>NW_006160175.1:1785776-1901077 GCF_000334495.1 Tupaia belangeri chinensis
TCTCTGGTCAAATAAAAATAAAAATAAATAGGTAAATAAATAAAGTTAAATAAAATATTTTTTTTATAAAATAATTTAAAAAAAAACTGGGGAAATAGGCTCTAGGTTAGCATTTTAATGCAGATTGTTCCATATGAGATTACTGATGTTAACCAGGAGATGCTTAATATCTATTTTTCTTTTAATAGTCTTTATTATTAGATACAGTGAGTATGCAAATTAGGAGACAACAATACCAAGTCGGGAAGGTCTAAACATAGTGTTTGCACATTTCTGGGTGGGAGTTGAATTAAGATCCATGCGTATCCTAAATTGAGCTCTGAATCTCTAAAGCAAGGTTGAGAAAAACTTGAGTAACAATTCAGTAATATTTTTTTCCTAATGACACAGAGGCAGAAGAGCCCACCAGATACAACATTTTCCAACCCCCCTGACTCCAGTATGAGTGAACCTAAATAATTTCAAACTGATAGTTATTTCTGCTTTTAAAATATACCCAGGAAATGAGAATCTATCCTTTGGTAACTAGTTCCACTATCTCACCGTCATTATGCCAATATGTACTATTAAGAGGCCTAAATGCACACATTACTGACACAATGGGCTCTAATTGTGCTTTTGAAACTGCTACACAATATCCAATCTACGATTATTTAGGGAGTTTACATCCACCCATTATTGATGCAACAGCCCTTAATAGCACCTTTGTTGTCAGAGGGGATTGTGTTGTCTAATATCCCCAGCACTGTTTGAAAGAAAATTGGTAGAATACCACAAACACTAGCAAGATTTCAAATATTTGTGTGTAAGTACTACAGTCTACCCTTAAAATGGAATTTGTGTATTAGGTAGCTGGATAAAGACTTCAATGTTTAGAACATTCTTGAAGACCATTTCAAACCAACAGAAAGTTTCAAATTAAGCAGCGTATGAAGCAAAAAGCATCAATGCCACAATATGAAGAACTGACATTAGGATGTTTTTAAATGTTACATATCAAGCATTTAAGAAAAAAAAATAAAACAAGGCTTTATTGAATTTTGTGTTCTCCAGCTCTTAGGGTATCAACATTTAACTAGAAGAAGCATGTTTGTGCCAGTTCTTTATTACTCTCCACTTAGGACAAAATAAAAGAGCAGGTGTGACAATACAGTGAAAACTTTGCTACCTATATGTTTTCTATGTAAAAAATTAACAGGCTCATAATTAAAGGGAGCCAACAGCAGATGTTTCAGAACCAATATTGTTAAGAATATTTCTGGGTTTATGTCATACTTAATTCATAGGATTTTTGTTTAATTTCCTCCTTTAAAATATCTTCTGTACATAAAATAGTGGTTAGCAGAAGAACACACATCCAGTGTGAGTTTCAAGCCACCATGTCCAGGACTCAAACTGTAGTCAGCCAGATGGGAGTTCAGCACCTTCACCACACCACCTGCTGGCTCCAGTGAATTTTTCAAACATATCTTAAGGGACCAGCAGTTGACATAAAGGTTATGTTGCTGGACTCCCATGTAGTTGACCACGGTTTGAGTTCCAGACCCGGTGGCTTAAACTCACACCAGGCACGTGTGCGTGTGTGTCCAAGATCCCGAAAGGAGAATGGAAGAGAAGGGATTGCGGCATGGCCATCCCTCTGGGGAGAATGGAGGAAAAGGAGTTGTGGTGTGGCCATCCTCCCAGAGGACGATTTCTTACTTTCTGTCTCTCTGTCGCTCTCTGTCTTTCTGGCGAGTGCACGTGCCCTATAGAAAAAAACCTATCTATGAAAAAAAAAAATTAAAAGCGAATTGTAAGTTTCTACATCTATCAAGATGGAGTAGATATACTTTTTCATATTTCTCCTATACAGCACAACTAAAAACCCTGGTACTTTGTGTAAAAGAAATTAAAGAAGACTGAAAAATGAAGAGAATAAAGATCAGTGAGGATCCTGAGGCTCAAGGAGCATCATGGTGGTGAGGTCTTATGTTTAACTTTTGCCTTGTATATTCTAGACTTGGAGATGAAAACACCAGCAATCCAAAAATGTGAACAGGTGCAAATAAATAAATAAGTAAATAAATAAAACCAAAAACCAAAAACCAAAAAAAAACAAAACCAAAAACCAAACCAAACAAAACCCTACCTGCTACCTGTGGCCAAAGTACCAGGAAAAAATCAATCTATCAAGATAGAAAACTTTTATACAATAATCTACTTCATCCAAACACCATAGAATACGCTCTGATCCTTCCCTTACTAATGTGAGTAAATACCTGGTGGAGAACATAGACTTCCATCACTGCCAGGCTGAAACGAGTCCCCTATTTGAAGTCATGCTAGAGAAGGTTCAGTAAAGGCCTGGACTTTTCACTACCACCAACGGGATAAATCCGCATTCCACTTTCTTATTCCCTTGCTCTATGATATCAGTGAAGACCACATGCAGAAGCTGGTCTTCTATCCCCAACTGGAAGTAATAAATTATCATCCTCATCCACAATGGAGTGGTATCAGAGAAGCCCTAGTGAGCATGAGGACTTAGGCCACCTGTCCGCATGATCCCCAATGTAGTCAGTAGAAGTCATCTAGTAATGAGATTGCCATCCCTCCCGGCCAGCCTAGGATATCAGTAGTAAAAGACCATATTGAGAAGCTGGAACTCTTTCTTACAGTCAGCATTCATGTGGAAATTTCACCTTTGATGTCCATGGAAGTTAAGTTGAGTATAGGGACTTCTCGGTCCATCTTGCAGGAACCAATCAACATCCTTCCTCTTTCCCCTGAGCAGGGAAGGGAAACTAACTAAAAAATGAAGGTTTAAATAGAGGTTATGACCCAGTACCTGAAATGTCCAGGTTTCAATGAAAAGAAAAAAAAATCATTTTTCTTGCAAGTACAATCTCTAAGTAAAGAAAGAAGGACAATTAACAGATATTAACATCAAGATGTTTGAGAAATTGGGATTATTCAGATTTTAAAGAGCCATAACAAGAAATGGTTGAATGAACAATTACAAACACACTTAAAACCAGGAAAAAAAGTGTAAATTTCAGCAAAGGAATAGAAGAATTTAAGAACCAAATAGAAATTTTAAAACTGAAAATTACAACTGAAATAAAACCTCAAAGGATGGACTGAACAGCATAATAGAGGAGACGGCATTATCATATCCTCTGAGCTGGCACATAGACAAATAAATATCAACAGATTCAAGCAATATAGAAAAAATGGATGTAATAAAAGTGAACAGAGATTCAGAGACCTCTGAGAGTATAACCACAGATCTAATATTCATGTCATCAAAGTTTAGAAAAAAGAGGAAAAAGAAGATGGGATGAAACAGTAATCCAAGAAATAATGTCTGAAAACATCCCAAATTTGTCAAGAGACATATCCCTACAGATTCAAAGAATAAAGAAAAATCTCAAAAAGGGAAAAAAGCCCTAAAGATCCCTACATCAATTCACATGATAGTGTGAATTTTAGTCTAAAAACATAAAACAAAGAAACGATATTGAAAGCAGTACAGAGAGAAATAACACTTTATGTATAAGGAAAAAGACTACATGAATAATGGTGACTTTTTTATCAGAACACAGGTCAGAAGGAAGAGGCACAGCATTTTTCAGTTTCATAGTAATAATAATAATAATGTCAACCTAGAATTCTATATATTGTGAAAATATTATACAGAAATGAAGGAGAATTGAAGACATTCTCAGATGAAAGAAACCCAAGAGAATTTGTCAACAGCAGACCTACCTCAAAGGAATAACTGATGGAAGTTCTCTAAGTAGGTAGCAAACAATAAAAAAAAAAAATAACCTAAAATATCAAAAAAAGAAAGACATATCATAGTAAGCCAACATATGAGTAAATATAATAGACTTTCCTTCTGTCTTAAGTGTCCTAACTTATTTGTAACAGTTGATAAAAAAAAAACTTATAACATTTCTGTTCTAATTCTAAATGCATGTAGAAGAAAACTTTAAGATGATTCTATAGTTTTAAACTATATTATAAACAAGAGAGAGGACAGTGACAAATGAAGGTAAGATTTCTATAATTCATATTAACTAGTAAATTAATACCACCAATAGATTGTAAGAAGCTTTTTTGTATATAATGTAAATATATAGACACCACTAAAAATGCATACAAAGGCATCTATACAAAACTATTAATAGATTACAGTAATTTAAAAAAAAATCTGACTCCCTATAAAAGGGCAGGAAATAGAAATCAGAAAAGAAAAAACTTGAATAACGGAAAAACAATAGTAAAAACGACATATTGAATCCTCTACTAGTTTCCTTAGAGTATGTTAATAAATGACCAAAAACGTGAATGGCTTAAGACAAGAGAAACATGTTATGTTACTGTTTTGGCACCTGTAAGTCTGAGATCAAGGTGCTGGCTATGTCATACTCCCTTTGAAGGATGGAGGGAAGAGTCATCCCTTTCCTCTCCCTGTGTTGGTTGCTAACAGTTCCTGGCTTTCTTGGTTTGCCGCTATAGCCTACAATCTGTTTCTGTCTCTGCAGTAACAAGGCCTCTACTCTCTGTGCATGAGACTTAGAAGAATACCAGTCACTAGATTTAGGACCTAACCAAATCCACTGTGACCTCATTTTATCTTGACTTCATCTGCAATGATCTCATCTTCAAATATGGTCACATTCACAGATACGAGTGGACATTAATGGGTGGGTGTGTACACTATTCAATCCAGAATGAGTTCTAATGTATCAATAGTTACATTTCATGGAAGTGAGATGTAATTACACCAAGAAAGAACAAATGACAGCAAAAGAATTAGAAAGAATTAGAAAATGTGACCTAACTATTGGGTTGTCGGAAAAGTCATGACTCATCTTTGCATATAAAAACATAGAAAAATAGAAAAATATGTTATGCCTTTTTCGACAACCCAATATATAAGTTCTACAAGCAACTCACTTCAAATATAGCAAGATTAAAATAAAAATATATCTTTTAAAGTTTAATCAAAATAAAACAGGAGTTGTTAACGTGAGATGAAAAGACAATTGCCATAGATGGTGAAGGATATTACATAACTTTAATCAAAATAAAACAGGAATTTTTATGTTAACATGAGATGAAAAGAATTGCCATAGATGGTGAAGGATATTACATAACTACGAATGGATCAAACCACCAAAAAGATATTGCAGCCCTAAATATATGTGTGCCAAATAATGAAATGCCAAAGAAAGTGGGAAGGACTGAAAGAAGTAAACAGATCAGCAATTATAAATGGAGATGTTAATTCCTTCTGTATTAGTTTTCTTGTTGCTTCTGTAACAAATTATTATAAGGCTAGTGGCTTTAAACAACATAAATACATCATCTAACAATTACAGAGGGCAGACATCTAAAGTGGTTTTTATGGACTCCCATGTAGTCAACTGTGGTTCGAGTCCTGGACCCAGTGGCTTAAACTCAGGATGGGCATGTGTGCATGCATGCCCAATATCCTGAGAGAAAAGAGGAAAAGGGATTGTGGTGTGGCCATCTCCCCGGGGCGGGGAGGGAGAGGTGATTTCTTGCTTTCTGTCTCTTTGTCTCTCTCTGTCTTTCTGGTAAGCGCACGCGCCCTATAGCAAAAACCTCCCCCCCCCAAAAAAAAAATCACTAAATTTTTAACTTAATCTTAAGAAATCCTTTCCACAACATAAAGCAGCAGAATCACAATGCCAGAAGGGTAAAACCTTTATCTCTGAGGATCTCTTCCTGGGTCTGAGAATTAACTTAGCATAAAACAGAATAAAATATTACGTTTACATGAATTTTCCTTAACATGAGAACCTTCATAAGGAAGTTGAGACTCAAAGAACTGACAAAACTTACTAAATGCTTTTATACTAGTTTGAACAAAGAGAGAGAATTGAAGAAAAGTAACTAAAAATTATGGGGAGGTTAAAAGAAGACAATTATCTTAACAGGATCTGTTTGTGGGGAGATTATAAGAAGATAAGACTTAATTTAACATGGTCTGTTTGTATAAAATTCTCTCATCTCAACTTCCTAGCCTTACTATCAGTAGAAGCCCACCCTCCCCCCTTTCCTCCTTCCTTCCTTCCTTTCTTCTTTTTCTTTCTTTCTTCCTTCCTTTCTTCTCTCTCTCTCCCTTCCCTTCCTTCCTTCCTTCCTTCCTTCCTTCCTTCCTTCCTTTCTTTCTTCCTTTCTTTCTCTCTATATTTCTTTTTTATTATTTCTTTTTTTTTGATTCTTTCTCTTTCATCTTTCCTTTTTTCTCTCTTTCCTCTTGACAGAGGGTATGTGCACTCACCAGAGAGAGACAGAAAAAGAGAATGATAGCATACACACCCTGCAATAGGATGTAGACACAGCAAGTCTTTTTTGATTTTTCTGTCCTGTAAAACTTTGGAGTATGGATGCATATGTAACTGGCATGTTTTTCAAACCAGGGGCCAGAATTCTAATTATAGTTAGTCATGTGGGATCCTCTATGCACAAAGCTCAACTGCTATGCTACAAGGTTGGCATTATAAACCTCTACCTACCTATCATCTTTATCTCTATCTATCATCTATCTATCTATCTATCTATCTATCATCTATCTATCTATCTATCATCTATCTATATCTATATATCTATCTATCATCTATCTGTATCTCTCTCTCTCTCTCTATCTCCTATTGGTTCTTTTGTTCTGGAAAACTCTGACTAATACATGTGTGTTCTCTAACAATCATGGAATCAAAGTAGAAATCAGTAATTGGAAGATCAGAGAAAATTGCTTAACTGTTGAAAAGCAAACAACACTCCTCTAAATAACCCATTGACTAAAGTGGGAATTATAGGTAAATTTAAAAAATACTTTGAGCTGACTGAATAACTCTGCAATACATCTTAGTAGTGGGCTAAAACTAAAGCACTAATGAGTAAAGATTTGATGCACTAACTGCATACAATAAAGAAGGAACATAACCTGAAACTGATCATCTAAGCTCTTATTTCAAGAACCTAAAAATAAAATGAATACATATATAAATAAATAAATCCACAACAAACACAAAAGAAGAATGAAAAAGATAACAGGGCAAATCAACATAGTAGAAAAAAAGAAAACAATAGAAAAATTTAATGAAATAAGGAACAGGTTCTCTGGACTAATCATTAAAATTGACAAACTTCTAGCTTACAGAGGAAGAGTGAGAACCCCCAGACATCATAGTACAGGTGGAAGGGACCCACTACATAATGCAGGAGCCACATTGCAGACCTGGGTTTGGATCCCAGGTTGAACTGAACATGCCAGGTGCATGCAAGTGTGCCTGTGATCTTGGCTGGTTGGAGGGCTAGAGAAGGATCGCCGTGTAGTAAAACTCTGTCTCTCTGTGTTCCTCTCATGAAAGAAAGCAAAACAAAACAAAAAATATAAACCCATTCAAAATGTACTGAATGTTTGAACTCTATACAGAAATAAAAAAATATAATAGTAGAGAAAGTAACTGTGGATATCAGAGACTGTAAGGGAGGAATGTGGGTGGTAGACAGTTGGTGGGAGTAGCAAAGGAATGTAACAAATTTAACAAAGGAATGTAAACATCTCTAAAAATAGAATTTTGTCATTGTTGCATCATAAAAATAAAAATTTAAAAAGATACTTCTTAGTAATATCAGCAATTAAACAGGGGATACCATTACAGACTTAGATATATAAAAAGATTATAAGGATTACTACAATCAACTCTACACACAAATTTGACAGCTTAGGTAAAATGAAATAATATTCTAAAGCCACCAACAAGTCATTCAATATAAAATGATAATTTGAATAACCCTAGCATTATGAATTCAAAGTTGTCATTTAAACCTCCCAAACAAGAAATCTCCAAATCAAGATGACTTACTGAAAAACTTGTCAAATTTTAAGTAGATTTAATATCAATTGTAAGTAATTTCTTCACAAAAATAAGAAAGACCAGTTCCTGATTCATTTGATAAAGTTAGTATTAATAACCCTTACACTGAGACCAGATAAATATTGGATAGTAAAGCAACAAGCCTATAGATCAATGAGCCCCATAAATATAAGCCAAAACAATGCCATAGGTGATAGGGCACTACTGTGCAATGCTGGAGCCATGAGTTCAGATCCTGGGTTGACTTGAACATGGAGGGTATGCCCATGCCTGGATGGCTGGAGGGCTGATGGAAATCAGCATATCTATACCTATGGTGAGTGCTGTCTCTGTCTCTGTCTCTGTCTCTGTTTCTCTCTCTCTCAAGAAATAAATAAATAAATGTAGAAAAATAGTCTTAATAAAATATCATCAAATAGAAGTCAGCAATATATAAAAGGAACTATATATTGCTGCCAAGGTGTGTCCATTCTGCAATGCAAAGTTGATTAATAATAAGATAAAAATGAAATAAATAAAAAGAAAAATCTGTGTAACTCACAAAACTAAAGAAAAAAAAATCACATGATAATACCAATTGATAAAAACAAAGCATTTGACAAAATTGAAACCATTCCAGAGTAAATTAGAAAGAGAGAAAAATGTCCTTAATTTGATGAAGAGGATCTATGATTAGACATGGACCACTAACTTATTTAGTGGTATGACTAAAGGTTTTATCCCTAAAATCAGAAACAGGGCAAGGATATTTGCTGTCACCAGTCTTATTCAAGAAAATGTGGAAAGATTTTGCTAGTGCATTAAGTTAAAGAAGAAGGAACAGAAATGCATAAATGCATACAGGTTCCAAAAGGAAGAAATAAAATTATTCCTAATTGTGTTTACTGTGATTTTTTTTTACACAGAATATGTGATGAACTCCATTACGATAACTGCTGTTTTTTTTTTTTTTTTTTTTTTTCTGGAGAGGATTTTGCTATAGGGTGTGTGTGCTTGCCAGAAAGACAGAGAGAGATAGAGAGATATAAAGCGAAAAATCACTCCCAGGGGGATGGCCACACCACAATCCCTTCTTCTCCATTCTCCTCTTGGGATCTTGGGCATGCACACACGTGCCTGGTGTGAGTTTAAGCCACCAAGTCCAAGACTTGAACCATGGTAGACTACATGGGAGTTCTGCGACATACCCAGAGAATATGTGATGAACTCCAAAAACAAACAAACAAAAAAATTTTAAAAAGAACCTCTTAGAACTAATAAATGAGTTCAGTAAGTTTGCAGGATGCCCAATAAACACATTAATGAATTATATGTCTATAAACTGATAGCAAACACATGAATACCATAATTAAATTTGCAATGTCACTTATAATTTTTCAATAAAAATGGAATATGTAGGTGTAAATTCAAGGCTCATATTCTGGGACAAGCAGGTGGTATACTGATTAAGACACTGGACTCCCATGTGAGACTGAAGTTCAAGTCTTAGAGCCAGCAGCTTGAAACTCACACTAACATGTGTTTATGTGCCCAAAATCTGGAGAAGAGAATGGAGGAGGAGGGATTGTGGCATGGCCAGCCCCCAAGGGGTGATGTCTCACTGTATGTCTCTCTGTCTCTCTTTCCAGCAAACGAATAGCAAATATGCCCTCCAGCAAAAATCTCTCTCTCCCCTCCCCCCCCAAAAAAAGTTTTGTGTTCTGAAAACTACAAATACTGATGAAGGAAAAAAATCTCATCTAAGTTTTTTTCATCAATATTTGTAGATTTTTTTTTCTGAAGAGCTTTTTGCTATAGGGTGTGTGCGCTCGTTAGACAGAGAGAGACAGAGAGATAGAAAGCGAGAAATCACCCCCCAGGGGGGATGGCCATGCTGCAATCCCTTCTCCTCCTTTCTCCTCTCGGGATCTTGGGCATGCACGCAAATGTGCCCAGCGTGAGTTTAAGCCACCGGGTCCGGGACTCGAACCGCGGTCAACTACATGGAAGTCCAGTGACATAACCATTATGCTAACTGCTAGTCCCAATATTTGCAGTTTTCAGAATATGAATCTTTTTTTTTTTTTAATTTAGAGGACATGTATACATGCATGGGAAAAGGAGAGAATGCATGAGAGAAAGAGAATGCTCATGAGAAAAAGCATCCTTCCCAATGAGGGTTGTTCACATCACATTCCTTCCTCATTCAATTCTCCCTTTCATTAGAGCCCTGGGCATGTACACATGCACCTGGTCTGCTTTTCAAGCCAACAGAGCCTAGATTTGAATTCCTGAGGGCCACTTGGGATCCAGCTTCTGCACAGTGCCTAACTAGTGTATTATGCGGCAGGCTGCAGAAAAGACCTTAGCAAATGGAGAGCCATGTGATATTTAGAAATTGGAAGAATTAAAACAGTTAAGATGTCAACTTTACCAAATTGGATATATAAATTTATATACTGGCTTATATCAAAGTCCCAGAAAGATTTTTCTTTTATGTAAAGATAGATAAGATTATTCTAAAGTCTATATGGCAAGGCAATGGAAATGAAATTGGTAAAACAACTCTGAAAAAGAATAAAGTGAGAGGAATCAGTTCCCCATTCCCAGACTTTTTATTAGCTGTAGTAGACAAGACAGTATGATAATGGTGGATACATACATAAATAAGTGAAACAAAATACAGAATACAGAATTGGACTCACAAAATATGTTCAACATACTGCAAAATTTTAAAAGTAATTTCATAAAAGCTGCCTTTTCAGTAACTAGAACTAAAGCAATTGGACGTACATAGGGAGAAAAACATGAACTTTGTCTCATACTTTATACAAAAATTAACTGCAAAGTATCCATGGATTTAAACATAATAATTAAAACTTTTAGAAGCATAATATATAAGAGAAAGTGTGATCAAGTGTAGTATATCATAGCAACCCTTTTCACATTCTCCACCCACATCATGGTTAGGGGTATTGCAGGAGTTGCTTAGGTCAAAGGTCTAAAAGAAGAAATTGGGGCTGGCAGGTGGCATGGTGGTTAAGGGCACTCCCACATGGCCGACTGCATTTCGAGTCCTGAACCTGGCAGCTCTCTCTCTCTCTCTCTCTCTTGCTCTCGCTCTCACTCTCACTTTCTTTCTCTCTTTCTCTCTCCCTCTCACTGTGTCCCTCTCTGGGCAAATTAAAATTAATTAATTATCTAAAGTTATATAATGTAATTCTTAAAAATAAAAAAAGAAATTGGCAGATCAGGGATGTGGAAGTCTGCAAAGAAAGTCATTTAGTGGATCTCTGGGAAAGATATGATCATTGTAGCACAAATTAACATCTATTAGAATGCATCCACCAGTAGTATGATCACTTACTAGTGTCCTCTGGCTTTTTCAGATTGTTTTCGAGTGTACTATGTCCAGCTCAGTAACAGATTACTTTGGGCTATACTGATTTGCTAAGTTAGTAACTGTGACGAAACTCAGCTCATTATGGCAGTTCCAGCTGCACGATCAATCGAAGCCCCAGACTTAGGTGGCCCATCTTTATCAGACCCCAGTGACACACCAATAATAACTTTTGTAATGATGTATACTTCTCTGCTGCAGGTGGCATGGCCTTTCCCAGAGCAGTATCACTCTTTTGCCTAATGCCTCAACCTCTCTTGCCTTCTTATCTTCATAGAGATCTACATAATCCACTTCTTCATTTTCTATACTTCTGTATTTGCTTTTGCAAAGAAAAAATAGATATATGTATTTTTACCACTTTTTTCACAAATGGTAGCATAGTATATAAAAAGCACTTTGCGTTTTATAACTTAAAAGCATGAAATCACTCTATATCACTTCATAAATTTTGCTCTCATTGCTGGTTATATTGCTTTTATATGTATGCTACCATTCGTTTAAGAAAGTAGTGAGGTTGTATCATAGTTTACTCAAGCAAACACTTATTTTTGGACATTTAGGTCATTTCTAACATTTTACAATTACAAAAACATGGTGCAATTCGCAATAAAAATATTGCTCAAATATTCTACATGCCTACTACTAGGTCTGGACATCATTTTTTTCTTCTACTTCTTAAAAGGTTCGTGTTTTGGAATTTGGTCCCTCTTGTAATGGCCTTGGGAGGTGGTGAGACCCTTAAGAGGTGGGGCCTAGAGGGTAGTGTTCAGATCATAGATGTATCGACCTCACAGATTGATCGATGCCATCTGCTGAGAGAGTGAGCTCCTCCTCTCATGAGAAGGGGTTATGTCTTGAGAGAGCAGACTGATAAAGGAAGATGGCTGCCCTCAGGGCTCTGTTTGCATCTGCTGATCTTTCTGCTTTTCTTCACCATATTGTAATGTCGCACCAGAGGCCATCCCCATGCTAGCATCACAACTTTGCACTTTCTAGCTACCAGGATCATGAGCCAAATAAACTAGTCCAAGATATTTCTGTTTAGCAATGCAATAATAGACTAAGACATTACTTTTTATATATGTGTTTAACCTCTCAATTAGTAATACTAATATTAAGAGGAGCTAATATGATACTGAGGAGCATGTTCAAAATTAGAGGTTTAATAACCTCTCTAGGTTTTCTTGCAAATTAGTTGTTATATAAAGTACACTGATAAACTCTTCATCATTTTTGTTTTTACTGAATTGAAGACAATATATTGGTTTTATTTTATTAGTATTACTTAAAAATTTAACATGTACACTTTAATCAATAGAGTCTAAAGTTAGAATACTTCTCATTTTATAAGGATTTAGAATCCTCTGATTAAAAATCTCATTTATCAAGTGATTAGTATTGTAATGCCAACTCATTTTTCAAAATCAGAATAACTACACTTTGTTTTTCATTATTTTAGTCAGTTATTGCTTGCTTTATTAATCTCATCTTTAACGGTTTCCTTACCCATCATTCTAGAAGTTCACCTCTTTCCTCTGAGTTCAATTATCTTCTCTCCAAAATATAGGGTAGATTTTAGTAGTCTTTTTTCTCTAGTGAAGAACTCTTCATGGTATGTAGTAATTATTTTCTGCAAATGTCTTAATTTTATCTTCACTCTTTAAATGATATAGCCACATGTAGAATTCTAGGTGGAAGGGGACTAGTCTCTCTCAACACTTTGATTGTATGATTTCACATTTATATAGCTCCAATTCATCATATATGAATTCTCAGATATTAATAGGACATCTTCTGTGTTCCAGACAAAATTCTTTCTCCTATGGGTGCAGTTCTCTGTTCTAAATACCCATGGAGATTCTGAGGAAATAGTTAAGATAAAAATCTCTGTTAAATCTTAGTACTTGCTTTCTAATTGAGTGAAAATAATGGAAATTAAAGGTACAATGCTGGTTAAGAGGACTATGATATTAGGGGTGGTACATTATATATGGTGGATAAAGGTTTTGATGACTAAAGACTGTAGAGGAAATAGCCAAAACTAGCCAGAGGTGGCCAGAAGGAAGTCAGATTCCACATGGTTGGCTGCACATTTCGAATTCTGTTCCCAGTGACTTGAAAAACATCCCAGGTGTGTGTGTGTGTGTGTGTGTGTGTGTGTGCACACATACATGTGAGACCAGGTCCTAATGCAGAGATGAAGAGAAGGGATGAAAGAGAGCATTCCCAAATGGGGGATGTACTATCCCTTTCTCTCTCTGTCTCTTGCTCTCTCTCTATTTCTTGGTGAGTGCATGCACAGCTTTGCTGTTACCAGTTTTACTGTTTAAATTATTTTAAATGATTAAGATTATCTCGGTGATTACAAATAAAAATGGGGTTAAGGAGAAAGAATAGAAAAAGAGAAGAAGCCAATTAGAGTACTGTGATTGTATACCAAAGAGATAACCAAGATGGAAATATTTTTGGAAATATTTCAAAGAAGTGCTGGTAAGATTTTCTGAAGGATTTAATAGATGAGAGAAAACTATAGGGGACTGCAATGTTCTTAGATTAAAAACTGGTAGTACAACTGCCACTTACTGAGATGGGGAAGATGTCAAGGGTACAAGTATCGGAAAAAAGATATCCAGGGAGAGGCCTGCTATCTCAGTCTTCACCTTGTGTGAAATATCACTATACTTCAGTTAACACAGAATATCCTTCATCCTTTTTAACTCTTCTTTTATCATTTATCTTCAACAACATATTGTACATCTGCTGTTTATTAGCTGACATAATACTTTTTTACTTTGTAGTTCATCTGTTTTTCTTCCCCTCAATTTCTCTCTCTTTATTCACAATTGCTTCAGATTATACTAATCTAGTTTAAGAAGAGGGAAATTTAAAAACATCTAGTCTGCATATTGCTTTGTGTCCTGAAACTAAAAATGTATATCTCACCAAATATATGGAAAATTGCCTGTGAACATTTTTTCATATGTTGCTTTTCCATTTTAGCTCTTGCCTTCTTTGTAGATGCAGTTTAAATATGAGGCCTTCTCATTGTTTTCTCAATATTTTTTGACTTCTCATATTCATTGCACCTCATTTTTTATACCTTATTATAGATTATTTTCCAGGTCTGTATTATAATTCACTATTTTTTTCTTTATCTAAATATAATTGCTTTTGAACATATTTATTAAAATTCCTTAAAATTCAGTGGCTATGATTTTTTAAAAATACTTTCAGTTATTTTTTCAAAGTTTACTTATTTCTTGGGACCAGCAGATGACGTAATGGTTATGTCACTCGACTCCCACGTAGTTGATCATGGTCGTGGTTTGAGTCCCAGACCCGGCATCTTAAACTCGTGCCAGACATGTGTGCGTGCATGCCCAAAATCCCAAGAGGAAAATAGAGGAGAAGGGATTGTGGCGAGGTCATCCCCTCCTCTGGGGTGATTTCTTGCTTTTTTGTCTCTCTGTTTCTCTCTGCTGAGTGCACACGCCCTATAGTAAAAATCTCTCTAAACAAAAAAAGTTTATTTATTTATTTCATGAGGGAGAGAGAAATAGAAACTGACAGAAAGAGAGAGAAAAGCATCCCCAGAAGGTTCTTAATGCTGCAGCCTATGCCCAGTATTAGCCAGCCTGGAATACCTATCCATGTGCACTTGATAGGCTCTGGGAGATCCTGGGGATTGAACCCATGTAGGTATAGTTGTGTTACTGCTGCACAGCCATCTGGCCCCACTTTCAGTTATTTTTAAAGACGGATTTTTTTTGAATGAAATATTTTGTTATTTTTCTTACTATTTTCCATAATTGTAACTACTCTCCTTAAAATTATTTTGTTTCCTATTATTAGAAGTGCTTTTTTGCTGTTGGTTGTCTCTGTCCGATCTATGATTATCACTCATAAAGCCATCTTTAAATTCTCTATGTGAGGAATCTGTGTATCCAGTTTCAGATACTTTCATTACAGAGGTTTTCCTTTGATTATACTCGTGCCCCAAAAGAATCTCTGAACATTATTTTATCAAGCCTGCTTTTCTGAATATCCCCAAATTTAGAAGTGGTATACCTAATCTCTCATGAAACACGCTTGGTGGAATTGTTTGCTCCGCAACCCTACTCAGAATTGAAACTCAAATAAAATTTTGACTCACATTCTTATGCAAGTATATGGGATCTTTCATTCCCTATTTCTTGGAATGCATGAATAAATGAATGAGCATGTAGAGACCCATGATACTATAATAACATATTGCAATTTTAATGACCGTCCTTATAAGTTTTTTAAGGAATCTAATGAAACTTTATTCATTTATTGTAATAAAAAGAAATGCCTGTAGAAATAATTTTGGGAAAAAACAAAACCTAATGAAGAGATATTTTACTTACCATATAGAATAATATTATAAATCCATACCAATAAAGGCATTATGGGACTGGTACAAGGACAGTGAGATCAATGAGATAAAGGTGAAAAAGAAAAGAAAAAAATTTTAAAAAAGGCCATTCAGTGGCCTGGTGACTAAAGCAGCTGGACCTCACATTGCTAGCAGCATTGTTTGAGTCCTGGACTCTGTAACCAAAAACACATCTGGCTCGTGTGCGTGTGTGCGTGTGTGCCCAAAATCCCAAGAGAAGAATGGAAGAGAAAGGACTGTAGTGTGGCCATTCCCAGGGGGATGTTTTCTCACTTTCTCTATTTCTTTCTAGCAAGGTTTGAACATTGCTATTTCCTTCAAGTTGGCTCTGCCAGACTGATAGAGTTGACTAGATAAATATATAAATTCCTATACATTAGAAAAGATTTAAATAAAAATATCTGGTTAAGAACTTATTCAATAAAAATACAAACATTATTAGTTTATTTAATATGTAAGTATTCCTATAAAATAAATAATAATAGGAACCAATATAATTTGAAAAATACTCCAAATGAATTAAAAATTCACATTTAACAGGTCTTTTTTTTACACATTGTCATTTTTTTATAATTAAAGAACTATTTTTATTTCATTTTATTTATCTCTATTATTATTTTTCAATTTGCTACAGGGCACACACACTCACCAGAGACAGACATAGAGAGACAGAGAGAAAGTGAGGAAGCAAGCCACCAGGTCTGAGACCTAAACCTTGGTCAACCATGAGGGAGGCCAGTGCCTCAAGCACCACACCACCTGTTGGCCCCATCATTTTTATAATAAAAAAATGTACATTTATACAGAAATGCAGTATGATTTTTTAACTTTTTTGGGAAAAAATATTTGAGAAAGATAGTAATCTGTGTGTTCAGAGTTTATAGAAGTAAATCTAGCTGACAGTCATGGTCAGAGTTTAAATGGGTTCAAGTTTTTAGAAATAAACAAGGTAATGCATATTAACACTATTACATTTCTGAGAATACTCCCCAGAGGAAAGAATCATGGGCTTATGTAGAGGCAAACTTATCTAAAATGATTTTTTAACCACAGTTTTGGTTTATTATAAAAGCCCAATATTCAGTGTGATGAAATTGATTAAATTTAACATGATAGAACAACACAAGGAGATACAAACGGACGATAAACATCAACATTCTGAACTGTATTTATGTGAATATTGAAAATATGGGCGATTTTAATTTTCTTTCTTTTGCATATTAATGATGTCAAATTTTGTTTTTATTTTGAGGGAGGGTGTATGCACTCTCCAGAGACAGAGAAAAAGGAGAGAAAGAACACAACCATGTGAAATGGTCACATTGCAATTCTTTTTTCTCAATTTTTTCCTTCTTTTGGGGTTTTGGGTAGGTATGAACATACACTTGGCATATTTCTCAAAGAACTGTGTCCA
Source organism: Tupaia belangeri chinensis (assembly GCF_000334495.1). NCBI lineage: Eukaryota > Metazoa > Chordata > Mammalia > Scandentia > Tupaiidae > Tupaia > Tupaia belangeri. The sequence continues at coordinate 1,802,891 of NW_006160175.1, forward strand.
AGACTCAAGCTATGCAGTTGGCCATGTGGATCCAGCCTCTTTAAATACCTGGCTATGGGTTAGCCTTTATAACTATCTTTTATATTTGATGTATGTTTTATTTTAATGATAAAAACAAGAATGACTCGTAAAGCTTTTTTAAAATTTTTTTGGGTAGGTCACATCACTTTACATTGCTCTATGTGTAGAACAAAATAATGACAAAGGTTTATCCATGCCAGCAATATTTTCTTAAGACTCTACCTTCATTAGAATTAAGAAAAGTTCTTTCCAAATAAATATAAGAACATACATTTTTAATGAAACACTGTCTTCTGTGGCTTAGACTAGTAGCATCTGTATGCCTTCAGAACAATTTTGATTGTGCGATATAGTCCTATAGTCAGTATGTATGGATTTAAAGACCTTTTGCTGCTGAGTTGACAAAAACGAATACAAAATCTTCTAGCTACTAATTATGTTGGAGGTTAGCATGCTCTGAGAAATGATTCACTTGCTTTAAAGCCCACTTTCTAATAAAAATAAATGTCCCCAGCAGGCCCTTGACTGGGAGGTAGAAAGTCATAAAAATGTGCTTCTATTCTCTTATGATTCTTGATGACTTTTCTCTGTGTTCAGGCTCTCACTTCCCTCTCTAATCCTCATGCTACAAATGTTATCTGTAATCAGGAGTGAAGGGATGGATGCACACCGCAGGCTGTCACCTGAGTGATTGCAGCATTTAGAGAGGGTAATAATACTTGAAGTAGTCAGAATAAAAGAAATGTTCTAGAATGTTTTTCTTCTAATATATATGTATGTATATATAAAATACACAAAATCATTAATGAGTTAATGTTTTTGATTTTCCACCTTCAGTGAAAATGTCCATTTTTAAGGTCATCTGAGGTGAGCTATTTAATTCAGCCAATCGTTCAACCTCCCATCTCTAGTAGACCATTTGGCGAGTAATTCTCAAGACTGTCATGTTCAGCAATTGGACTGGACAGAGCCTTATTAGAGAAGGGCTTTTCCCTGATTAATCACAATCAGTTCCCATGTTCTGAAGAGCACTGGAAATTTGTGGAGCTAGTTTTCAGAGACACTCAGGCCAGATGTTCTTATCAGAAGTGGTGCTTTTTATAACCGCAAAATTAGAACCTGAAATTCATTGTATTTTTGTTCCATGAAACCAAGCTCTTGTGCTACCATTTTAAAAGTCCATAAAGAATATACAACTTTTTAATTTGTATCCTAAATAAAATATTCTGTGGCTTAATTTCCCAGAATATATGCTAGTGAGCCAGATTTTCTGAACAAAACAATTATTTTCTTGGCTAAGAAAACTACAAATTTTAAGATAAAGCATCTTAGAGATGTTTTATTTAAGAAATAATAATAGCATTGTTTTTCAACACTGTACCTATTTTTATCTTGTGATGATTCTATGATATAAATTTTATATAATGTCAGCCTAATCATTACAATGTTCATTCAATTTCTTTCCAAAATACCACTCAGTGTCAGTCCCTGTATTTATCTTTATAAGCTATAATGAATTGGACAATTTATGTATGGTTTCAATAACATAATTGTAGATACAACTTAAAGTAGTGCTTAAGAAATCTACACATGGAAGACAGAAAATATTAAAAATATTGATATCATTGTCTCACATTAGCTATTTAGAAATAATAGTAAAACTTTACTTATTATTTTTTTTTTGTTGGAGAAGTTTTTGCTATAGGGTGCATGCACTCGCCAGAAAGACAGAGACAGAGAGACAGAAAGCGAGAAATCACCCCCCAGGGGGGATGGCCATGCAGCAATCCTTTCTCCCCCATTCTCATCTTGGGCATGCACGCAAACGTGCCTGGCATGAGTTTAAGCCACCGGGTCCAGGACTCAAATCGCAGTTGACTACATGGGAGTTCAGTGACATAGCCATTACGCTAACTGCTGGTCCCAATAGTAACACTTAAGAATAAGAAGTGATTTTGGTAATTTTGTTTGTTTATGTATTTTTAAGTATACTAATGTTTTTATTAGATTGTAAAATCATGTATTTGAAATATCTGAAATTATAAATAGATTTATAGGTGAAAGTACTTTTACATTCTTCTTGCTATGTATACCCTATTAATCGCCTTCCCCAAATGTAACCATTTTTATTAATTTACTAAAGATTCTTTGAGAGTTATTATATGAGAAAATATTTATAAGGATATTTTTGCCTCTTTTCCCTCTTTTGTGCTTCAAAAATCCTTCTACTCCTCTCACACCTGTCTTTACTCGCTGAACAATGTATCTTGTAATCATTACAATGTTCATTCAATTTCTTTCCAAAATACCACTCAGTGTCAGTCCCTGTATTTATCTTTATAAGCTATAATGAATTGGACAATTTATGTATGGTTTCAATAACATAATTGTAGATACAACTTAAAGTAGTGCTTAAGAAATCTACACATGGAAGACAGAAAATATTAAAAATATTGATATCATTGTCTCACATTAGCTATTTAGAAATAATAGTAAAACTTTACTTATTATTTTTTTTTTGTTGGAGAAGTTTTTGCTATAGGGTGCATGCACTCGCCAGAAAGACAGAGACAGAGAGACAGAAAGCGAGAAATCACCCCCCAGGGGGGATGGCCATGCAGCAATCCTTTCTCCCCCATTCTCATCTTGGGCATGCACGCAAACGTGCCTGGCATGAGTTTAAGCCACCGGGTCCAGGACTCAAATCGCAGTTGACTACATGGGAGTTCAGTGACATAGCCATTACGCTAACTGCTGGTCCCAATAGTAACACTTAAGAATAAGAAGTGATTTTGGTAATTTTGTTTGTTTATGTATTTTTAAGTATACTAATGTTTTTATTAGATTGTAAAATCATGTATTTGAAATATCTGAAATTATAAATAGATTTATAGGTGAAAGTACTTTTACATTCTTCTTGCTATGTATACCCTATTAATCGCCTTCCCCAAATGTAACCATTTTTATTAATTTACTAAAGATTCTTTGAGAGTTATTATATGAGAAAATATTTATAAGGATATTTTTGCCTCTTTTCCCTCTTTTGTGCTTCAAAAATCCTTCTACTCCTCTCACACCTGTCTTTACTTGCTGAACAATGTATCTTGGGCATTTTTCTATACATAAAAATATTTCTCAATTTTATGACTGCATAATATTTGGTTACATTGTACATATTCTGCTACATTGTACATTGTGCATATATACTGAATATATGTACATCCATACAAAATATACTTTGTATATTATATATACATATGATTTTGTATGTATGTGAATATATCTTTTTTCTTTTTTATTTATGTGAATATATCTTTAGAATAAAAATCTAGAAATAAAATTGCTAGTTCTAAGTGTATATAATACACTTACATGTATTATATACGTAAAGATTATCTATGTATTTTCCCACGAAACAGAGGCATCTTGAACTGTGTCCTCATTCACAATTCACCCCCTGCCCCAACTCTCAGTCAGCCCAGACCATGGGCATATTCACGCCCAGCATGCACAGGGGAATCTCGCAACATGAACCAGGACCTTTGCCATGTGGGTCCACCTACATTACCACTGCAGCACTACCTGGTCTTTCGATGTGTGTATACCTGCATGTGCGCATGCACACGCACACACACACACACACGCACATTTTTTGAGAGACCAGGTAATGGTATATATATATATGTGTGTGTATACATTATGTGTAAATATACATTTGATATTTTGGCAGTTATTAGTAGCAATGCATTATAGGAGGTTGTTATGTTTTTTGTTTGCTTTATTTTGTTTTGTTTTAGGGGTTTTTGCCTTAGGGCACATGTGCTCACCAGGAAAAAGACACAGATAGTGAGAGGAAAAGTGAAAAGTCACTTCCCAGAGGGGATGGACATGCCCCAATTCCTTCTCCTCCATTCTCCTCCTGGGATCTTAGGCACGCACGCATACACATCCGGTGTAATTTTCAAGCTACCAGGTCTGGAACTCGAGCAGTGGTTGGCCATGTGGGAGTCCAGCCATGTAACTGCTACAACATCTACTGGTCCTTAGAGTTAGTTTTAATATATACTTCCACTAAGAGTGTAAGAGAGATCTTGCTATGTAACTGTAAATGGCATATATCTGAGTTTCTTAGTTAAATATTACTCTGAATCTTATTCTCACTTTGTCTTGCTGGAAATGTGGTGCTTCTCTAAGGGCTTATGACTTGAATCATTTAGAAGAAGCAAATCCAGTAGACATGTCATCTCAAAATTCAAGTTTCAAGATTGAAGAGTCAGTGCTCTGCAGTAAGTCATTTCATCTAGCAGTGTTCGTTTTCTCTTCCCTGATATATGGATATGGCAGTCACCAATCAGTGGTCTGCTATGGCAATTTTTCTTAAGTACATGAAGGCAAAACCTCTCCTCCAAGGGATGGCCTTGGACTCTTAGTGAAAGGAGGTGGCGAGGCACACAATTAGAAGTCTCTCCACTAAGTATTCACACACCCTTTTTTATCTTGTGATGAATGTGATTAGCTCCAAATGACTACCAGTACTAAAGAAATTAAACGTTTTAAAGAGTAGTCATTTGCCACATAAGACTTGAAGACAGGCTGGTCAGTGTGAGCAAAAATGACTTTGAGTAGCTGACACAAATGTGTTAATGAAGTATTAACATTGTAAGCATCAATTGGTTTAAGAACAAAAAGTGAATTTCATAAAAATGGGACTTTCTTCCCTAAATTATCTTCAGTGATTATAACTGTGTCAACCACATGGAAGAAGTATCATTAAGAGAGTGGCTTACTTGTGATGTTATAGTAGAGTAAAAACCACTGACTTTTTTTTTTAATGATGCTTATCTGGATTCTAATTCTGGGTTAGCCATTTGCTAGGTTTACTTGAACAACATACTTGACTCTGTGTCTCAGATACCTGTCTTTAAGATGAAGGTACAACAGAACCAACATGATGAATGGACATCGAAAAAGTTGAAAACAAACTGAATCAATAATTTGAATTTAATTATTACTTTATCTTTGTGAAAAAGATTGAAAGCCATTCACAGTTTCCTAAAAATATAAATTTCCATGAACATTTTGAAAAATTATTACTTTATCTTTGTGAAAAATATTGAAAGAAATTCACAGTTTTCTAAAAATATAAATTTCCATGAACATTTTGAAGACTCCACATATAAGCTATTCTTAATTATGCTAGGGATAGAACTTCCTTTTGTAGCTTTATGAAGTTCCAAATTGAAGAATCAAGAGTCAAGAAGTGGCATGGCAAATGGGGTGTTGAACTCCCATGTTTCTGATCGTTTTTAGAGTCCCAGACCTGGAAGGTTTCTATCTCACTTTCCCTTTCTCTCTCTCTCTCTCTTTCTGTCTCTCTCTCTAGTAAGCACACATGCCCTATGGCAGATTAACAATGGTAATAATAAATGATTCTAAGAAAACAGAAAAATATCAATTTTCAGACCAGGCACTTGGCAAGGTTCCTAGGCAGCTATTACAACACAGTTATCACCTGAACGACTGGGCAATGCAAAAGGAGAAGGAGCAAGATTGGCCTGTCCTGGTGCACCAGACAGCTTCATCCACAACCACAGAATCTCATTCAGGGGGAAAAAAATTAACAATATCAAACTTTATTGTTGCAGTTATTTGTAAAATCAGATTTGTTATTCCCCAGAGAGGTTGTTAGGGCATAAGCATCACTTCTGTAATTTTAGATTTCCCAAAGAATGACTCTGTGTTTAATCTTCTAAAATCTTCTTAATTGTTTTCACACTTTGTAAATAAATCTCTGTTTTTCTCAGACCCAACTGTACATTGACTTAGATTTATTTTCAGAAACAATTGATATTCCTAAAAGTACTGAGATGGCTTGAAAAAAAGTCATCTTATCTTTTAAGTAAATATCATGCATTTTTAGCGTATTCCCAATCTACCAAGGCTAAAGAAATTAAATATCAAAATTATATTTAACTGACTTTAAAGCTTCAATACATATCAGCACATGCTAGAGACTTAAACTGACTTAGCTCTTGTTCATCTTTGTACATCACATTCAGGGTTATAAACTAACACATTGCAACATTATGTTCTGTATTTCCCCTAGACTTTGCATGTTTGGTGTTATTCAGAATTGTTAATGTGTATCTCATATTGTTCTCTATGTAATTATATATCAAGTGTTCAATAAGGTATAAAAACTGGTAGGAAAACACATAAAGAACTGTATTAAAATGAGGGGACTAGCAGTTAGCGTAATGGCTATGTCACTGGACTCCCATGTAGTCGACCGCGGTTCACATCCTGGACCCGGTGGCTTAAAACTCACGCCAGGCGCATGTGCGTGCGTGCCCAAGATCCCGAGAGGTGAACGAAGAAGAAGGGATTGAGGCGTGGCCATCCCCCCTGGGGGGGGTGATTTCTCTCTTTCTGTCTCTCTATCTCTCCCTGTCTGTCTGGCAAGCACACGCACCCTATAGCAAAAACCTCTCAAAAAAAAAAAAAGAATTGTATTAAAAAGGAGAGTCAGAAAATAAAATATACCAGCAGTAACACCAAGTACCCATGATAAATAGATGTGTAAACCTGAGAAGCCAGAGAAGGAAAAAGCAGCCAAATTAGAGTTGTTTTCACATTTACAATTATTTTAGTTTGAGATGATATCTGCTTCAAACTACCAGGATAAAGATAAGATATTTATTGGTGTACTGGCATTGAAATGACCTCGGGTATTTAAAGAATATAGACAAAAATCCCCATAACTCATTGTTTTGTGACTCTCTGATCACACAGGAAAGCAGAATTTTTATTAAAACTTTTCTTTTTCAATGAGAATTTTAAATGGTAAAAAATGCACAAGTCTATTCATGATCCAAATTCCCTATTTGAGACGCTCAGTGCCTTCCGAACCCATCTCTAATTTTGAGTCAATTATGTGTATCACCAGTGGCTCAATCAATTAAGAAAAAAAGTTTCTGCTGCTACATTTCTGGCGGTCTGCCCAAAGACGACCCTTCTCTTTCTATATATTTTTTTCCCCTCTTGGTGTGCACTTAATCAAATTAACTCCAAACAGAAAAAGTGACATAGAGATCAAAGGAAAATGTTTAACTATAAATTATCTGCAAGTCTCTTGAGAAAGGATTATCTCCCTCTAGATTAAGTGAGAAAACTGTGCCCTTTTCTTATACCCATTCAGAATCCACTCAGTTAACTCTTAAGATTATAGACTAAAGATAATATATATGTTACATATATATTATCTTTAATATATATTTATATGTTTATAAATATATCTATATGTGTGTGTGTGTGTGTGTGTGTGTGTGTATATATATATATAAATTATAGTTGTAAGACATTTTTCTGGGTACCAATTTTGTCCAAGCATGAAGACTAAAGTCATCAAGATGCATGAAATAATTTGAGAAATGATAAAAAGACTGTATAATTCTTATGGATTCAATATTAGGTTTATGGAATATCACATGTCCATAACTCACTTTTATTTAATGAAATTAATTCATGTAGTCAGAATTATTTTGGAGACATGGCAATATTCTGCTTCAATGTTAGTATGACTGCATTAATAACAACTTTATGTTGTTCTTATTTTTATCGAAATGTGTTAATGATGTTGGTACTTTTCTTCCAAGTTAGGTGCCCACATCCCCAAACTATCTCAGCGATTGACACTAATTGGCAAGTCTTTTGGCAGTCACAGGCAGGAGACAAATGACCACTGTATACAAAAACTCCACAAGGTATTACCTGCAGGTGAGGGTGAAAGTGCGCCGAGTTGGGAGTCTATGCCGCCATTACTTTTGCTTCTACCAGGTGTCAAAAAAAAAAAGGACCTAGAAGTTCCAGGCTGTCAAATTAAAATTGTTCTTAGGTATCATCCTAAATACAAATTTATCAAATGGAGGCTTGTCTATGCACCAATCAGAACTAACAAGAAAATCATCAACATCATTATTATAATTATTATATAAAGTTTAAAGCTTTCCTGGTATGCAAATAAATGCTACTGTTAACAAAATGTGCTAACAGAGTGGGCATTGTTCTGCTAGATAGAAATTCCGAGATAAGATAGATTGGTGCAGACCGTCAATGTCATGGGCAGTTTCTGGAATAACGCAGGTGACTGGTCTCCACAGACTTGACTTTACTTTCTAGAAGATGTGATTTTAAAACTGTACTGTTGCAAATGATTAAAGAATTCACCTTGCTCTCAAATTTACAAGGCGCATTAGAGAATTTCAAGTTTAAACTGAGGGCACAGGAGTGACACAGTTATGCCATCAGATCTCTCTGTACGTGCCGGGCACACACATCCCTGTGATCCAGGACTGATTGATGGTGGTCAACTGTGGTGAGAAGACCCCATTAAGGATGCTGGTCTAGCTCATTCTCTGTCTCTCTCTCTCTTTCTCATGGAATAAAGAAAGAAGAATGAAAGAAAAAAAGAAAAAAAAAGAAAGAGAAACAAAAAGAAAAAAAAAAGGAGGTTTTCCTGTTGTCTGTCTGATAATAGTATAAACACTAACTTGGTTCTCTCTCTTTTTTCTTTATATACATGCATGCTTATTAAGCTTAAAATATGGCAATGGTATCTTTGGATTTACCAATTTATGATTTGTTCAAATATGATATTAGACTTAAAATAAGAAATTTAGTTAAAATATTGAACTTTTATATTCTTATGGCGCTTTATAGTATTTAATATTATGTGTAAAGCAAAAATTTCAAAAAAAATGCATTTTTTTCACCAACCTGTTAATCAGCTCCATCTGGCATAAACTGTATTGTGCAAGTTAAGTCAAGAGAAGAGTGTTATAAGAGGAACTGTCAGATAATAAGTCAGATTTTATATACATATACGAAAAATGTTTGGGGCCAGTGGGTGGTGTGGTGGTTAATGTGGTTGGATCCCACATGGTTGACTTCACAGCTGGAGTCCCAAAAGAGCAGTTTGAAAAACATGCAGTATGCACGTGCCTATATGTCCAACATCGCCAGAGGAGAGTGGAGAAGAAATAGCAGCATGGCTATCCCCCTGGAGAGTGAGTTCTCACTCTTTCTCTCTAACCCCCATCCCCAGTGTGGACACATGTCCTACAGCAAAATTAAATAAGTAAATAAATAAATAAAGTAAAATGGGTCTGGTTTGTTTCAATATTATAGGATGATGTCCTTTATCCATGTATTGAAACAATTTCTGAACGCTCATAGTTTTCATTAAAATTCACAAAACTGAGACCAGCAGTTAGCATAATGGCCATGTCTCTGGACTCCCATGTAGTAGACCACGGTTCGCGTCCTGGACCCGGTGGCTTAAAAACTCACGCTGGGCGCATGTGCATGTGTGCCCAAGATCCTGAGAGGAGAATGGAGAAGGGATTGCAGTGTTGCCATCCCCCCTAGGGGGTGATTTATCACTTTCTGTCTCTATGTCTCTCTCTGTCTGGCGAGTGCACGTGCCCTATAGCAAAATCCTCTCAAAAAAAAAATTCACAAAACTTTTCTCTTTATTTTCTATGCATTGTGTATATGTGCCCTACTACATCAATGTATTATATATATAAAATTATAAAAAGAAAATAGTAACTAAAAATGAATAAAAGATCAAATACTAATTTTAGTACTTTCCTCAACTACCCCAATGTTTCCCAGGTGTGTGCACAGCTCATTTTGGACACCAATCATTTGGTAATTGTTTTTATATTATTTATTTGCTGGCTTTATTTGTTTTCCTGAATTTAAAAAAATTCATTAAGTTGTTGGGCACCAGCAGTTAGCGTAATGGCTTTGTTGCTGGACTCCCACGTAGTCGACCGCGGTTCGCGCCCCGGACCCGGTGGCTTAAAAACTCACGCTGGGCGCGTGTGCGTGCGTGCCCAAGATCCCGAGAGGAGAATGGAGGAGAAGGGATTGCGGCATGACCATCCTTCCTGGGGGTGTTTTCTTGTTTTCTGTCTCTATGTCTCTCTCTGTCTGTCTGGTGAGCACATGCGCCCTATAGTGAAAAAAAAAAAAAAATCATTAAGTAGTTTAAAATTTCTAAAAAAAATTGGGGACCAGCAGTTAGCGTAATGGCTATGTCGCTGGATTCCCATATAGTCGACTGCGGTTCGTGTCCTGGACCTGGTGGCTTAGAAGTCACGCCGGGCGCGTGTGCATGTGAGCTCAAGATCTCGAGAGGAGAATGGAGGAGAAGGGATTGCGGCGTGACCATCCCCCCTGGGGGGTGATTTCTCACTTTCTGTCTCTATGTCTCTCTCTGTCTGTCTGGCGAGCGCATGCTCCCTATAGCAAAAACCTCTCCAAAAAATAATTTCTAAAAAAATTAACTTGAATATCTCTGTATTAGTCTACATGTGATTAATCAAGGCATATTCCCAGAAAATATAATAGAATTATCATTAGGCAATTTATTTTAGACAAGTTTTTTATATGCAAATTTTGATGAATTTAAATATGCTCTAATGTAATGTTTAGAAATCAATTTTAAAGTACAGTCTTTATGCATATAGTTTCCCCAAATGACTTTAAATTTATATATTTACCTATGTAATTTGATGATGGTTGCAATTTATAAATTGACATAATACCCTACAATTGTGAATTTCCATTGCATTTTTTTGTTAATTACACATTTATCGACGAGTTATAATTTAAAATAAATGCAGACAAGTACAAAAATGGTCAAAAACTACCACACCATTGTAATACATATTCATGAAAAAGAAATGGGCAAAACTCGAAGAGTTTTCACTGTGAGTAGATTGTGTGTGAATTAATGGCGATAGACCTAACACGTTTTCAAAATAGCTTGGCCTTTAACACCGGATTCCTATATATTTCAGATGTCAGCAATCAGGCACAGATGAAGATGAGGGCAGCCACCTCAAGGTATTTGATTGACAAAGATGTGCTTCCAAAAAGAGTGATATTGATTTCATTATAAATAGCTGACAAATTGTTTGATAATATTCAAGTCTCGGTAGCCTTACCTCTTCAGACTGCTGATGCAGTATGTTTATAGCGTATCAACAATTACCCCACAGTTATTGGAAAAATCTGTTTAAGTTTCTGCATGGAGTCTCTTCCTTGACAAAATATAAAATAAAACACTTAAATCTGATTCTCATATGAAGTTATGTTTGTCATTGAGGATAAAGAATGATCCTTCTAAATTACAAAACCAGTGTGCTGCCTGTTTTAATCTATTGTGACATTGCTTATTTTGCCTGTTTTTTCTTTCCATTATATCCATTACTAGATAAAATATTATTACTGTATAATAAAATAATAAGAAAGAAAAAAAATCATTCGGATTGTTGTACGTTTTTTTTTTCTTTTTTAGAAATAGAGAGACAGAAAGTGAGAAATCAGCATCCCCACTCCCCGCAAGGGGGATGGCCATGCTGCAATCCATTCTCCTCTCAGGATTATGGGCACACACACATGCCCAGCATGAGTTTTAAGCTGCTGGATCTGGGACTCAAACAGTGGTGGGTTATGTGAGAGTCCAGCAATGTAACCATTATGCCATCTGCTGGTCCCAGTATGTTATACTTTTTAATTGGTGAGAAACACAGTTAAGAAGATTGCTATGAGGCAAAAACTGCACCTTGAGCTTTATCATACTAGCCATGCTCAAGTGGCATATCAAGTTCAATCACTGTCTTCCATGACTCACGCTCCAATATCACTTAGAAATACCAGATTAAGGTATCACAGGTCTGTAACCTATTTCTTTCCTTTTCAATGACACTTCGAAAAATAAAGAGGTGGCTTGGTCAAATCTCTTTGTATGCAAACCTCTTGATAAATACTTGTAGAATATTTACCAGCAAGAAGATAATGCCAAGTTCTTAAATGCTTTGTTGGGGCCAGCAGGTGGCATGGTGGTTGGGGAACTGGACTCCCAACTGAGGTTCAAATCTTGGACCTAGCAGCTTGCTTTCTCTCATTCTCTCTCTCTGTCTTTCTATCTCTGTCTCTCTCTGGTGAGTGCATGTGCCCTGAGACAAACAGAAAAACAAGATAATGAGAAGTAAAATTAAATAAGTAATTCTTTAAAAAAATTCTTTTGTCAGAATATACCTGTCTTTCTCCAATGTAAAGGAACGTAGAATGTATGCATCTAGGAGACAGGGCTCATTAACGCATGTTTCATAAATTACGTAATTCCTGGGATATAAAAAAGATGCTTCAAATCTGAATAAATGCTTTTTAAATAATAATCCATATGCATACCTTATACAGCACACGCATAAACTATACCAGGACATTGATTAATGAAGGAGAGAAACTGTGTTGGTGACTTTAGATAGGCGGTGTCAGTACTCCCTAGGAGAAACATGCTTGACCTGTGGGTTGCTATTGCCTCCGTCTTTGACTCCTTAATAAACCGGATTATGTAAGCACAATTATTAAGTCTGAGAAACAGAAAAAGCTAACAATGTTAATCGACACAGATCCTCATTTTTTAAAAAATAAAGGCGGAGGTGAGTTTAGTGGTTAAATGTAATTGTTTGATTTCTCATCCTATCACTTGTTTTGCTCTGGACCACAAAATGGAAGCATTGGTTAGAGTTTGCCCAAAGCAATCCAGCAAAACCAAAAAGCAGACTGAGGTGACAGAAGAAAGCAAATGAACAACTCCTAGAACCCATCTCGTCCCATTAAATATAGGTGCAAATAGTTCTACATTGTTTTATATTCTTTGAGGATGAGACAATGGTTTTGGTTTTAAATTTGAAGCTATAATACTATGTAACAAAGCAAAATTTATTTTTTTCTTGGAAATATAATAAAAATAAAACTTTTACAAAACTAAACTTTAAAATGAAAAGACATGAACCAGCCTGTGTGTGGCATGGTGGTTGAGGCAGCTAGATTCCACATGGCTGACTGTGAGATTTGAGTCAGGACCCAGTAGGTTGAAAAACACACCAGGCACATGTATATCCTTGCTTAAAATCCAGAAAGGAGGTAGGGATAGAAAAGAAATTGAGGTATGACCATCACTCATGGTGGGTGCTTTATCGCTTCTCCCTCTCTCTGGCAAACACACACGCCCTTTGGAAAAATATAAAAATAAAATAAAATAAAATAAAATAAAATAAAATAAAAAGACAGTATTTTAGGAAAAAAATCCATCAAAGCACAATTATTTCATTAGTTATTATACTCCATGGCACATCTTTCTTTGGATGATTTTCTGTTCTACATTGCCAGCTTTTCGAACAATATCTTTTTGTTATTTATCCTTTGGATGATAAGGAGTTCCTTGCTCCCAGCAACCACTGGGTAAATATGTTAAGAACTGGGACCAGCAGATGGAGTAACAGTTACATCACTGGACTCCCACGTAGTTTACTACAGTTCAAGTCCTGGACCGGGCCACTTAAAACACACGCCGGTGAGTGTGTGTGCATTCCCATAATCCTGAGAGGAGGTTGGAAGAGAAGGGATTGCAACATGGCCATCCCCTCTGGGAGGGTGATTTCTTGCTTTCTGTCTCTCTCTGTGTCTCTGGCGAGTATATGTGCCCTATTACAAAAATCTCTCTCAAAAGGAAGAAATAGAAAGAACGAAAGAAAAAGAAAGAAAAAGAAAGAAAGAGAAAGAAAGAAGGAAAGAATAACTAGATAAATGCAAGTTAATTTATGTGATCCAATATATTATATAATAATGCTTGATAAAACAGCAACACTTTAAAACTGTGCAGTATATTTAAGTAAGATACTGGAAAATGCAAGTTGATTGACAGGTTTAGTTCACTGTTTATGAAAGCTTAGTCTAAGGGTCATTATATCTTAATTGTGAGAAGGAAATAAGTTGGAAAAATTTAAATATTCATTTGTATCGAAACATTTTCAGAATGTATAACATGCCAATATATTTTGAGAATGATAGGAGAATCTAATATAAGTTAGTTCACAAGTTTATTAATCTTAGGAAGGAAATTCTTAGAATCCTTGTTCAAAGACATAATTTAGGAAATCTTGGTTCTGCAAAATTGACATGTATAAAAAGCAAATCTAACCACTTGCCAGAGTGTCAAAGAGTGGTGATTTATAGAGCAGGCAAAAGGCAGTGCTGGAATCCAAAATTGTACTATGGCAATGGGACAGCACTTACAATAGAAACCAAATTAAACTAATCACCATATGCACAATTTATTTTAGAAAGTCTTGTTTCTTTTGGATTCCTAGAGGTTTATAAACTACCATGTAATTAACACTAATCTAAATGTGTATACCATTTTACATTTTTAGAAACAAAGTTTGTTGCTAATCTAGTTTGAGTGGTTACTATTGAATTATCACCAATCATTTGACATAATTTTTCATTCTTTTCACAAAAATGAGGCTTTTGATTTTTTGCTCAATTCTTGCTATTTTTTTTCCTAATCTCCTATAATACAGAGTTTGGAAATTTAGTATCAGTAATTTCATTTTTTTTTAAAAAGTAAGAAAAATGAAGATCATATCCAAGTATTCTTGAGATCCATCTTCATAGGCAATTTATCAGAAATTTGTAAAGTAGAACTGCATAGAGAAATAGAAATAATTTTTTAAATGTTTTTCTTTTATTATTTTCCTTCCTGTTTCATGTCAAATTTCAATAGACACTAGATCTTTATATGATTCAACATAATATAAGGTTATTTCAAGAAGTGGTAAAATAGAATGAAAGTTCATTTTATTTTGATCCAAAACATTATGAAATGCATGCATTGCTTTCTCTTAATATGCATTTTAATAAACTTTCTGAAGACCTTTCATATATTCTGGCTTCTTAAAGTATAATGACAATGGTGAGATTTTTACAATTAAAATTATACCTTATCAGAGGTGCTGCTGAGTTTTAAAAATAAAGAAAAGCTTTAGACATTGCCAACTTTTGTAATTCTTTTGTATTTTAACACTGAAATATTTATTGAGAGCTACAATTGCAGGCATCATCTAAAAGATAAGATGAAACAAGATCTCCACAATATAAGCACACCGTTTAAATTATGCAGCAAATTGTTAGATCTAAAAAAAGTTAAAGAAGATGTGCTAGAGAAAAGACAGTAATTTAAAAAGTAAAAAATTGATTTAGCATAGAAGAATCTCTGAAATTTTCACTTTCCTCTCAAATCCTCTTCCATTTTGAATAAATCCTAGAATAAAGAATAAGGTAGATATCTGTGCATAAGTGCTCAAGTAAATGACACAGAATTGGCATATGATCGCTCAGAATTCTATATTGGCTGTTAGTAATATGCTTAACACCTAGTAGATATTTAATAAAATACATGAAGAATTGTTGCTGCATTTTGATTTTGTGCCAAGAGTAACTATCCAGAAAACTAAAAGCTGGTTAGTAAATATAAACACTGTAAATAATTATTAATTAAAAATATTAACTAGCACAACCATTTCTTTTCTTCTTTTTTGTTAAAAAAATTATTTATTTATTTGTTGTGATTTTCAGACTACCAGGTCCAGGACTTGAACTGAGTCGGCCTATGGGAATCTTCTAGCTCAACCCCCATGCCACCTGCTGGCCCTAGTACAGCTCTTTCATAAAAATGTATAACTTTAAAAACAATGGGTCATCATTTGAAAAGAATCATGGGAGAGCACAATGACATAGTGATATGTGAACTGCATCAGCAAAGGCACCGTCATAAGGAAGACAAAGTTGAGGCTTTTAGTCTTTCCCCGTATAGATTTTTATTAACCTAATCTCTAACCTACGGTCCTTGGAAAACCGGTTTAGCTTCCAAATTTATGCTCGTTGACTTATTAATCCAGTTTCTGGTATTTATCATACAGTCAATTAAACCTTTTTTGCCACAAATTTTACCTAATACATAAGTCAAAATTCGTATTGGCCAGGATGGTCTTCTTCCAAAAAAAAAGATTATTCTGGAAAATTTAATATGTTAGAAATCAACTGGAAAGTCATGGAAAGGACAAAGACTTTTAGAAATAAACTTATCCTTGCAATTAAGAAATCTTTTGAGATGGTGGGTTTTCTGAGTCCTCTATTCCTGAGTATACTGTCTGAAACCTGCTTTGTTTTAAATCTCTAAGTTATTCTTTCTTTCTTCTGATTGTCCCATTGGGTGTACTTTTTGTTTCGAAGGAGATCCTCTTCCAGGCAATAATCTTTCTTTTAACATCCTTTCAGTTCCAGAAACTATCTCCATGGGAAAAAAATATACTCAGGGGAGGCGGTTCTTGGGTTAGTAACTTGCAGATGGAGCATGAGAAAGGAAGCAGGAAAAGTGATAAAGTTAAGAGAACAGTTCCGTAAGTGCTTGATTGGAATCAGCACCACCTTCACTGCTGCTTCTCTTTGTATTAATGTATTTGTCAAAATCTGTTGAGAAATATAGGGCCTAATGTCTTAGTAAATATATCTTGAAATTTCAGACTGATGGTTAAGGAACTTTTGTCATTTCCATCTTATAAAGTGATGTGGTTAGGTGCTGACATGCTAATAATGTTAATAATACTTACCCGGTGTGCATAATACTAATTTTTTATATTGATAGAGCTTTATAGTTTATAAAGCATATTAAAATAATTGTTTCATTGTATGTTTACAGAAAGCTCTTAGAGCTATTTTCTCTGCATCCCAGAGAAAATGTCACAAAGCCTCGAGGGTTTTACGCTGAATACTGTGATTTTTGATTCATAAGTTTTCAAAAAGTTCATGAAAAGTGCATATTATGAAACTCTATGCATAGATTTCAAGATTGTTCATTCAAAAATAAATCCGTGCTTTAATTCCTTTTTACCATAAACTGTTTAAAGTCCACTTGTATTGTCCAGTAGAACTTAAACCTAGTATTCCACAGAGCTGATGCTGACATTAAGATTATCGCTTGACAACCTTAGGCTCTGTCACTCTCTGACTTTCACATTAAGTCCTACCTCATTATATGAGAATTTTGCTGATGACCCTCAGACTAAAACTGAAATTTTACCTTTTGGCAGGGACACAGTCTTAAGACACGAACAATGAGAAACTAGTCAGTTCTTAAAACCCAGACTTTTGAGTGGCAAATGGGGAGAAAGGGCAAAAGATTGCTTGACTCTTCTGATTGTAGCCTGAACTTCTTGGCTTAGTGAGAGAGATCTCACTTCAACTCCTAGAGTACACTGAGAATAACATAGGCCAATCACTGTGTTTTATACTCTGCTGGATTCTGGACCTAATTCAGACATGTTAGGACAAAAGCAATTCAATTTCTGGCTTTGAGGTGAGCTATTGTTGAAGTACAAGTTTTTATCTTTTCTGTATGATTTGAAATTAGAGACATGTTGCTCTGAAAGAATTTCTCGGTCAAATGATCCAGCAATGTCCTTAATTGTTTAAAGTATATTGCATTTAAAAAATATTTTAACCAAAACAGTAACCTAATTGATACAACAAAAGAATTTGGTTGGTATCTCTTAAAGTCAGAAGAAACCCCAAATCTTAGCCAAGTACTGATTTCCAGCATCTCTTAATAAGTCCTTAATTACATCATAATGAATGAACCCACTGTCATTATTATTCACATCTCTTTATTTTTGCCTTGCCACTTAAATAGCTAATGCTTTTTAACAGTATTAGAAGCTTTTATCTTTTCTTTTAAGAAGGTGATCACTGTTAAAACGATATTCCTCAAAGAAGAAACTTTCATAGACTCTTTTTGATTGTACTATATCTCCTTTCCAAAATGAATATTTTATCACTGTGCTCTCTCCATTATGCAATGCATCCCACTAACTTGCTTTCTTTTTTCTTTAATTGGTTTAGTCTGCTAGTCAGAAAGAAGTTGACATTTTTGTTTGAAGAGGAGGTAAAAACCATTGTATTTGTCTGACATCTAAGTTCTAAACTCTGCACTTTAACAACTGATTTTGAAAAATTTATAGTGCATCTATCAAATCTGGATTAGATATTCTTTTATCTAATAGTGTCACAGTAATCATTTTATAATGCTTTAGATATTTTTCTCAGTACAGTAAACATTAGGGTAGAAAAAGTTATTTGAGGATATAACTGAATCCTCATGCTTAGCAGCATAATACAGGTAAAAGTGCACTGCTTTGGAGATCTGAAAATGTACCTATAGAAACCGAAACTCAGATAGTGACACCACTGGATTAAGTTTAGAGTAGTCAATTCATTCTCTTCTTTTACTCCTGAAAGGATATACTCTTGCATTGATGTTACCTTAACTCTAGGTGCATCCTGATAGACAGACTCTATTCCATAGTCACAAAATAGAAACATCATGGGTGTTGGTTGCTGAGTACAGTACTTACTTAGCTCAAGCATTAGGAAGCCAAGAATACGTATTGGAGAGATGCTGTGGAACTATTTCAGAATCATTCTGAACAGGTTATGGGGAGATGGATCATAGCTGACCTGTGTAATGTTGCAAAACTCTCTGAAACCTCAGCCAGCAGCAAGCAACAGGATCCAGGCATTATTATGTTTTCTCACACCTTAAAAGGATACACTTCTGATCTATTAAGCAATTCTAGGCACCCAAGACAATGCATGACCGCGTGTGTGTTTTTGTGAGCATTTGCTTATGTCTGTGCTTATTGCACATAAAGTTATGAATCCTACCTTATTTCACTAATAGCTATGGAAGATTCTTTTTTTTTTATTTTTAAACTTAATTTATTTCTTCCAATTGAAAGAAAAAGAGAGAAAGAAAAGGGAAGTTACCCTCAATAGAGTTTTCATCTTCAACCCTACTTCCAGCCAGGATCACTGGTGTGTGTGTGTGTGTGTGTGTGTGTGTGTGTATTTGACATGCACAGAGTGATCTTAGAACACCAGAGGCATGTCCATATAGCCTTAGGATCATGGAGTTTTGGCAATAGGATTCCTTTTCACATTAATCTTACACAGGGTAAACTTTTCTTAAAAGACCCTATGAATAGGGAACCAGCAGTTAGCTTAATGGCTATGTCGCTGGACTCCCATGTAGTCGACCGCGGTTTATGTCTCGGACCCGGTGGCTTAAAACTCACACCGGGCACGTGTGCGTGCGTGCCCAAGATCCCGAGAGGAGAATGGAGGAGAAGGGATTGCCGTGTGACCATCCCCTCCTGGGGTGTGATGTCTCGCTTTCTGTCTCTATGTCTGTCTGTCTGGCAAGCGCATGCGCCCTATAGCAAAAACCTCTCAAAAAAATAAAAAAGACCCTATGAATATAGTAAAATGTATGCATTTTTTTCTGTCCCACAGATATTTGAGGAGACGGCCTTCAAAAAGGCTGGAGCACAAGAATCACAACATAGCAAGACTCTGTCAAAGTGCAAATCCCTTTCTCCTTTGTCTTCTCTTCCTTCTGTTTTCTTCCTACTTTCATTAGGGACAATAAATAAATAAGTAAGTAAATAAGTAAGTAAGTAAATAAATAAATAAATAAAAGAATATCCTCTTGTTGCCATTTAGGTAGCTTTGAATTTGATGATATCATAAATAATGCTTTAATAATAGTTTGATAATTCTTGAATGTGCATCTACTGTACCACACATTCTTGCTTAGTTCCTCAGTATAAGTTCCTGGAACTGATACCTTTGTTAAGGCTTTCTTTTTCCCCTAAGCAAGAGTCTCAGTACTTTGCAATTACCCTGCTGGAGTCTCTAGAGTACTGGGGCTGCAGGAGCATGCCGCCATGCCCAGCTCTTTCAGACAAGACCTTACTTTGTTGTGCATGCTGGTTATAAGTTTGTGATCCTCCTGCCTCAGCTTCCTGAGGAGCTATAACTACAGGTCCAGGCCACCATACCTGTCCTTTTAGGGTGGACCAAGAATCCAACCTGAGTCTCCTATGTGGCCTCAGCCTGACAACAAGTAGTGAGAACAGACTACTGTGGCTGGGCCAAAGGTATGACTATTTTTAGGGTCCTTGACATAAATTATCAATCTCCAAAGAGTCTGAACCAACATGTGCTTCTAATACTAGAGGGCTGAGTACTAGAGTGTTCATTTATTGTTCCTTTGGGAACATTAAGTTTTAGCTAACAGACATTTGCAAATTTGACGGAGGAAAACATATCTTTATATCTTTTTTGGGTGGGAAGGTGGGCAAGCTGGTGACATAGTAGTCACACAGCTGTATCCTACATGGCTGACCATGCAGTTTTAGTCTCAAACTCAACAACTTGAAAAACACCTGTGCCTGAAGTCCTGATAGAAAAAATGTAAAGAATTGATTGTAGTAAGACCATCCTCTAAAGGGTGCTTTATCAATTTCCCATTCCCTGTCTCTCTATGGTGAGCACATACATTCTATGAAAAATTTATATATATATATATATACACACACACACACACTTATTTTATTTTTCTTTTTTTGCAGAGGTTTTTGCTATAGGGTGCATGTGCTTGCCAGAAAGACAGAGAGACAGGAAGTGAATAATCACCCTCCCAGGGAGGATGGCCACGCTGCAATCCCTTCTCCTCCATTCTCCTCTAGGGATCCTGGACTCGCATGCACACACGCCCAGCGTGAGTTTAAGCCACCAGGTCCAGGACTTGAACCACTGTCAACTACATGGGAGTCCAGTGACATAGCCATTATGCTAACTGCTGGTCCCGGTGTGTGAGATTTTTTTATTTGCATTTACTTGATTAAGTTACCTTCTACCTCCCACCATTATATCTTCCTCTAATGTTTTCTTCAATGTTATGCTCACATTACTCTCCTTGTAGCACAGAAGACTCTTCTTCATTGGAGTTAGGTAATTTTTTCCTTTCATTACTCTGTTTTGAGTTTAATATAAATCAGTACTTCTGGATCCTGCTATCTTCTGATTCATTTTGAATGTATGAACAAAAGAAAATAATGCACAACATTGGCTTCTTTTTAGCTCTTTCTATTTTTTACGGTAATAACCCTGGAAATAATCTATCTTTGACTAAATAGAGAAAGAAGTCTCAAAGGATGAAATGAATAAAGGGGGATCACAATAACTTTTATTTCTGGTTACCTCATTACAACTTTATTTATTATTTATGCATCTTCTTTTGTGAAGTGTCTCTTTATCTCTCTTATCCTTTCTTTTTTTTTTAATTGGAGAAAACTAAACTAGTTATAAAAGGCCATCATTAGATTTCAACTTGAGTTTCTTTCTTTCGTTCTTTCTTTTTTTCTTGGCTAGATCATCTGCTCTCCAAAGAAGAGAAATTTTTGCAATAAGTTCAAAAGCTTCTGTTGCTTAGAAGTTTCCCATAGGCTTTTATTCATTATTACTGTTATCATTCCATTCAAACCAAATCATAAGCGAAATCCCTTTAGAAATTTTGACGGTACCATTCGTGAATTTATAGGTGTTTCAGATACAAATGTAAATAAAGTAAATATTAACTACAATTATTTTTGCTCACATTGTATAAAAATCTCAGACAATATCTTAATTTTTAAATTACTTTTTACTACATATGTAACCTAACAAGTTATAGAAGTAGTACATCCATTAGATCAGTGTTTCAAAAATACAAATTCAAAGCTTCTTTAGAAGTATTTAGAAGGCATTTGAGACCTAGAATTTATTTACACATAAGAATGTTTAGGATTTTGGGACCAACAGATGGCGAAATGGTTACATCACTGGACTCCCAGATGGTCAGCCACATTTTGAATTCTGGACCCAGTGTCTTCAAACTCACTCCAGCCTTGTGTATGTGTATGCCCAAAATCCCAAGAGGAGAGTGGAGGAGAAGGCCATCCCCTTTGAGGGTGATTTCTCACTTTCTGTCTCTCTGTCTTTACACTGAGCATAGAGCACACAAGCTTTATAGAAAAAAAAAATCTCTCTAAAGGAAAAAAAAAAAAAGAGGAATGTTTAGGGTTTCCCTTATGAAACAGGGATAGTTAAGTTTGAAATTTCTTTTTTTTTAATTAGGTAATTTATAAATGAATTAGTACTATAGACTGTCAACTTCCTCATTAATGAAAAACAGAGGCACAAAATCTTGTAAATGAAACTGTTAAAATAAAAATACAGTTCTAGTGCCCCCCCCCACAAAAAAAAGTAAAAACACAAAACTAGGTTTATATCAGCTTTTTGAATTTGTGGCTTTAGACCATCTCCCAATCAATGAACAGTTAAGACAATAAAAAACATAAAAATATTCTCTGTGAATCAAATAAGCAGAATTGGATCTGTTTTAATAATTCAAGAATTTTCTAGGCAGAATTAGTACAATTCCAAAGCAAGCTTAATATTTTTATCAGAATAACCCATTCGAGTGGATTACACATATATTTTTATCTTTCATTCACACATTTGCAGTGGTATGTTTAACACTTCTAGGATATTGAATAAAAGTCCTTACAGAGCATTCCAGGAAGAGTATAATGAAACAAATAAAATGTGCATGGTGGCTTTTACTTTAACAAATGTTTTTCTCTACCCCTATTGTGCATTATTTCATGAACTGATAAGAAAAGAAGTCTGAGATAAAACTCATCTTAGTTTGTTTTTGTTTACTCTGATAGAATAAAATCTGATGAAAAGGGCAGAACCAGTATCTTATTTCATACTGTATCATTTGTTAATAACACAGTATTTAATATATAATAAATGCTAAATAAATTTGTTTTCTTAAACAAATCACAAAAGCATTATTTTTGTCAACCAGTTTAGGGGAAATGAGGCAGGTTAGTTTGACTAGATTAATATTTTAATTTGATTAAATATTTGTCCATCTTGCTCATGCATACATAAATATTCAAGACTTTTTCATTGTCAGTTCAGGTAAAAATCATATATGTTTTACTAGTATTATAACTGATAGTTTAATTAATGTTAGACATGGAATATCTATCTTTTTCTGTTATAAAAAAAACACATTTCAGATTTAGTAGTTCTTATTATAGGTTTTTAATATACAAGCAGACTCTCTCCAATCTATTCGTTCACCAAAATTTTCCATCTTGCTTCATTTTGACTAGTTTCCCATCATTTGTTCTGTTCTGTTCTAGGTGTCCACACTGTGTGTCTTTCTGCTTAGCTACACTGGACTGATTAGGTGATGAGAATGGATGGTACTAAGAAGGCTCAGCAGTTAGTTTATGGGAATGTGAAGAAGGAAAATCATGTAACAGACATACAGAGTAAATGTTTCCAAGGCACAGCAAGAGAGCAATTAATAGTAATCTCCATATTGAGGAAGCTACTGAAACCATATAATATTTTAATGTATTAATTTTAAACAGAAATATCATGAGAACCGTGAGTGACAAGGCATAAGATGCTAATAATGGCATGCTAAGCAGGAAGCAAAGCTTGACATAATTAAAAGTTATTATCTATGTTTAAAAAACCTTATTGCTGGGTAGGGGGGACCAGCAGATGGTGTAATGACTACATCACTGGACTCCCATGTAGTCGATAACAGTTCAAGTCCCAGACCCCGTGGCTTAAACACATGCCAGGCTTGTGTTCTCACTTTCTGTCTCTCTGTCTCTCTCCGTCTTTCTGTTGAGCACATGAACCCTATAGCATGAACATCTCAAAAAAAAAAAAAAGAACTTATTGCTGATAATGATAGTTTGATGTCATAATAGTAAAAACTAATGTGATAGAGTATAGATGTGCAATGTCATGCTATGGTGAGATGAGGTATTTGCTAAGAATTCAGGCTTTTCATTGTAATTTTAATCAACATTTTCCAAGTATGTATTAAGCATCTAATGACATTATGATTCAAACATGCAAAAATAAATGTGTTTTAGAGATATAAAATTCTATTATACATAATTTATTATAGAACATCCTAGTACTGAATCTGAGACTAAGTAAAGAGACTATCAAGAGAGTGAGAAGTCCAAGTCATCTAGAAAAATATTAATATCACTTTAAAGTGAGAGACATCTGTTTAGTTTTAATGGTTTTGTTTAAAGATCTTGTTTGAGTTATGGAAATACTAAAGTCAAGAGGATATAGAATAATTGGAGGAAGACCAAGAAATAAGCTTAACAATAGAAAGCAAAAAAGCAGGTAACATTTTCCTAAGAGAGTAAAGAGCATCAGGAAAGGAGCTAAGTAACTTCTATCATTCAGGACCATGGTCTTCAGTGATGTGTACTAAGTTACCTTCCAGTGGGATTAGTCAGTTCATCTTGTCACGGTCATTTCTGACAGTTCTCTCATTTTGCATTGCAGGACATTGCTCAGGCTACGTCTGCCACCAGCGATGCCTGATAGGCTTTCCTTAACTGTCTAAATCCTTCTTACCCATGAAGGTACTTTCCAGATGGAACTTACCTCTGATCTTCACAGTCTAAAGATATATTGCTACTTTTGCAATACATATTTACCATTCTTGCAATATCATATCTTTATTTAGAACTCTTGAAATGCTGTATGACATTTGAGTTATTTATGTTTTGTACCTTCAACTAAATATTAAGTCCTTAAGACAAACAAAAGGGTTTTCCGAAAAGTTCATGGAAAATGGGTACTATGAAAAAATTATGCATGGGGGGAACCAGCAGTTAGCATAATGGTTATGTCACTGGACTCCCACGTTGTCGACCATGGTTCGCGTTCTGGACCCGGTGGCTTAAAACTCACACCGGGCCCAAGATCCCGAGAGGAGAATGGTAGAGAAGGGATTGCAACGTGACCATACCCCCTGAGGGGTGATTTCTCGCTTTCTGTCTCTATGTCTCTCTCTGTCTGACGAGCGTATGCACCCTATAGCGAAAACCTCTCCCCACCCCCCCAAAAATATGCATAGATTTCGAAATTGTTTTGCGCTAAATAAACATGCACTTTAACTTTTCTATGAACTTTGTGAAATCCCCTTGTAAAGAGAATTTTCACAAAAATTTTAATTCCTGAAATTCTAATAGTGAATTACATGAAGTATTATCAAAATGTGATTAAAATAGAATGCAATAACAAAGAAGTACCAATAGATAGAATACTGAAGAAAAGTGAAGAGAACAGATACTGATTCAAAAGATTATATAATAACTCCAGAAAATAAAATAAAATAATATAAATAAATGTAAGAATATGAATGAATGCCACAAACATTATAACAATAGGTGAAAAAAAAAAACAGACATGCAATAGCACATATTGTATTTTCCCATTTAAATGTAATACTAAAATATGCAAAGGCAATCTTTTAGATTAGGATTTCTGATTTTGCACCTCTTATTATGTTGTGACTTAAAGAAAGCAACAAGGACCCCAACTGGACTGATACGTTTTGCTTCTTTATATGCATGCTGGTTGAATGAAAGTGCTCTGCTTGTGAAATTCATTGAGCTGTAGGTTTTCATTTGTGTGCTTTTCTATATGCCTGTTGTACTCAAATAGAACAATATGCAATACCCGGTAGGTAAGTCCAAAGTCTGTGTGGGTAAACACTCATAAAGTCTACAGTGGAAGTGCTATTACATAGGTCTGAGAAGAACCCTTAATTAAAAAAATTGAAAAAAATACTTATCAGATGTAACAGGCATAAATACATGAAAGATAAAGGGATCTGTGCATGTTCATGTGTGTGTGTGTGTGTGTGTGTGTGTGCGTGTGTATTCACATTTTCTCTGATGTTAGAAAGGCTTTAGAATGTCATATACTTATCGATTTAGTGAATAATGGTTATACATGGAGGCACCCTTTGCCTGCCATATTTGTACAGCACGAAATAAAATAAGCCAGGTGATGAAAACATATTGGTCTTTTTTTGTTGTGCTTTGAGATAACCATACCATTTGTTAGAATTATGTAGATAGTAATTAATGGTAAAACAGAAAAGAAAAAAGAAGCAAAGAAAAGCAAGAGTTTATCATAACACATTGGATTTTGTGGTTACATGTAGACATGGACTGAATCACTGATAACATTTTTCACATTCAGTTCCTCAGACCAAATTGCACACCACATGAGAGCTGAACACAGTATTTAAGCTTGTTTGCAATACACTAGGAATTCAATTTTATTTTCTCCATCTGTTGTTATTTTTTATTTCTGGTTCACAGTTTAAAGCTAAGCTAAATACCATTGTGTATGCTTCCTAAATGACTAACATAATAAGTGTGTTAAAATCTCAAATCTTGGCAGAGAAAAGAATAAGTCCAATTGCCTTCGTTCGAACTTTCCCTCCATTCACATAAAAAACATTAGGTGAGCTCTAAACTCACAACTCATCCCTGACTGCTTATGCTTGAAGTGAAATTGTCTTTTTGAAGAATCAAATACTTCTCTAGCTCACTCCCCAGTGCATAGTTATTCTACTTCTATTTTCCCGAAATGAGGAACTGCTATTGTGTAATGCATCTGGAGGTCATTAAAATGAAAGTTGGTAATTTCTGAACATGGTGGTGGTAATAAGATTTACTTTGTTTTATGGATAAGTTTTTATATAATTGCCCAGTTATTTTGGATGAACTTGCCAGAAAGTCACTATAAATGTTGGCCTTTGCTTGCCAGGCTAATGTGGCATTTATAGAAGAGATACACAGACATGCTTGGTGGTGTGGCATCTGTAAATGCTGTAAATGAGAAAAGTAGTGGCTTTTCGTCTATAAAACATTCAGAAAAACTGTGGATTATTAAAGATAGTCATTTACATTTTATTCATATTGAAATGCTTACTTCTGGGCACACAGTGCTGAAATGTTTATTGGAACTTTTGATGACCTTCCAGGGATTTCACTATTTGTATGAGAACAACTAATGACTATGATTTTCCAATCTCAAATTTGAAGTCCTATTTGGCATATGCATTCACATATTTAGGGATAGAAAAGGATTGAAGAAGGTAATCATCCCAATTACTTGATAACATGAAAGAAAAATTGAAGGAGGTATTTAAGACATTTTCAAGCTCTAGGATCTAACATGATACCATCATTTCAGGGGCTGGCAAACTTGTCTGTAAAAGGCCAGATATTAAATATTTTAGGTTCTGAAAGCCTTGGAACTACTGATTTTTTTAACAAGATACTCAGCCTTCCCATTTTGCACTGGGCCCCACAAATGACATAGTCCTAACATGAATTACTCCATGTTTAGTCTGTCATGTGCTTTTCCACCATTAGGGTTCTCATGAAGCTCTTCCCTGGAAAATCAAATCATCATCTTGTATGAAGCATCATCTTTCTCACCCACCAAGTAGCATTGGGTGCCTTTGACTTACTATAAGCTTTTGACCTTTGTACTGTATCATTGTGGTGTTCCCCAAATTAATGCTAATACATTAATCAATTAATGCTAAAATCAAGTAGTTTTTTTGTTATATTTTGAATCAATAAATCTCTTTGAAGATAGAAATATAAATGAAATGATTCATAATATGACATGGTTCAATTGGGAAAACTGAAGTTGTTGTAGGTATTTTTCTAACAGAGATTATTAAATATAAAGAATTGATCACTTGGGGACAAGAAAATGGCATAATGTTTACATTGCTAGACTCTCACATGGTCAACCATGGTTCAAGTTCCAGACCTGGAGGCTTGAAACTCAAGCAGGGCACGTGTGTGTGCGTGTGCCTAAAATCCCAAATCCTGAGAGAAGAATGCAGGAGAAGGGATTGTAGCGTGGCCATCCCCCCAGCAAGTGATTTCTTGCTCTCTTATCTTTTCAGTGAGTTCATGCATCCTATAGCAAAAATCTCTCCAAGAAGAAAAAGAGAGCAAGAGAATCAGAAGGCTGAAATAGCAAAAAGCTTATACTAAAGTATCACCCATACCATAACTGCAGGAATCAGTTCCACCTCTGGGGCTTAGAGGTCAAAGGGCAAGAGAGTTGGCACTCGGATATGGAAAGGAATGTGCCACTAGTGCTGGTGCCTCTGATACAGAAGAACGCTACAGTTGATGGTTTGAGTAGCTGGGGCTGATGCTGCTACCACTGAGGCGCGCATGACAGGTGATAAGGAGAATGCTGAAATGAGCTGGAGGCTGCAGTTGTACCTGTCCTCTGTTACTGGAAAGGAGAGGTAGAAACTATAGGAAAGAAAGAAATCCCTTCCATTCTTATCGTACCTTCTACTTTCCCTCAAGACATTCAGGACAGACACTATCAAAAAGCGAGGAAAAAAGTTTAGGAAACAGTTTATGTACTATTGGTCACAAAACAGAATACAGAAGGTTAAGCCCAGAGTGGAAAGATAATAAGCATGGTCAACCATGGTTCAAGTTCCAGACCTGGAGGCTTGAAACTCAAGCAGGGCACGTGTGTGTGCGTGTGCCTAAAATCCCAAATCCTGAGAGAAGAATGCAGGAGAAGGGATTGTAGCGTGGCCATCCCCCCAGCAAGTGATTTCTTGCTCTCTTATCTTTTCAGTGAGTTCATGCATCCTATAGCAAAAATCTCTCCAAGAAGAAAAAGAGAGCAAGAGAATCAGAAGGCTGAAATAGCAAAAAGCTTATACTAAAGTATCACCCATACCATAACTGCAGGAATCAGTTCCACCTCTGGGGCTTAGAGGTCAAAGGGCAAGAGAGTTGGCACTCGGATATGGAAAGGAATGTGCCACTAGTGCTGGTGCCTCTGATACAGAAGAACGCTACAGTTGATGGTTTGAGTAGCTGGGGCTGATGCTGCTACCACTGAGGCGCGCATGACAGGTGATAAGGAGAATGCTGAAATGAGCTGGAGGCTGCAGTTGTACCTGTCCTCTGTTACTGGAAAGGAGAGGTAGAAACTATAGGAAAGAAAGAAATCCCTTCCATTCTTATCGTACCTTCTACTTTCCCTCAAGACATTCAGGACAGACACTATCAAAAAGCGAGGAAAAAAGTTTAGGAAACAGTTTATGTACTATTGGTCACAAAACAGAATACAGAAGGTTAAGCCCAGAGTGGAAAGATAATAAGCAAACAAAGTTAAAATCAAATAACCTAGTTGCTCAAGAGAAGAGTCAAGCAAATATGTCTCATGTGTCCTTTGTAATGCAATGTATGACATAGTTAATAATGTCTATATAGTAAATGTGCTATTGAATTTTTTGTTTTCTCATTATAATTCATCATCTAGAATGATAGTATTTGACTGAAAGCAAGCCATATTAACTTTTCCATGTGGAGTAAAGAAAATATAGTTACTTAATCCAGAGAGATTTAGAATATTTATAGAATTACTAGCCATTTGTGTTAATATCTTCCCTTATAATTTGATCGGTAGACTGTTTTCCTAGAAAAACACACAAACATGCGCACGTATAAAAATTTGTATTTGTTTTCAATAGGCTAATTCATCCACCTACGTTCATTCATGGACTCAATTTCAAGAAGCCATAGATATATAAAGGGAAAGATGACTTCTTAAAAATTCAATGGAGTTTCTAATAGGTATCAGAATCCCTGCATTCAAACATATATTTCCAGACCAGTGATTTGACTCTATTGCAAGTTATGTGACAACTCCTTTTCAGAATCTCTTTTGCTCAGTGGGGGAGGGAGGGAACACAACCAAACAGAAATCTTAAGGAAATAAACTACTCTTCAGAATTCTTTAAAGAATCAGAGTAGTGTTTGAAGAAGATAATTGGAAAATCAATACAGTATATCTATCTAGAAAGAAAGCCTGCGTGACACACTTGGTGTTAGTATTACAGGTATAAGCAAATTTAGTGACATTTCAAAGATGATACTATATTGTGTTGAATGAATGATGGATATGAGCCATGAATACAGGATGGAGTAATCATGCTGCCACTTAGGTCACTAATCAAAAAGAATAACTCTTTTTGTAGGGGAAAAAAATCAATAATTAGAGAAGAAAGCTTCCTTTGAGGACTTTAAGGCACTGGCTTTAAAGGTAATATTTAGTGTGTGTAGATAGCCCCAGGAGTGAAAGCCCCAGAGTTCATGTGCATGCATTTCAAAGGATGATACACATTCAGGCAAGTGAAGAGCTAAATCTAGATTGCACCCTGCTCTTCAATAGGTCAATAAGCATTGGCTCAGTTATTAATTTTTAAGAGTTTTAGAAGTACCTATTTTTAATTGTTTATATTTTTTTATTTATTTTATTCATTATATAGAGTGTACGCATGTACCTGAGAGAGAGAGGGAGAGAGAGAGAAAGAGAAAGAGAGAGAGAGAGAGAGAGAGAAGAGAATGAGAAAGGGAGGGAGACAGAAAATGGAAGAAAGCATCTTTAGCAGGGTTTTATCACAATGTGACCCCTTGCCCCAGCCCTCCAGCTAGCCAGGATCCTAGACACCAGTGCATGTTCCTGGTACGTTTTCAGGCTGACCTGGAGCTCTGATCCTACCTTTGCCCATGTGGCATTCAGCAATGAAGTTCCATTTGCTACCAATTACACAACCAGGCTGGGTCTATTTTTTGTATTCTAAAAATTCAGCTCTTTCAAGAGAAGGAAGTGTTGTTTTGTGACTCTTTCAGCAGCCAGGCAAACAATTTCTAAGCTCTAGACTAGACTGGATTGGTGGGCTTCAAATTTGGATGCACATTAGAATCACCGTGTACAACTTTTAAAAGATCATGATCTAAGATGCATCCCTACAGATACTCAAGTAGTTGGCCTGAGCTGTGTATTGTCCCAGATGATTTCTCTTGTGTGCAAAGGGCTGAAAATTATCACACCAGGTAATTCTTGAGGGCCTCACGAAGCAAATAGGAAGATCTCAAGGGTCTCTCATTGCTGTATGCCAACATCAGCTATACATTCATGTTATTTGCTCTTAGGATCATTGCACTATTTTAATTGTCAAGTTTATTAATCCTATTTTAGTTCTTTAGTTTATTAATCCTACTGAAAATTCTCTATCTTTTTATCTTTCCATTACGTCTTAAGGATGTAACAAAGAATCTGAATTTTCAGAAGAGACTACTGTGGAGCTTAGGATTCTATGGGACACATCAGCATGGCTGAGTCTTTGGCCTGAGAGACTCTGCTTTAGGAACACCGTTCCAGAAGAGCACAGTCTATGCGGGAAGGCAAGGACCTGGCTACACTGTTACATCATCATGTAGTCACTGGCATGCCTGCCAGCTCTTCTATGCAGACAAGTGGTGACTTCCTTGCTCAGGGAGCACTGCCAGACTACAGTTTCTCCTGCCAGTTCAGTTCCTATAAACTTGGCCCTGAGAGTCTTCCAGGAATGACTCTCCCCTTAATTTTAAAGTCTACATAACTGAGAATTCAAATTTCTGACCACTGTCCTGACTTCAGACCTGAAATTTTAAACCTTAAATGTTTAACCATGTTAAACCAGCCTTCCCTGACAACACTTTACAGAAGGAAAAAAGAAAATTCCCTCTCTTTTGAAGATAAATAAGATGAAGCACAGATGATCTAGGAATCATTTGGTGTTATTTAACAGTTAGCAGTCGAGCCAAGAGCTTAAGATTGTAGGTTTTCTGGCTCCTGCTGTAATGCGCTATCCACCAGACCATTGCTGACTCTCTCTAGTAATAGAAACACTGAAATCAGACATCTGTTAAATATTGTATGTGACAAATGTTCTTATAAGTATTCTCTGGCTTACTAAGAATGTTTTTAATACTAATATATTTCATGATGTAATGTGAAAGAAATACAGTGAAATATACATTTTATGATATAAATTTTTAATTAATTTTTTTATTATTTTCACTGGAGACAATGAATAGAGAGAATATATTGCCTATAAAACATGAACTGAGAAAATAATACTAGAGGTTTAGTAGTGCCTATGAACCAACTCTTCTATGAAGTTGGGAGATACAGATATATAGGTGTATAGATATATAGATGCACACACATGCATATAGCTAATTTGCCATTTTCAAGGAAATTTTAACTACTTTGGGAAATCAAGAGCCTGAAATTTAAGGAGAAAAACATCTGCATGTTGAGAACTCCATGAAATTCATATCCATTGATGTACCCCTGGCCACTTTAAAGTAAATATAATAAATTCCATTAATAAAGATGTGTTATATATGTCTCATTCTGTGAGAGTAACAGGGGCCAATAAAACACACTCTATGTGAAGCTATGATTTCAAATATAAGGACCAGAAGGTGGCATGATGGTTATGTTGCTGGACTTCCAGGTATTCAGTTGCGGTTCAAGTTCTGGATCTGGTGGCTTAAAACTCAGGCCAGCCATGTGTGCAAGTGTGCCCAAGATCTCCAGAGTAGAAGGGAGAAGAGGTCATGGTGTGGCCTTATTAAGGCCTGGAAAAAACTGGAGCTATAACTGGACATATTTGCCATTTCTAGGAATAAAGACATCACAGAGAAACAAGTGGGGAGGTGTGGGGGAAAAATACATCTTGACTAATGTACAACCTCCAAACACATTATATATTATATATGTAAAATGAATATTTTCATGAACTTTATAAATTTTTTAAGCCAGCATAATGATTTTGTATTTTCATTTTACTTCAGATTTAGAAATGTATAACTAAGTGGTTGGATTTCATTGGATATAGAATTGATCTTACTGAAATGTTTGGGATAGCAACTATATATACTAGAATATGCACTGAGCATTTTGAGTAATTTTATTCTTAGCCAACAATAATTAGGCATTGTAGAGTACTTTCTTGTGGTGTAAAAATTTATTTTTATTTTAAATGACTTGAGAGAGAAAGTAAGCCACCAGGTTTGGGACTCAAACCATCGTTGGCTATATGGGAGTCCAGTGTCTCAAACACCATGCAACCCGCTGGCCCTGGAACTTGACTTAGATAAAGGGTATTTGGAGAAAACTCCCCAATCTAATGTCCATAAATAAAAATTAAGTGAATTGTTGAGTTTAATAAATATGATTTTTTTTCATAAATCAGTATCAAAAAAGAAAAGAAGGGCCAGCAGATGACATGGAGGTAAAGGTGCTAGATTCCATGTGGCCAACTCCACAAGTTGAGTCCCCCAGGAACTAGTGGCTTGAAAAACATGCAGTGTGCATGTGTGTAAATGTCCAAAATCCCAGGAGGAGAATCGAGAAGGGATTGCAGCATGGCCATCTCCTCTAGGGGGAAATTTCCCACTTTCCCTTTCCTACTCTCTCTGTTTCTCTCTAGGAAGTGCATATGCCGTACTGCAAAACACTTTTTTTTAAAAAAAGTAGAATTGTTTATGTCTATATACTTCTCTTTTTTTGGGGGGGCAGGGTTTTGCTATAGAGCATGTATGCTTTCCAAAAATACAGACAGAGATAGAGAGAAAGTTAGAAATCATCCCCCATAGGAGATGGCCACACCACAATTCCTTAATCTCCATTCTTCTTTTGAGGTATTGGACACGCATGTACACATACCTGGCATGAGTTTCAAGCTGCTGGGTCTGGGACTTGACCACGGTTAGTCATGTGGTAGTCCAGCATCTGAACCCCTATACCACCTGCTGGTTCCTATATACTTCTCTTTTATTTATTTATTTTTTATTAAATTTATTTTATACATTCAAGCACTATACATCACTACAATTTGTAAAGTAAATTTTACCTAGCATGAATACACTTCATACCAGTCCAACTGAAGATACCATACACATTTTCATCAATAGATAATCATCCATGTCTGTGTCCCATAAATTCCTTGTCTATTTTTCTCCTTGATTTCCTTCCTCTCGTTCTTCCACTTCTCCCATCTTCTTCCCACACTGTATCCAGTATCAGTAACGTTTGTCCATGCTTCCATATATACTAATCTTTCAATTTCTGCCATAGAGTGCAAACAGTCCATATATATTAAGGGAGGACATAAAATATCTCTCTTTCATAACCTGGCTTGCTTCACTTCGCAGTAAATCTTCCATATTCGTCCACTTCCTACCAAATGTCAGGCTTTGTTTTTTTTTTTTTTTTTAATGACTGAGTAGTATTTCATAGAGTATATGTGCCACACTTTTTCAATCCATTCATCTGTTCATTGACATTTGGGTTGGTTCCATGTCTTAGCAATCATGAAGAATGTCACAATAAAGATAGATATGCAAGCACTTTTCAAACTGAGCATTCTCCTGTTCTTTGAGTAGATACCCAGGAGCAAAAGTGCTGGAAAATGTGGTAGATCTATCTGTAAGTCTTAGAGGAACCTCCACATTGTTCTCCACTATGTCTGGACTAATTTACATTCCCACCAACTTATCTTTTTGAACCTTGTTTAGTTCCAAAGCTTTTTTCTTTTTTAAACAAGGTGCATAATATTATACTAAATTATATTTCTTTGCATATTTTCTTCCTTTTTAAAATATGTCACTTTTAAAATTTTAAATAAAGTACTAAAATTTGATAAGCAGATTAGGAAAATGAAAAAATGACTGGAGATCATTTATCTACTTATTAATCTAAATATTCAGTGCCTACAGTACACTAGCCACTCTAGTAGATACTGGAGGTGGAAGAAAAAGATAAAGCAGACTCTTGTTCCTTGCTAGTCTAGTAAAAAATATTCATTGATCAAATAATCATAAATAATATAATTATGAATTGATCTATGGTCTTAGAGTAGATGCTATGATGTCCTAAAATGGGTATTTTAACTTGGACGAGATGGGAAAATGACAGAATTATCCCTAATATATTTTTAGGTGTTTTTATCTTTCTGAATAAGATCCTAGTCTTTGTTTTTCCCTGTTTAACTTTATTCCTGCCATGGTGCTAAAATACATGCAACAATGAATTGCTGGAAGCAGCTTCATAAAATTATAAGGAAAAAAAAAAAGAAAAAGAAAAGGACTGTTTGTTCTATACACCATGGATGTAAAAGCTGGGTATTGGATCATGTCTGCTCACAGCTTTATTCCTTTATTAATGCAGCAAAAACATCAGACATTTATATTTCATTTCAATAGTAGTTAGCATAAAATCAATGTATTGATCAACTATATAAAAGTATTGAATGAAAAAGGTAAAAATATTGAAGGTATAGATTAAATATGCAGCATCTATTGAGTTTTAAAGAAATATATTCAAAATGAAACCCTAAAGAACTTACATATTCAAGAATAGTTGAACATCTTTGCATATATAAGAATATGATTTTTTTTTCCTGAACACTATTTAGCCATTTTCCTTGATCATAGGTGAGAGTTCAAAGACCAAAGTAGTCTTGACTCTTACTAAAATCTTACAGATATGGAAAAATTTTACTAGAATTCAAAGATCCTAAAAAGTTTGCCATATTTTCTATTAATGTATACCATCTTATAAATTAGAGTTATACTATAATAAGAATTAACTTTATGTTTTCATTGTAGATAAAAATGCAAGTATTTATTTATATTTAGGGGGGACAGTGATCGGAAAAGTTGTTGTGTTTTTAAAAAATTTTAACCTTTATCATTAATTTAGTAACTATTAAACATAGTAATTTAATATCTCCAAATCTGCTTCAACAGATTTTGGTTAGGTTTATTCTCATAGATAAAATATTATTTATATCTAAATCTAGAAAGTATAAATTGAGCCAATTTCTGAAATAATAAAGCTAAAATGAAAGAGATAATTCTATTTTAGCTACATTTTCACCTGTTAGTATCTGTCTCAAATATTTTACAGAGCCCCAAATAGTATAGGTGAATTGATTTCCTGAAAAATTTGTTTAATTGGAAGATGACTGTCACATTTTGAATCACATAATTAATGTTACATTTAGGACATTCTCCGATAAAATGTCTTTATTTGTGTGAATATCAATAGCTTTTTCCCTTCTATTCTTCATTTTGGCTCTGTGCTTTAAGTCCTTTGCCAAAGTTAATCTGTTTTCTTTTCAAAAAAATTGCTTTGTTATCAAAACCAAATACAAAGCTTTCTTTTTCCTGAGAATAATGAGTTAGTTGCTACTGTATATCAGGTTTATAAACAACTTATCTCCTTTTGAAAAACAGATTTAAATATTTTGTTTATTTAAGCCTTTCTGGGAAAAGCTGTATTGTATTGTGATAATAAGGGCATGAGTGTTAGGGTCTTATAGGCCACCATTTCCATCAGCTCTGGGGGTTACTGTCTTGTGTTCTGGCATGAGACATCCTGAAAGGGAGGCCTCTCGCTTAATTGCCAGAGAGCACCTGCCCTCATATGCACACTTCTAGCATGGTGACAGATAAGTGTTCAATAAGGCTTCCTTAAACATTCGTAATCATCACATCTGAACATCTCTCTGAGTTTTTATGTTGTCGAGATGTTTATTGTACGAAAGAAGGAGAATTTATTTTTTAAAAGATTATAAACAGGACATTCAATGATACAAGCTTGTCATTCCCTAGATCAAAGTTTGACAATAGGTTTTAAATGCTGCATATAAAAATACTTTTATCATAATTCTCCGCTGAAGATCTTGTTTAGTTAAAAAGTAAAAATGGTTTTGATCGTGAGAAGACACAAAACTGTTCATGTGTACTGCCTTTGTTAATATTATTTTTGATGGCATAAATATTTGTACACCAATTTTTACACCTGTGATCTTTTCTAAATTTACTTCCCCACTTACAGACTGAGACTAAATAATATGGGACTATTTTAATGGTTTTATGGTTGC
Organism: Tupaia belangeri chinensis; assembly: GCF_000334495.1. Taxonomy (NCBI): domain Eukaryota; kingdom Metazoa; phylum Chordata; class Mammalia; order Scandentia; family Tupaiidae; genus Tupaia; species Tupaia belangeri. The sequence continues at coordinate 1,839,411 of NW_006160175.1, forward strand.
TATCTAAAATGATTTCTAGAAAAATGTTGTATTTTAATTTACTTAAAAAGCAGTTTTGCATCTTACCATCAGGATTTCAAAATACATTATAAGTAGTCCAGCTTACACACCACACACAAGTACTGAATTTTCTAGATGGATAGAAGAAAATTAAGCAGGTGTATTAACTCTATGTGAACCGAATAAGCTTTAGTGCCCTGAAGAAAAGGTGAATGAAATGCTGAGTTCCTGCCAGAGAGCAAATTAAGCACTAGGAGACCCTTCATTTAATGATCTCATGAATCCTCATAATATTCCTTATGAAGTAGATGACAAGTTGTATTAGCCCCATTTGTATTACAAGAAAAATGAGTCCTGAAGCTGTTACAAAATTTCAGTACATAGATTGAGAAATGTGTTTCTACCACAGTCTGGACCATGGTATTATATCACTGAACATGTTTTATAATTACCCTGTGCATGTAAAATAGCATTTGTGGCCTATTCAAATTGAATTTATATCCTTTTGCTTTGTGCTTTATATCTTTTTATATATCAATAAGCACCATGTCCCCAAAGCCTTTTCTAAGACACATATTTTGCATTTGTCTGAGTACAGAGGCTTTCCCACTGTAGAAATAGCTATGTTAAAATCTCCCAAGAGACAGGCCAATCCTCACAGAAGATCAAATATTTTATTCCTGAATACTATTCAGCCCTCCTTTAAAACATCAGTATTACAAGGGGTATGAGGCCATTATTTAAGTAGTTCTGTAAGTAGTGGTTGTACCATCATTTATAGACTGTTGTGAGAAGCCATTTCTTCATCTGGGCAGCAACAATGAAGACAAAGAGATTTAGCGATGGAAAACATGCTTATGTAACTTTACTTAGTAAAGCACTGCACAATGAATAGAAATTGCAGTGATTAAACAGGATACACATCAGAGACAAGCAATTCCATTTTGAACTGCCATGCTATTTGCTATCAGATAATGACAGACTCCTAAGATCTTTTCAGTCTCCTCCCTGAAGTTGAATATTCTAGTGAAACCTCTCTTAGATTATGGTGAGGTAATATGAACGATTAGGCTTCGCCAGTCTTACCCTTGCCCCTTCCGAGCAACTCACTGGGATCAACAATTTCATGTAGGCTTACTTTGCTGACTCGTCATTAGGTATTATGGTGGGTTAGAATAATGGAATTTTGCATGACTTGGATGTCCTACACATTCATACATTTCTTTCTTTTTTTTTTTTTAAGAGAGATTTTTGCTATAGGGTGTTTGTGCTCATTGGAGAGACAGGGGTATGGCCATACCACATTCCTTTCTCCTCCATTCACCTCTTGGGATTTTGGGCACACACACACACACACACACACACACACACACACACACACATGCACATGGACCTAGTGTGAGTTTTAAGCTGTTGGGTCAGGATTTAAATGGCAATTGACCAGGTGGGAGTTCAGCAATGTAGCCATTGCTATCTTCTGGTCCCCATATTCATCCATTTCTAAGATAAAGAGATTCCAATATCAATCATTTTGGAATGGAATGTTATCACCAAAGTAGATATAATTTAGCTTGCTCAAATGGACAGTTGTTTTTCTATTGTCTCCTAGTTAGAAGGATGCTGCAAGTATATTATTACCTGGTGTAATGGAGTCTTGCTTCCAGTGTCACTAATAGAGAGAGCTCTTCGGTTTCTGTAAGAGGTATTCTCTTCAAATGCTCAAGTAATAAAGAATTGTCATGTTCTCATACATGTATCCATTCTTTGTAGTTAAAACATTCAAAATCCTCTTTTATAGCTACTTCAAAATATGGAATATAATATTATTATCCTCCTGATTTGATTAAAAATACAATGTATACCTATCCTAAAACATTGTATTGTGCCCACAAATTTGAATTATTACGATGTCAACTAAAACAAGATAAACATTTTTAAAAATAAATTAATGGGGGTCAGCAGGTGGCACAGGAGTTAAGGCATAGGATCTCACATGACCAGCTTCATAGTTTGAGTCCCAGACCTGGTGGCTTGAGAATCACATAGGACACACGTGAGTGTATGTGTGTCCAAAATCCCTAGAGGAGAGTGGAGGAGAAGGGCTTGCAGCAGGTCATCACCCCTTTCTATCTCTCCAGCTCACTCTCTCTATATGAGCACACATGCCTTGTAGAAAAAAAAAAATAATGGTAGAATCAAAATAAATAGATAAAATAATAGCCATGAGATGAATTAATAGGCAGACACAGTGAAGACCTGAAAAAATATATATATATACATCTTTGTATCGAATTAGAAGTATTGTATATTGATTACCTCTGGGAGGGGCTGAAAGAAAAGTGAGGTGATGGTTGAGAAGGTCATTAATATACTACATCTTTTGAAATAAAAATTTAAACAAATAGAAATTGTTAATAGTGGTTAATTTTTGAATGTGGAAATATAAATATGAATTTGGTTATATTAATGTTTTTGCTTTCCTGTGCTTTTAAACCTTAGTAAAAATAAAATTAGCAGATAACTTCTTAAAAGTTAGTAGAGAATAAAGGTTAAAAATAAAGTTTAAATTCTGGTGTATGCTTTATCTCTTTATGATTACGAAAAACTTTTTTAAAAGAATTATTTGGAACCAGCAGATGGCATAATGGTTGCGTTGCTGGATTCCCATGTAGTCAACCGTGGTTTGAGTCCCAGACTCAGTGACTTAAAACTCACGCCAGGCGCTTGTGTGTGTGTGACCAATACCCTGAGAAGAGAATGGAGGAGAAGGGATTGCAGCACGGCCATCCTCCTGGGAGGTGATTTCTCACTTTCTGTCTTCTAGCGAACACACACTCCCTATAGCAAAAATCTCTAACTAAAAAAGAAAAAAAATTATTATTATTATTATTTAAAATATACTGTAGGGCACATGATCTCACCAGAGAGAAACAGTGAGATAGAGAGAGAGAGAAATTGATAAAGCAAGCCACCATGTGTGGGACTCAAATCATGGTCAGTCATGTGGAAGTCCAATGTCTTCAACACACCACCTGCTAGCCCCATGAGAAAAAATTTTAATTCACTGTGCTTCAGTCTCTTTCCTTACCCATTAAGGGGCCAATATAAATGCCACCCAGCATGGCAAGGATTCAATAAAAAAATCTGAAAAGCATTTATTACCGGACTTGTGAGAGCAGGCTCTCAGTATGTTATTTGTTTTATATTATAAAACAGAATTTATTGAGACCAGCAGTTAGTATAATGGCTGTGTTGCTGGACTCCCATGTAGCCGACAACAGTTCGAGTCCTGGACCTAGTGGCTTAAATTCAGGCCAGGCGGGTGTGCGTGTGTGTCCAAGATCCCGAAAGGAGAATGGAGGAGAAGGTATTGCTGCATGGCCATCCTCTCTGGGGGGTGATTTCTCGCTTTCTGTCTCTCTGTCTCTCTCTGTCTTTCTGGTGAGTGCACGTGCCCTATCACAAAAGCCTCTCCAAAAAAAATTAGAGTTTATCTATGCTCTGGTTAGTGATCTTGTTACAACATCTAGCAATTGTCTTAAATTCAATGGATTTTTTTGTTTGTTTGATTTTTGCTTTTGCCATAGGGAGTATGTATAAAACAGAAAGAGTGAGAGAGAGAGAATATAAGAAATCACTTCAAGAGGGGATGGCCACAGTGTAAGCCCTTCTCATTTATTTTCCTCTTCATGTTTTGGACATACGTGCACACGTGTATGGTGTGATTTTCAAGTCTCTGGGTCCTGGACACACCATGGTCAGCCATGTGAAAGTCCAGTGTCTTAACCACCACTCTACCTGCAGATCTCCTATCAATGGACTTTTAAAATTGCATGGATGCATGTGTGGTAAAATGAATATGTACCGGTGTTGGCTGGTGGTATGGTGGTTAAGGGCGCTGGACTCCCACATGGCTGACTCTGGTTCGACTTCCGGACCTGGTGGCTTGCATTCTCACTTTCCCTCTCTGGGCAAATGAAAATAAATGGATCAATAAAGTTAAGTAAAATAATTTTTTTAAAAAATGAGTATGTACTATAAATTATGCATATTTTGAAGATGCAAAGATCATTTAGAAAAGAAAATATTCTTAGTACTAAAATTTTTATTTTTGCAACATTTAAAGAGAAAGCACCCGTAAGTTTAGATAGAGTTGGAAGGTTAATTTATAGAACAAAATGGAGAAGGATGGAAAAAGTAATTAACTTATTTGATTTTTGTAGATATTCACTCTAAACAATTACTGTTAAAATTAAATAAAAAGACTTTTTTCCCTCTAATTACTTCTATTCATTTGTTATGCTATTTTTCTTATTTCTTGATTTTAATTATGTATTTGTTAGGGGCTTGAGTCTTCTTTTTTTCTATTGCAAATTTCTAGAAAAAAAGATAAGGGAAATATTATTTCTTTCCTCCATTTATTTTTATTTATATTTTTAAAATATATGAAATAGAAAATAAGCTTTTTTCCCTGTTATAAGAAGCATTGAGTTGGTACTCAGTGAATAATAAATCATCATAATAAATGAGACGACTGGGTTTCTTGCAGAGTTGCTGCTTTTTGGTTTCAATATTGTTAGAGAATGTATATATCTTGTCTCAAGTGTTACTGCAACTAATTTAAGGAGGCCACAGTATCTTCTACAAGGAAATAAATAGTGATTTAAATAAAGTGTGTGAATTCTGAGGAATATGTCATAAATTATATTCGCCATCCATTATTTTTTCTGTTTATATAAATATAGCCTTCATATATTCCATTCTTTTCTCATTCTTTGGAAAAAAATTACTTCATTTATTTATTTCTTTAAAGCCATCGGTTTTGTACCTGGACATTAATTTTCTTTTTCCTCTATCCTATTATCAGTAAGAATAGTCTCTGTTCCCCTTCTGTTATGGTGCCATCTTATAATTCTTTGATTCTTTCTAACCCATGTCACTCCTTGGACTTCTTAAAGTTCTATTCTGTAATAATACCACTGCAGGACCATAGCTGAATATAAAATCAAAATCAAGACAGTAATAATATGACTCTATGAAACATTGTTCTCCTTCTTATGACATGAAAAAAACACTATCAAACATGTCTCAAAGTGCCCTACTCCATGGGCTTGCCATCTTAGTAATTGTGACAAAGCAGTATCTTGATTTTTATTATTTCAGAAAGATTTCTATGTCTTGATTGTCAACTTTATCAGGCCAAACAATATTTTTAATAACAAATAGTAAAGTGAGCTAAGAAAACCTTTGCAATAAAATTAGCATAGTAAATCTACTTCTGTATGTAATTTTATAAAATCAATACAATGTTTTGAAAGTATAAAAGAGAAGTGAAATGATAAAATGCATAAAAAATAATGTATATTTCAATACATAGGTATAGCCTCACTGGAAAAAATGATAAGCATCAGTTGTGTGCACCGTATTTCTTTTTTTTTAATTATTATTATTTTTTTTTGAGAGGTTTTTGCTATAGGGTGCATGCACTCGCCAGGAAGACAGAGAGAAAGAAATTGAGAAATCATCCCCCAGGGTGGATGGCCATGCCACAATCCCTTCTCCTCCATTATCCTTTGGGGACCTTGGGCACGCACTCACAGGTGCCTGGCGTAAGTTTAAGCAACCGGATCCGGGACTCAAACTGCGCTCAACTACATGGGAGTCCAGTGACATAGCCATTACGCCAACTGCTGGTCCCATGTGCACCACATTTTCAACAGCTATAAATGCACATTGATTTGGGTGAATTATTAATAACTAAAATACAAATGGCATTCCTATTGGGATGCAATTATCTGAGATTATGAATAGTTTTACAAGAAAATGTCATACCAAATATTATGATCCGTTCTGGATGTATTGTTTTTGCCTTTCTGAAAAATATAGTGTATACAAAATTCAAGAAACAAATACTTTGTGTTTATGGTAAAATGGAGTTGGGTTCTAGTTTCAGATAATTATAAAAGGGTATTTTTGTTTCTTTTGTACTTGAAAGACAGTTTATTACTGACACCAGGGATTCCTGGGGCCAGCTGGTCAGGTGCAAGCAGGTTTAAGCTGTGTCTAGCAAGGCAGAGAGAATCAACCAGGCCTTCCTAATGACAAAGCAGTTGGACTGGAGACAAGTTTCCATGCATGGGAGGTTTAAATTTCCTGTCAGTGTGAAAATGGGAGACACACAAATGTGAGGACATTCTTATCAGCATATCTAAATGTTGTGCCAAGGGAGAAAAAGGTGAGGTATTTAGAGTCAGCAAACACCAGAAATGAAGACAGACTCCTCATTACAGAATTTCAGTCTAAGAAAACATAATTAAAAGTATATTGCTATTACTTCTACTATTTTTTTTAAGAGAGAGGTTTTCACCATAGGTCATTTTTTTATTTTTAGGTTTATTTAATGTTTCTTCCATGAGGGAGAGACAGAGGCAGAGAGAAAGATATAGGCACCTCCAAAAGCATCTTTATGCCACAACTCACTTCCAGTCTCAGCTGATGTGGATCACAAACACAAGCACACAAGCACAGCAGGTGTGCCCAGAGAGGTCCCAAGATGTAAACCCAAGACCTTTCCGGTGTAGGTCTACTTGCATGACCACTGCACAACCACCTGGTCACTCTACTATTACTCTTTATTATTACTCACAGTAATAAATATTACTATGTAAACATATAACCTAACAATTATACTAGCAGTAGCAATAATATTTATTGATAGTATTGGTGTTTATTTAAAAAAAAATTTTTTAGAGGTTTTTGCCTTATGGCATTTGCGCTTGCCAGAGAGAGACAGAGACAGTGAGAGGGAAAGTGAGAAATTACTTCCCCAGGGGGATGGTCACGCCACAATCTCTTCTCCTCCATTCTCCTCCTGGGATCTTGGGCATGCATTCACATGCGCCCTGTGTGTGTTTGCAGGGTCCAGGGTCCAGGAACGCTAACCATGGTTAATGATGTGGGAGTCCAACGACGACGTAACCACTACGCTATCTGCTGGCCCGATATAAGTATTTATTGTCTCTAGAGTCTTCTATGTGTCAGACAAGATGCTAAACATTTAAATTTTGATGCTCTTCAACTAATGAAATGAACAAAAAGTCTGCTTTGCATTACCTGGACCATTCTCTCATTCTAAATGTTCTAGCCATTATGGCAACAACAACAAAAAACCCCTACACAAATTACTGCAACATACCCTGGAACCCATTGAAAAGCAAATCTCAAAGGAAGACTTATGCTAAATAACCACTAATGTTAAAATATTCCTGATTAATCTGTAATAAAAATATTTCTGCCTTCCAAGGGTGTCTTTAGGAAGCTATCATAAAAGTGCATTAATCTCTTTCCCCCACATTTTTCATAAATTAAGTCAGGATAATTTAGTTACACTGCACAAATGAAGAAGCAACAATAATATCTCTTGTCATAAAGTTTACTTAAGGAATTTTGCAAAATCAACCTTTACTTCATTTTTGTAGCATGAAAGAAAGATGTCACATAGTTTCACCCATGTACCTTTTATTAAAATGAGCACTTAATTTTACCAGTGTTAAGAGCACTACTTCTCTATATTTTTTTCTCATTATTTTTTAGGGAAAACCTTTTTTATAATTAATATGTATATTTCCTGGGTTGCACAGTTAAGCGGGAGTTAAAGATAAGGATGTCCTTATATTCATTATCGAGATCCACACAGTATAATCGGCTCTATATTTCACTATCATTGCAACTATACATTTTCAGATCAATTTGTGCTTCACCCAAGAGGGGATTTACGAATTCTAATAGAGAAAAGAGAATATAGTGCCAAAGTCATGAAAGAAGAAACGAATGTGATAGTATTCCTGAGGGTCATTTGAGTAGACTGACAAAAAAGAAAATCATGCAACTGGTAACAGAGAATGGATGGTCGAAAGTAGAGAGTGTTAGGTCTTATTAATTGGCACTGAAATTTTAAAAAGTAAACGGATAGTAAGAGAGCAGATATCACTTTTAAAGTAACAGTTTGATTTCATGTACTTTTTTTCTCTGACAACTGCTCAATTTTATAGATTGGCATTCTATGGATATATTAAAAGTTGTAGCATTCTTAGATTAAGTAAGAAATAGAAAACAAGTATATAATTAACAGTATTGTAAATTATATTGGTGTCTTTTTATGTATATATTAAAATTTCATTTCTGGAAAGATGAAAAATAGAAATTTAATATTTCTCCAGCCTCTTAGTGCAGTTGTTAGGTTTTGTGCATAGGGAACTGGGTCCCACACGGACAACCACAGTTCAAGTCCCAGACCCATAGACTTGAAGAACATGCCACGTGTGTTTGTGTGTGCCCCAAATCCAGAAGGGATGGAGAGATGGAGGAAGCCTTATTGTGGAATGACAACATCCATTTGGGGGCTGCTTTCTCTCTCTGACAAGAGCACACGTCCTCTGGCAATAAAAATATCTAAGACTGACTATTATTATAATATTGAGGACAAAATATTTTATTCAATCTCCAAAAGAGTAATAAAAACATCAAAATTTTCTTTATACCAGTAGTTTTTAAAAAAGCATATCTAGCTTGTACAAAAATAATTTTTCAGACAGCATAATTCATCTTATCTCCTCAAACCTATGCACAGAGGCAGAACACTAATGTATTTAGACCTTTTGATTGGAGACTTAACATTTACACTGGCATAAAACATTAATACTATCACCCAAGCATGAAAATTCCAAATTAACAGAAACCAATACTGCTATTCAGGCAGAGTGGGAGTTAGTGTGAGAAATGGAAGCAATTCTATAAAACATGGGTTAGTGGGATATTAGGAATCTAGATTTAAGCTTTATTCTTCATACATGGTAGGACAAGACATTAATCCACTTTACTATCTCTGCTTTAAATTATATGCCTTCTTTCTATGAATTTAATATTAATACCTGCCGATGATTCCAGGCTCTTAATCCAGACTACTTGACTTCAAATCTTACTCTGCTAAGTAATATCAGGCAAATTTCCAAAAAAAATCCTGGGCCTCAGTTTTCTAACCTTTAAGTGGCATAATTGCACTGTCCTAGTGACTATGCACCTGGCGCATGAGAGATTCCTTACTGAATGTGAACAATTTTTATGTTATTTTATTATTTTAACAAATGATTTCATTAGAAAGCCTAAATGATTAATAGAAATCAATAAAAAATTCGGGACCAGCAGGCGGCATGGTGGTTAAAGCACTGGATGTTCCACATGGCTGACCACGGTTCGGTTCGAGATCTGGGCCTGGTGGCTTGCTTTCTCACTTTCCCTGTTTCTCTCTGTGTTTCTCTCTGGTCAAATTAAAATAAAGGAATGAATAAATAAAATTAGATAAAATAATTCTTTAAAAAATGAAATAAATAAAAATTATGAAACAATACTTATCTAAGTAAAAATTACCTACACTATTAATGTACTTAAATATTACTACTTCTTTAATGCTTAAGTAAAATTGGTATTATTTTCCTTTAAAATTGAGACATTACCATTTTTTATATTTAAGTACTTTTCTTTCCTTTTTGTCTACTTTTTATTTTTAACATTTATTTGATTTCTTCCAAGAAAGAAAGAGAGGCAGCACCTCCAGCAGTGTCTTCCCATCATGATCCATCCCCAGCCTCAGCCAGCCAGCCAAAGTGCTCCGTTATGTCCCAGGACAAAAACCTGGGACTCTCTGATGTGGCTCCAGCATCACACAACATTGTATTACTGTTGTGACATCACTGCTAGTGCTCCCCTACAATTGTTTTTTATATACCAACCTCGGTGAATTTAGTCAGTGACAACTGATATCAACATGTCTGATGAAAGTTATAGATCTTCAGATATCATATGTATTATTTATATTCAATCCACATATTTGAAATCTACCCATTTGGGTTTTTGTTTGCATTTCTTTCTATCTCTGTGCATTCTTAGAAAAAAAGTAATGAATAGCCCAAATATCTTTTCTCCCAAACTTCAGTTTGCAATGATGAAATCACTCCTTAGCAAGGCGTCCAGTCCACAGGAAGGGAAGACACTAATGAAAATTAGCATTCCAAAAGAATCCACTGCAGCTGTCATCATAAAAAGAAACTGATTAGTGGTTTGGACGGTGCTAACTCTGTAAATTATCAAACAAAATACTGCAGAAGCGTCTATTTACGTATATGAAAATTACAATTTGAACATCACACTTAGAGCACATTAATCAACTTCATTCTTTGTTTTTACGGGTAATGAGGCTTTGCAGAAAGGTAAACAGCCAGCTAAATAAAATTGCTTTTGCAAAAATGGATTAAATATATTCATACTTAAAGAAAAAATATGCTAAGCAGTGTTTAAATAAAGGAAACACCTCCCCTGTTCATTTACTTCTATTTTTAGTTCCTTCTTGGATTGTCCCCCTTTTGACATCTTAGTTTTTTACCTTCTATTCATTTCTGTTTTTTTCATGGTTATCTGCAATGTGAATTATAGGACTTTCATTACAGACTACTGTAAATATCCAACCTCTTGTTTGATAACTAACAATATAGCATTCATTAAAATATGTTGGTTCTTAAAAACAACTCAGACCTTACATAATTTGTTGTAGAACTATAGCCATAGCTATTTTTCATGGTGGAAATGAGTTACCTCTTTCCAAGAACTTCTTTTTGTTCTTATATTTTATAATTTGTATAAAGAAAGTTTCTCCTCTCAAGGGAGTTGTATTTCTAGAAAATGGAACCAACATTTAGTATTTCTCACCTTGTAGTTTAGATAATCTATTAAAAATTTATAAGAAAGACAAGCCAAATATTTAGAAAATGAAAGAATTCTTGCTTTTATAAATATATATTGACTACCAGGAGTAGGAACTGGAGATGTAGCAGTGAACAAGATTTAAATGATGGACAAATATGGCACTTTTTAGATTGATAAATGATGGAAAAAACATTGGAAAAATGAAAATCCAGCCAGTACTAGCTGTCAATGAAAATGTTAGAAAATAGAGGATTATATTCTAAATATGAAAGCAATTTATAATGTACCTGTGCCTTAACTACTTTTATGTGTGGTGAACTTCTCTATACTGGATTGTAGGATAACAATTTGATATCTCTTTCTCGTATGGCATTGCATATATTTCATTTTGAATATTACTTGAGGGTCCCACTCAACATTTTTGAAGGGGGAAGGGACATCGGTGTTTCCTAATTTACTTGAAGCTTTACAAACTTTGTCCATTAATTATGGCTCTTACTCAAATAAATTCTTCTTGGAACCAGCAGGTGGCATATTGGTTCAGGCACTGGACTCCCACATGGTGGACCACATTTTGAGTCTTGGACCTGATAGGTTGAAACTCATGCTTGCCATGTGTGCATGCATGCCCCAAATCTTGAGAAAATAATGGAAGAGAAGGGATTACAGCATGGCCAATCTCCATAAGAGGTGATTTCCCACTTTTTCTCCCTCTGTCTCTCTCTGTCACCAGCAAGCCCACATGCCCTATAGAAAAAATCTCTCAGAAAATAAATAAATTCTAGATCAAAGCCTATCAATTCTTCATTGTAATTACGTGAACTGAACATTTCAAATATCTTTCTTGCAGCATTGACTTTGAAAATTTTTGGAAACTCAACAATTAATGTACTAATTTTTATGTAAAACTATATTTTCTTAGCTTTTTCCTAATATGAGGTAACTTTTTCTTCACGTAAGTGTTCTAAAATATGTGAGTGGGTATAGAAAAAAATTTAGTTAATGATTCTGCTTTAGTCCAAATTTAGAAAAGTAGAATTGCTTTGGGTTGGATAATGTGAAATAATATTTAGTAAAAGGAAAATAACTATAATTTTCAGAGAAGTAAATGAATCACTTTATAGGTGATTAGATATATTATTTCAAATTGTGGAATATTGGGACATCATAGATGACATGGTGGTTAAAGGAACTGGACTCCCATATGGCTGACCACAGTTCGAGTCCTGGACCTGGTGGCTTGAAATACATGCTAGGCATATTAAAATATGTTGGTTCTTAAAATCACAGAACAAAAATGGAGAAGGAGGGATTACAGTGTGGTAATCTCCTTGGTGGTTGATTTCCCACTGTCTCTCTCTGTCTCTCCAGTGAGAGCACACACCCTATGACAAAAGCTTAAGATAAAAAAAGATTGTAGAACATCAATTTCGTATTGTTTATGTTTAATAAATTTAGTTTAATAGAGAAAAGCTTTAAAATAGTAATGCTTATTGTAACCTTTTAATCTCTAGCATATCTTATATACAAAATTGTCATTTAACCTCATCAACAAGCTGCTAGATGCTAAGGTATAGAATAAAAGAATAAATTTACTCTTGAATCTTTTATATCTTTTTGATATATATTGTTTTTCTTTGGGAAGTTATGTGAATGTAGGAAAACTCTCACTCACTCATCAGTTTTTATAGTATTTTGCTTCAAAGAACTTCTATCTGTAAAATTATTTGAAAGTACTTTTCTGTGTCACAAACTCATCAATGATGACGAATCCAGCAATTCATGTGTTATATACTTAGTCTATCTTAGTTTTCTAAAATTATGCTATGTTGGTGCCAAAGTGCTTTGGTGGTGGTTCTTTCTAAGATCAACAGCATATTTATATTTTCACACAGTAGAAAGTTGTTCCATTATGTCATTTTCATTATGTAGTTATACAGCAATCTCTTTCTTGTTTCCCTGTATAACATGTCTTAATAATTCCTTTATCCTATGTGTATAGCACAGTATGCATATGTTGTTTCTTTTATATTTTCTGTGTTAGAAGTTAATGTTGCTGCTGTAATTAGAATCCAAATGGCTTTACGAAATAGTACTCATAACGTGATGGTAGTTGCCTTTCCAGGCTTTGTCTTTCTTCCTGTAGCCACTAATAGCATGAAATCTAGAACATTAAAATTAATTTTACCTTTGTATAATTACTGCATGCTCTTATAAACCAATTATGCATTTAAATTGCAAATGTGGAGTTCTTATTATTCTGTATATTATTTTTATCATTGTGGTGGAGAATTGTTTCTGAAGTTCTCTGAAGTGTTTTTGCCTCCAATATACTCATTCATAAAGGTATACCATCCCTCTGAGAAAATATGTTTTCAACACCTAAAATATTTTAAGTTAATATCTGATATTTTTGACTAAAACATTTAAGGTAGGCTCAGTATTAATCCATAGAATAACTTGAGTCTATTTATGCTTTTAAATGCTTCATTTTAGGTAGTCTTTTTCAGATATTTGTTAACATCATAATTATATTTCAACTCTTCAAATGTTTGCCTACTTGTTTGTTTTGCTACCTTGCTTGCTTGTCTGTTTTAGCACAAAAGTGTTATATTGACTAGTTTTGATTAAGTTATGCTATAGTAACAAGAAAATCTCAAATAACCTGTGATTAGAACTTCTTAAATCTATTTCATGTCTCTCATGGGCTAGATGCCTTTCTATTCCACATTATCTTCATTTGGGGACCAGGATAAAGGAACATCCTTTCTCTGGAACACTGTAAATCTTAAGGAAAAGGGAAATGAGGGCATGGAGGAACCATGTGATTGACTTTAAACTCTGATCAAAAGTGGCTCTCATCACTTTTGCTCCATATTTATTGGTCAAAGCGTCAATTGCTAAAATCTGATGTAATGGGATTTTGATGAAAAATGGAATTAAACTAAATATTTATCTTGGTACAATTTTTTTAAAATCCATGCATATTTTTTAAATATGCATTTTCTATGAACTTTATGAAGATCACTCTGTTTCCAAAATGAAGGAAATTGAATACATTTGAACAATGATACAACTTACTACAGAGAAATTGAAAAGAAATGACAAAGAAAAAAAATGAAAAACATAATAGCCCTGCAAGTAAAAGCTTGCAGAATATTTGTGGAATCACCTGAATGTGAAATATTTTCTCTGAGATTTTATTCTTTGACAGAGGGTGGTTCCATGCCTTTCTAGCATTCTCAGTAGTAGTAATACCACTGTGGGTAAGCAGTTTGGATTGGTGCTTTACTGACCTCAATCTGGAATTTCATGTGCTCTTAGCTTCAAAGGAGTATTGAGCATCATTTCCTTTTTGGATGGTTTCAATGGTTGTATTGGTCATTTTTTTATGAGATGTAAAACATCTAACATTTCCTTCATTGACAACTTGAGTCATTTGTTTAATGGACTGTGATTGATTCAAAACATAGTTGCTGCCAATTATTCAGAACTTACATCATTGGATGTAAGGTTTGTTTCAGTAGCACTTGTTAAAAGGTTATGTTATAACACTAAGCTAATTCACAAAGCTCATCAGAAATAAAGACTTAACGTTCTTGGGTTAGGATTCTTTTCACTGCTCATAAGTTGAAGTCAACTAAAGCAGGTCTTCTAACATCTTCCCTGCTGAAATATGTCTCTGCAGGTGGTCCCTTTGAGCTACAATACACTCACTTCAAGAAACTCCTCCATGTCTATTGATATTGGCTCCAGGTTTAAGATTGAACTTAAAATGTGTTTGTTGTCATTGCTACTTACCTGATTTTAACTAATTAACTCAGCAGGAGAAATAACTTTTTTAAGTTTAATGTCATTGCAAAGCACCTTGAGATACCACAGCATGACAAGATGACATAAAAGTTAGTGTGTGTACGCCTCTACTTTCTTCTAGAGTTAGGCACCCTGGTGGTTTAGACAAATGCATTGGTTGTTCAAATGGAAACTTGATACTAAAAGTCATGGGGAGAAAAAAGACTGAATTCTAATTTGATGTTTCCAGTCTGTTAGAAACATTACAAAAAAGGGGGGGAATCATTTATAATTCCTATGGATCCTTGTAATCAAATGGAAACTACTGACATGTGGAATAAATTCCTGGGACAAGGACTTAATGATACTGTTATTTCCATCTCACAACTATTTTTATAAAAGCTATGTTACTTTAGCTAATACTTATATAAAATTAAACTTTCAAAACTTCTTTCACATACATTACTTTTAAAGTTTCTGTAACTATGCTATATTATCTCCAGGACACAAAAAAATCAAATTTTGCAAGCTGAATAAAATGACCCAAATATTTAGATGTCAAGAAAGAAAGCAGTATTGAAATTCAAACTCAGTGGTCCCTTCAAATCAAGTAGCTTCTTGTGATTTATTTTAACAATTAAAATTATGAAATGTTTATAACAAGTAAATGGTCTTGGAAACAAATATCATGTTCACAAAAACAGTACTAATCTATGTCTTAGTTGAAATATTTATTTGTGGTGGCAGACGACATAAATGAAATTAAATATTTATTACATGATTCTCTGGTTTATAAAAGGAATTAGAATATACATCTTGACACTCAATATTTATAGAATAGTAGCAGGAAACAGAATTTATGCATCATGGTATGTTTAAGAAAGATATAAGATAGCAAATATAACTGTTGGTTTATAAAAATAAATTGATAACATAAAATGTCCTATTGGATTGTAGTAGTGTTTTAGGGAAATATGTCACATGTTTATATATGTAAGAAAACTTTACTTTTGGTGTATATTTAAAATCAGATGAGACTGTGCCAGTGTATTCTTCTTTCCTAAGTTTAGAAATGGAAGGTGTAAAAATAATTGAGTGTCTCAAGATCTAGTTGTGCATGAAGTACTTGATGAGGAGACATTGCAAGCCATGCACTTGTCAAATCGTTTACAGTTATCTGTCTCTGAACAGTGCGGAAACCTTCAGAGAAATATGGTGTTAGGCCATTTCATCATTGTGTGAATCACATCACGGAGGGTACTTACATACCTCTAGGCTATGTGTTTTAAACTCTATCTCCTAGGTCTCAAGCTGTACAGCATGCCTGAGTACTAGAGGCAATATTAAGTGTATTACACAATGCTAAATGTATGTGTACCTAAACATATGCAAATATACTAAAGGTATCATTTAAAAATGTATAAAAAGAAAAAAGGATGGTATATCTGTATAAGGCACTTACAATGAATGAAGCTTACAGGACTGGAAGTTGCTTTGAGTAAGTTAAAGTATGAGAGAATGAAGGTCCAGGCTATTACTGTTCACTACTGTAGGCTTTGTAAATGCTGTACACTTAAGCTGCACTAAATTTATTAAATAAGTGGTTCTTTCTTCAAAATAAATTAACCATTGTTCACTATAATTTTATTTTTAAATTTTTGCCATAGGGTACATGCACTCACTAGAGAGAGAAGGAGAGAGGAGCAAAGTAAGAAATCACCCCCCAGGGGGATGGCCACCACAATCCCTTATCCTCTATTATCCTCTCAGGATTTGGGGAACACACACACACACACACACACACACACACATACACATGCACGCGCACACACACATGCCTGGTGAATTTTTCAAGCTTTTAGGTCAGAGACTCAAACTGCAGTCAAGCTACAAGGGAATCCAGTGCCTTAACCAACTTACCACCTGCTGGCCTAAAGTTTAGCAAACATTTTACTTCATAAACTTTAACATTTTAATCTATTCAATTATTTTCTAATAATGCTTAACTTAAAATGGACATTGCACAACTATATAAAAATATTTCTTTTTCATATGCTTATTCTGTAAGTTTATTTCTTTTTTTTTTTTTTTTTTTGGAGAAGTTTTTGCTATATGGCACATGCGCTCGCCAGGCAGACAGAGAGACAGAGAGACAGAAAGCAAGAAATCATCCCCCCCCGGGGGGGGGGAATGGACACACTGCAATCCCTTCTCCTCCATTCTCCTCTTGGAATCTTGGGCATACACGCACACGTCCCCATCGTGAGTTTTAAGCCACTGGGTCCAGGACTAGAACAGCAGTCGACTACATGGGAGTCCAGCAACATAGCCATTAGCTAACTGCTGGTCCCACTTATTTCTATTTTTTAAGATTTTTTTCCATTTTCAGTTTTGGATAGAAGGCTTGTATCAGTGGCACTTGTTAAAGGTCATGTTATACAATTAGGTTAAGTAATTCACAAAGCTTGTCAGAAATAAAAACTTTTAATCAATGAAAGTTTAAAATTTGGGTTTTTACTTTTAATATACAAATCCTCACATTGGTGTAGACTTACAGTTTTAAGATCATAATGTCTTTCATCTCCACCTCTTATCCCACTCCGTGGGTCACAGTGAATAAAAAACCACAAGATTAAATCAAGCCCAAAAGAAAATAGTGCAATCATGAGACTCAGGAATGTGAGGTGCATGAGGCTGCTGATGGAGTGACACAGCATACTCTCCTACTGTAAGCTATATTTTTAATAACTGGAAGGAGTGTACTCAAATTACTTACAACTAGTGTAATACATGCAAAAAACAGTAAAATAATTATGTATTGTCATTGTTAGTACTGCATACTGTATGTAACTGTGCTATTCTTTTATACACCTGGCAGCACAGAAGGTTGGTTTACACCAGCATCACCACAAACAAGTGAGTAATGAATTGCATTATGATGTTAAGGTGGCCTTAATGTCATTAGGCAGTAGATTTTTGTTTGTCTTTTTTTTTTTTAGTTTGCTGTAGAGTATATATGCTCATAGGAGAGAGACAGAGAGAAGAAGAAGAAAGAGAGAAAGAAAGTGAGAAATTGCCCTCCCTCCCATGGGAGATGAATGGCATTTCACAATCTCTTTTCCATTTTCCTCTTGAGATTTTGGGCATGCATGCATACACACCCTGCATGTTTTGCAAGCTGCAAGATCTGGGACTCAAACTGCATTGCTTGCCATGTGGGCTCCAGCTGCTTTAATTGCCATGTCACCTACTGGCCCAGGAATTTTTCTTTTCTTAATACAGAGTCTCACTGTGAATATGATCCACCTGCCTCAGTCTCCATAGTAGTTGGGGACAAAAGTACATACCACCAGATTTGGCTCCTTCAGATATGTACTTGCTATATCACCCAGACCAGTCTTAAGCATGCAATCATCCTGCTTCAGTCTACCAAGTCACTGGGATGACAGGTACACACCACTGTGGCCAGTCTTTTGGTTGGACTGGAAATCAAGCCAGGGCCTCTCATGTGTTCCCATCATGCAGAGAACATCTTAGTAGTGCTCACTAGCCTGACTGGTCCAAAGTTTCATTATAATTTTGCAGGACCAACGTCCTGTTTCTGACTGAAGCATCATACGCAGTACATGACATCATTTATGAATTCATTCACATATTTAACATGTATGTAAAATTTCTACCTTGTTAAGTAGACATGTCAAATGAATTATCATAGGCTTTTTGGTACAGACAAGAGTCTTATCTAACAAAATTCAGAATAAAAGGTGGTAAATATTTAACTTTTATTCAAATGAAGTCATCAATAAATACACATTACAAAAGTATAAGCAAGCAAAGAACCTTAAGGAGAAAAAAAGCAAAGGAAAAAAGAAAGGTTTGCTAGAGAATAATGACTGGCGTGGTCAGAGGGGACATACATATTCTTTTCTAGATGTTGTTTAATTAAAGCTTTGAAGCCTAAGAATTACCAGCCATGTAAATTAAAAAAAAAAATAGGATAAGGGCAGGTACAAAAATTCTCAGCATTAACGAGGTTGGCACTTGTAAGGTACAACAAAATAGTGGGATTGGGTATATAGTAAGGGAAAGATTTTCACAAATAAATCTGTAGCAGTACATCAGAATTATGTATAAAATTTTAGATTGTGGAGCATATTTGAGGTTTGACCCATAAGTTTAGTAAAAACAAACAAAAAACAAACACTGAAAATAATTTAAAGAGAGCATTATAAATAAATGAATAAATGAACAAATAATCCAAACAAACAAGTAGCTAAAGAAAAGTCTGCTACGGATAGAGAATGCATTACCTTGGAAGGACAGAAATGGGCCACTCAGAAAATAAAATAGGGAATTAGAACCTATTAGACTAGTTTAGCTACATAGAAACTTGATACAGTTGTTAGAAGTTTAAAAATAGAAAAGGGAACAAATTTTTACACTGGTCATTATCTTTAGGAAATTCAAAATCTCAAAGAAGACAGCAATAACCTATTTATCTAATCCATGTAATTTAATATTCAAAAAGACTTCAGGATGTAAAGGGCAACTAGACAAGGAGGAATTAAGAAACTTTATGAAGAACTATAATTAAAACTTGAGGTAGAGTATTCCATAAAATGAAAAATAGCAGGATATAAAAAGTAGATAATTATAAGAGCACACACAGGTCAATGAAAAATATTAAGGTATTTTGAGAAAATAGAATGAATTATAGACAAGGTCAAATGGAAATATTTTCTTAGTTTTTGTCTTGAATTGTATATATAGAAACAGATTTTATAGAACCCAGATTTTAGATATATATGTAATTATATATAATATTAATTTATGTATAGCAATCATATATAATTATATAGTTATCATATACATAATATTTAATATTATATATATATATATAATCAAAATACTCAAAATTCTGGTCAAGAAAGAACATACAGGTAAAACATAGCAGAAATTATGTTCTGGGGCCAGTAGGTGATGTGGTGGTTGAGGTGCTAGACTCCAACATGGCCAACTGTGGTTTGAGTCCTGGACCTGGTACCTTGATTTTTTCTTTCCCTTTCTCTCTTTCTCTGTCTCTCTCTGGTGAAATTTGAAATAAATAGGTTTATTTACCTATTATAATTTTGCAGGACAAACATCCTGTTTCTGACTGAAGCATCATATGCAGTACATGACATCATTTATGAATTCATTCACATAATTAACATGTGAATGAGTAAATAAATAAAGTAAATAAGTAAATAAATAAGTAAATAAGTAAATAAATAAATAAATAAATAAATAAGTTTTTAAAAAAATGTAGCAGGAATTATGTTTTAACAGATATAAGAGCGAAGAGAATATAGGGCTAACTAAGAGACAGTCTCAGGCTGGTATTTAAGGTAGTCGAAGGGCAGTTTAAGAAGGGGACTAGAGGGAATAGCAGGTGGTGCGGTGGTTAAGGCTCTGGACTCGTACACGCC
This sequence comes from Tupaia belangeri chinensis, assembly GCF_000334495.1. NCBI lineage: Eukaryota > Metazoa > Chordata > Mammalia > Scandentia > Tupaiidae > Tupaia > Tupaia belangeri. The sequence goes on from NW_006160175.1 coordinate 1,859,429, forward strand.
TACTGGCTGTTAAAGTTTGGACCTGACAGCTTGCTTTCTCTCACTCTTGTCTCTCTCTGGTCAAAACAAAGAATAATAGTAATAAATAAAATTAAACAATTTTTTTTTTTTAAAAAAAAGAAGGGGAGAAAAATTAGTCTAGTTGTGAAAATGGTCATTTTAGACAAGATAGTAGGTTAGAAGCTAGTATAAGAATAGTATCTAAGATTACTGTTTACCAATAGCTATTCAAAGAGAAAAATGGATTGAAGAGAATCAGGAATTAAATGTTATAACGAAATCAAAATCAGAATGGATATTCTCTCTTTTTTTGTAATTTGAACAGTGTTATGCCTTTTGCATCCTAATTTAATGTCATTAGAATTTAACATCCATGATTTGATTTCAGAGACTAATTTTGAGGTTTGGCCTGGATATATATGTTAATCTGTTGCTTACAGAATTAAAGGCTCATAAACACAATCACTATAATTTTCAGAACAACATGAATACATACATGACTGTTTCAAACATACATTTTAGTATATGTTATTATGCTCATAGTAGTTTTTACTGAGGACATTATTTTTCAAAATAAAAAAGCTATGTATATATGAACTAATGCTTTATGCATATTTAAAGTGTTCATCTTGAATTAAAATATATATAGATAAAGCTTCCTTTCAAAGAGTTGCTTAATACTATAATGTACACTGTTGTATTCATGAATAATGCATTCTAAAGGTCAATGGTTGATTTATTATCTGCTGTTCAAAATCTGAGAGAGCTGCCAGGATATCTTTCTGAGACAGAAAGAAAAAAAAAATTATTGTCAGTGATTGGTCAATGTTTGTTGGAAATTTTTACCAATAATGGTGTAAAAATTCTTAGGGGTACAGATGCAGTAATACCCATATTATCAATTACTATCAGCTGAATCTGTAAAAAAGCAATTCTATATAGTGATTTTTCAGGGTTTGAAATGCCAAATAAGTGATTATGCCAACGAGTAGTCAATTTAATTTGATCACTCAAAAGGTATGTTGAAAACAGCCCACTCATTTTCATCATCTTCATGACTAAATTAACTATCAGCACTTAACAGTTATTATCCATCATTTGCTGAATGTTCACTATATGCCTAGTTCAAGACAAATCTGAGGCAAAGATCTACTCCAAAGACATTAAGAAACTTCAGGTAAAGACCTGATGAATGGATAGACATAGCCAGAAAAAAAGGAGAGCTTTCTTATCAAACAGGGCAGAATATCCCTAACGTCATCAAAGCAGCATTACAGTATATTTGAGAAATTGAGGAAGTGCAGTTTGGCCAAAATACAAATTGGGATGTGAGGAACATATTTTACAGAAAAACTAAAGAAGAAACAGGAGTTACAGCATGTGTTCATTTCCTATTGTTGTAAAACAAATCATAACAAGTCTGAGGGTTAAAATAACACCCTTTTATGATCTCACGATTTCCTTGAGTCAGTAAGTCCAGGTACAGCTTACCTGGGTCATGTGCTCAGCATGTCTCCATTTTGAAATCAAAGCATCAGCCAAAGCTGGCCTGTTATCCAAAGTTTGTCCAAGCTCATTCACTGTTGGCAGAATGCAGTTATAATACTGAGTTATAATACTGAGGTCACAATTTTCTTTCGGACTATAGCTCAAGGGTTGCTCTCACCTCCTACACTCTTGCCTCTGCTCCTCGCCATGTGGCTCTTTCACTCCCTTCACTGGGTAACTACTTCTTTAGTAGAAAAGGCAGCAGAAAAACCTCTCTTCAGTCTGCCAAGGGAGTCTTATATAATACAATGCAATCACAGAAGGGACTCTCCCATCACCTTTCCCACATAATGTAACCTAATCGAGGGTGCTGTCATCTGATTTTAGTCACAAAAACACTTCACACTCAAGAGGGCGAGATTACATGAAGCTTGTACACCAGGGAGTGAGAAACCTGGGGGCCATCTTAAAAATAGTCTTTTGATGTCTATGCATAAAATTAAAGCGCAGAAAGCCAGAGCAGCCAAAACTGTTAGAAGTTTATTGGGCTTGTAAGACTATGGTGAGGCTCAGGCTAGCATGAAACTAGCTGAGATAAAGACAAATTATGTGGTTTTAAGAAATAATTGTTTATCAGAATAGAAAAAAAAGATCATTTATTGGTTGTATAAAAAAAAATCAAAGAGAAGTTAAGAATTAAGACTTTCCCTAGATTTCTGGCTTGCATGTTAGAACCATGGAAAACATGAGAGGAGTCATGAAAGGGATGAAGAGAATAGGCTACAATTTTTTATTTTATTTTATTTATTTTTTTTGCTATGGGGCACATATGCTTGCCAGATAGAGAAAGAATGAGAGAGAGAAATTGAGAAATCACTCCTAGGGGATGACTACTCCACAATCCTTTCTCTTTTGTTTTCCTCTCAGGATCTTGGAGACATACACACCGATGTATTTTCCAAGGCTCCAGGTCCGGGACTTGAACTGTATATAGCTGGCCATGTGAGAGCCATTTGCCTTAACTACCATGCCATCAGGCTGGCCCCAGGCTTCATTTAAAAAAAAATAGTATAGGTTTATTTTTCTTGAAATTTACCAACTAGATAAATACTGAAGTATTCTAGACAATTTCTCAATTTAGGAGTTGCTTGCTTTATTTTTGTCTAGTGCTATTTATTTCTTTGTGTAGATTGAAGTTATTCTCTGGTGTCATTTAAGCTGTTAAACTGAAAGAATTAGGACTATCATTAGTATTTCTTTTAAGGGAATTGTGCTAATAAATTCTCTTCATTTTGGAAAGTTTTACTTATTTGTTTATTTTTGTTTATGTATTTATTTCTTCCATTAGTGAATAAGAGAAACAAAGAGATGCACTCCCAACAAGCTCTTCATGCCGCCATGCACCTCAGCTTCAGTCAGCCTGGATCATGAGCACATCCATGCCTGGCATGAATAGGGTCCCACAGAGCACTGAGTGATAGCTACTCCACCATCTGCTCCCTTCTTTTTATTTATTTTTTTATTGATGGGATGACTTTATTTTGTTTCATTTCTGGAGAATAATTTTGAAGAATAAAGACATCTCAGTTGTCAGACTGCTTTTTTCTTTTGTTTCATTTTAACCTTTGAATATGCCTTCTCATGCCTTTTTGCCTTTGTTATTTCAAAAACAAAGTGAGCTGTTAACCATATTGGTATTCCACTATGTGCAATAAGTCATTTTCTTAAAGAGTTTTTCTTTGTCTTCGTCTTTCGACAAATTTACTATGGTATTTAAATATATCTTTTAGTTTATCTTAGTCTTAGTCCTTTGACATCATTGATGTGTATACTAATACTATTCCATCGAATTTAGCATGTTTTCTGTAATTTATTCAAAATTTGTTTTTTTCTCTGTCTCCTGGCTGGTACAAGCAAAGGAATGGCAAACTATCCAGAAATTTAACAAGGAGATCTGGGAAATGAGATAGCCAAGTAGGCCTTAATAAGCTCCCACATTACTTCTGATACAACTGTTTCTTTGCTAATAATAGTTACTAATTTTCTTTCTTCATTAGATTTTCTTCCAATAAGTGCTATTGAATGAATATATGTTAGGCAAGGTAATTTTTTAAAGAATTATTTATTTAATTTGATTTATTATTATTATTATTTTAAAAATTTGCTATAGGACACATGTACTCACCAGAGTGAGAGAAAGAAAGAGAAGGAAAGTGAGAAAGCAGGCCACCACGAGGTCTGGTACTCAAGTAGTGGCTGATCATGGGGGGAGTCTAGATCCTAAACCACTATGCCACCTGCTGGCCCAAACTAGGTAATATTAGCCATACATGTACGTAAGTATATTTTAAGGTGACTCACAAGTCTCTGTGGCTCATTTACTTTTTCTGTATTCTATTCTTTAATCTTTCAAAGATTTTCATAATTTCTTTAGGTTATTTTCTGCAAAATCCAGACTTTGGGATGCACATAGTCTATGATTCCTTTTTTTTCGTAAAGTATGGGTCACACTTTCCTGTTTCTTTGCATCTCTCAATTTTCCATTTAAAAGTGAGAGACTTGGTATTGTTGCAAATCTATCTCCTAATTTTTCTCTAGTAGTTATAGTTGTATTTTTGAGGGGACTGTTTGGTGAATATAGACAAAGTGTACACTAGTGTTTATTGTGATGTTTTTCTTTATTTCCTTTATATTTTAGAGAGGTTTTGGCCACAGGGTGCATGTGCTCACTGGAGAGACAGAGACAGAGAGAGACATAGAGACAGAAAGCGAGAAATCACCCCCCAGGGGGGATGGTCACGCCGCAATCCCTTCTCCTCCATTCTCCTCTCAGGATTTGGGGCATGCACGAATATGTACAAGCCCAGCGTTAACTTTTAAGCCACCAAATCTGAGACTCTAACATGAGGACGACTATGTGGGAGTCCAACGACATAAACATTATACCATCTGCTGGTCCCATGTGTTGTTTCTCTTTTCAAACTACATATTAGTTTAAATTTTCTAAACTTATTTTTGTTGGGAAGGGATATCAAAAATAATTAACCATTGGATGACTAAAAATAGTGGGCTCCTATTTTGACAGACATCCTTGGTAAAGTACTTTATTTTAATGATAAACTAGCAACAATGATTTACATCCTTGTTGAGAAGCTTTATGGTGTATTGGTTACTGTGGAAATAAGACAGTGAACCCTGTTTTCTAGTGGTTTCCTTTGTGGCAATTACATGTATAATGATAATGTGACCTTCCAAAACCACTATATGATTATTACCTCCTCAGAAATAGAGATGATGCCTAAATCATCTTTTCCTTTTTCTCTTTTTGTTGTAGATAAACACATCTATTCTTGTAGTATCCACTTGTTAACATTTCAATTATTATCATGTTTTATATTGCTGCCTTTTGTCATTTTTCTGACTGATTCCAAAAATTGCCTTGATTCATTTATTCAAAACCCTTTATTTAGTAACTATTAATACCAGGAACCAGTCTGGAGAATGGTGTAGTTTTTCTTTTTACTTTTACTGTTACTATATCATTTATAAATATGACAAAATGCAGGTATTATTTCAATAATATAAATATTATAAAGTTTTGGACACATGCATTGAAAGGTAAAATCAAGGTTAGCATAATATTTGTGTTAACATTTAGGTTGAGAATTCCTTTTACATTGAATAACAAAATTAATATTAATTCTATGATTTACTAATATTTTAACAATGACTAGAAGACAAGTATTGATAGCAGAATATATATCTGAAAAGAGAAAATCTCTTGGATTTCAAGACAAATTTTGAAGTCATAAGACCTGAGTTTTAATGCCAACCGGCTCAAGGACTTTGGTCCATGTATTGGACATCTTCTCTCTCAATTTCCAAGATGATCTCTGAGGTCCCATTTGGTCTCTTTGAATGGTCCTTTACGTGGGCCTAGGGATTTCTGTTTCTAGCACTTTCTTTTTCATGTAAAATTGAAATAAACAGAGGGTTTTTTTTTAATTATAGAGTTAATGCAACTAATCTCTGATTCAAAACTTAGAAAACCTTAAGTACAAACCTTAACATTTACCCTTAATAGAAATCAAATAAATGAATTCATTATAGTATTAATTTCCCCACCTGTAATACAAGTTAGTAATTCCTATCTTGAAAGATTGTGACAAGTAAACCTGTTAACATAAATTGCAAAGAGACATTTATATAAAAAATTAGGCACTATTCTCTGACAGGCCAGGCTATGTATGCACCTCCCTGACAATCTTCAACATTGTGAATGGTTAAAGTTGAAATAGTTCTTGAATTGCTTACTTTTATTTCTTTGCCTAGTTTTGCAACACTTGCTTTCTTTGTTTCAGTTTTTAATCTCTGCCACCAAGAAAAGACTGACCTACATATATCTGTAAGAAAGTCTACTTCCTAATATATACAGAATTTACCATCTTAATCTTACTTAGTAAATTGGTTTTAAAGAGGGTATCTTTCTTAGAGCATAAAGTAAATAGCAGCATATAGCATTTATCTAAAGTGATTTTTTTCTCTAATTTAAAGCTCAGATTAGAAACATCCCATTATAGCATATGTAACAACAATAAAAAACCTGATCAATAAGCAAAAATGCATATTTTATTCAGAAAAAAAGGAAAAATCTTCTAAAGTCTCTTTTTTTAAATTTCATTCAGTTGTTACGGTTGCCTAGAAACTAGTAGTAGAATCATGATTTAAAGGCGTGCAATTTTATATCTCTTTTTCTCCCAATGCAAAAACAGAACTACTGGGTTTTTAGAAAAGGGAAGCCAAGACACAGTTTTGCATAGAAAAATACATCATGACTTTCCAGACAGCCTAATAGACTGTGTATCACTCAAAATTAACAGCATTTCATTAGAACTTTTTGACACTTCTTTTTGAGTGACCACCAGGCAGGCTCAGTGCTTGCTGTCTCTAAAATTAGTCTTGTTAATTAGCCAGCAGGGGTAGCTGATTTCCTGATCCAGTGTATACCTGGGATTGACTCTGTCATATCTGTCCTTTGCGTGTGGGGGGGTGGTTTTTCAAATGTTTTGAGTACGTAAACTTGTGAGTTACACATACTGTTCTGTAGAATTTTTCTTTAGAACTGCAATGCATTGGTTGAGCTGTTGCAAATGATTTTTAGAATAGTTTCTTTAGTAACAACAAGAAACCATGTAAGCATTGTGAAGGTCAATGCAGTAAAAGATGTACATCATTTCATTTATTCTTTCCTATATACCTGACTTATCAAAGAACTAAAGGACATACTGCTCAGAAAACTCAGAAGTATAAATGTGCTATTCGTGAAGAGCTGAACGTAATAACATTGATAACAATTCTATGGAGGATGCACTATCCAAATTCATGTGAAACACACGTGATGCGTCATTTAGTTCTATTGTGTTCAAGTACTTTTTCTTCCCATTGCAGATTCCAGAGATGAAATTTAACCAGGCTTTAGCTCTCTCCCTAAGGAAAGAACAATTTGTATTTCAAATGAACTACAGGTGATGAGGGACTGGCGTGGCCCAGCCCTGATTTGCTAGTTAGAAAGGTGTGCTTCAAATCAAATGGGACTTGATAAAGCCATTTGACAAAGAGAGATTAGCATTAAGTCCAAATGTAAACAGCTTGGGCTAAGAGTAATGCTTGAGGATGGGGGCAGAATGAAGCTGATTAGTAATTCAGATTTTATCTTGACTGAAAAGAGACTGATAGCTGGAATCCTGGCAATCTTCACCTTTTGTTGACCATCTGTACTGTGAGTTCCCCAGCAGAGAGCCAGCTCATTTGGGGACAGGAGAGCAGAAGGGCATAGCTTCTCATATGAGAGAGAAACCAAAAGGCACGCTAAACACCATCAATTAAAATGCATTAGTCCTGCAGGAGCTGCCCATTAGAGTGTTGAGTGTGCACAGATGCTGCTGTTGCGAGCATGACACCAGTAATTAGGTATCACAAGGAGGAGGACTTCACACACTATTTAGCAAAAATATCGCACTGTTTTTGCATAAACTTTTGCCACAACATTAATTGCTGTGGGTTTCACCAATATTGGTTAAAGGAAATATTGCCATTTTACAATGACCATGACCGCAGCTTTCTAATTACCTTCAAGACATATAGCACAATAGACGAGCTCAACAAATAGAGGGGAAATTTAAAAAAAGAGTTTTTGGCTATTATAAGTGTGTTAGTTATGATAAATGTCTGTACTTAGTCAAGAAAAATTAAGGCCCAATTTGTTCTTATACATTTTCATGTTCCCTGTCACTGCTGACTGATGGCTTGTCTTCTGAGTGCATCTGTAATGCTTTAAAATAAATAAAACAGAACTTGAATCTGCATCTCAATTGCTGCAGTGTATTTTCACTAGTACTTTAACTTGTGTTAAAGGAATCTTTTCTGTTTAAGAAACTGTCTCTCCCTCTCAATTTCGCTTTCTCACTCTAATATAACATTTATTTCACTAATTCAGAAGAAAAACAACAAAATGATTCTGACTGATTAAAAAAAAAATCTCTGTAATGCAGACTGGGCCACCCACAATGTGATATTGTGCACAGGTCCCCTGTGGACTGGTGTCACTTTTCTAACTGAGAAGCATCATACATACAAAGGACCCTTTCTTTCTTCTGTGTTGATGTCTCAGAAAAAAGGTAATGAAAGGGTAGAGTTCCCCATTTCCCCCAAATCTGGGGCAGTACGAATACGAAATCTGACAGTCCCAATCACCAACACATCATTGCTAACCTCTCAAGGGGACAAGGCACGCAGCATGGAGATTAATAGAAAAGGCAGATTAAACACCCCATTTGGGCGTCCCTGATGCGTCCTTCTTGCTCCCACACATCTTCTTTGTAAGAGCTCTGTACATTACCCTCATTAGAACAATCTGTATGAGTCCCTGTATTTCCCAGGAAGAGCATCACAGTAAGGAAATGAGAATCAATGGAGAAAGCTTCAAGAGGACAATCAGCAGTCCCCAGGACAGTGAGGAGGCAAGAAAAACAACAGCTTGTAAAGCTTGACAAGCTCGAGTCAGATGCTGCTTCAGGACTCCTGTTGCTTGGCGTCTGCATCCTGAAATAAGAACATTGTTCTTAGGGGATGGCCACGGCCCTCCTGTCTTCATTTAGGATGCATAAAGCTGCCCAAGGTAGAGGTCCAGAGTGATTTAGAGAGTACATTTCATATAGAAATGAGAACCAGACCACTGGGAAGACTAAAAATAGAATAAAATAAAATACTTCAGAAGCTACGAGTTATGTACATGTATATGTGGGTGTGTGTGTAGGGCTGCGTTTTGGGAGCCATTAATGATATGTGTGGAATCAATAATCTCACAGCCTTGCACTGAGCTAGTTAGCTACCAGTTCAGGGGGAAACAAACAGGTGCTCAAGAGAAAAATATGGTTGATTATTTTATTTTTACTGTCTATTGTGTTCTCAGAAAATAATACAAAGTTACATTTTTTAAGGTAGTATTTTTAAATTCTGTGCATTTTCCAATTTTTATGAAGGTATCAAGAAACTAAGATATTAAGCTAGATGATTTATCTGCTATATAAATCTATAGATAAATATTAAATATGGATATATCATTAAAATATTCAAAAACACTCTGTTCTAATTAGAGATCAAATAAAGAAGATCACAAATAATGTTTCAGGGTTTCTTATTACAATTTATGAGAACAGAAAGAAATTGAAGTGGCAATCTAATTGCTTTGAATACAAACATCATATTATTTCATCGGATTGGTATTTGCATAAGATGATTAGTCCTCTCACCAGTTGAAAGAAGCTATCAGCACTAAAGAAACAATTAAAAGTATTTCTGATCCTATGAGGCGCAGGCTAGTAAAACTCACTCCCTCTTGGGAGGAAAGTGCTTGTCCATATGAGGTAAATTATCTCTCCAAGGGAGCCAAATGATGATAATGATTTTCAGGGGCCAAGTAATAATTCAGCGACGAGTAAAATTTTTCCATGGCAAGTATGAGTTTAGAGTATTTATAGATTCCCCAGAGCTTTTCACATTAAAAATATAGCAAATGGCTCAATAATTTGATATTTCCAAACCTAAATGCATTTACCCAACATATAGCTGGTTATTAGAGTTCATAGCAATATTTATGACACAAGTTTGCTGGCTCTGTAGGTTTGCCATACAGGCTTGCTGATATCATTTAAAGCTTTAAACATAGTATATTAGTATATGAGCATCTCAAGATTACACGCACGCGCACACACACACATGTAATTGAGTAATTTTATGTATGTCAGGCACATCTCTTTCCTCTCAAGGGTATAGCTAAAATATCTACCATCATTCAATCAAAACCTTTGCAAGTTGTCATAAAATATCCTTTTTTTATTATCATCCTAACGCTAACTACAGTGAATGCTGAGGTGATAATAGAAGAATATTTGCTTCCAGTGTCTTCTCCACATTTTTTTTTCCCTAGATGTATTTATTATTGGACCAATCTCATTTGCAGGCTTTCCAAATAAATTTACAGATCTGTATAAGGTTGATGGGCAATTATGCCTATGGGCAGTGGGTACTTCAAATGAACCAAGCAGTGAGTTTTCTCTGCCAGGATATTTAGTTCTGGTGCAGTCAGTGAAAAAAGAAAACATAGCTGAGTCTTCAATAAAACTTAAGACACAGTCTTCTTTCAAAATTACACTTTGATTGAAGTGCAAACGTTCAAAGCCAAAACAGCTAAATATATAGAAGCGAAAATAGTCCACGTTTTCAAGTAATGAAAAATATATCAATTTATCACACACTGTATATTCTTCTAGTTTGACTTTCATTTTTTATAAAAGAGAAAGAAATTGTAGATTTCTTTCAAAGCAACTTGAAAAACTATTGCAAACTCATCTCAGATGTTGGCCCCGCATGCGAACAGAAAGGGAAAAAGTAGAAGCTAGGGTTAAACAAGTAGTAATCAGCCAAAGAATAATTTTATATTATAAAAATGTAAAAATTATATGTAACTTGTATTGAAACTACAGAAATGGCCTAACATAATTATGCGTTATGATAGTTTTTATAAATAATATCTAATTAAGACATTAATTTATAACTAATTCCTTCTTTGTTATCTAGTTTTTTTAGGTCCTTCATATAGGAGAGTAGAAACAGGGAAAAGTTATCTTTTTATTGGTCAGACATCATATTTTTGTTTTTTTAGAGGCTTTTGCCTTAGAGCATGTGTGCTTGCCAGTGAAAGAGAGAGACTGACAGTGAAAAAGTACCCCCCAGGGATGGCCATGCCACAATTCCTTTTCCTCTATTCTCATTCCAGGATTTGTGCACACACACACACACACACACACACACACACACACACGCCTGGCATGATTTTCAACCCACTGGGTCCAGGACTTGAACCACAGTCTGCCATGTGGGAGTCCAGTGATGTAACTGCAGCACCATTTGCTGGTCCCTTGCTCAGATATCTTAAATCACATAGGCAAAACCTCAATAAATTCCATATGGAAATAGCTCTAAACTTCTCTTTAGAGGTTTGCATCAGAATATCCGGTACACCCCCTTTTGACAGTTTTTTCTGATTTATGCTTCCACTAATTTGGGGAACACGAATTCACCATCATCTTTATTTTATCTTCTCACTCTTCCCCATAGCATTATGTTGAGTTCCAAAAAATTCCTTAAATAGATCATTAGCCATAATAATTTAAAATTCTCTTGAAATAAGCCTTTCTAGATAAAATCATACCCATTACCTTTCAGAAAAATAAACTTGTAGGAATCAGCAGAACGATCCTGTAATAAAGAGGGAATGATATTGTCCATGTTTTTCAGAAACTATTATAGAGCTATGATAATTGAAAGAGCCTGGTCTTTGTACTGTGACATGTGTAATTTCAGAGCAATTGTAGCATTTAAATTTAAGAGATACAGTAGAGGCAATTCAATACATTTTGTAGAAGGGACTGGCTAGCCATGTATAAAAGCAAGTCAGTTTCCTCACCTCATTGTGCATGGATTTATAAAAATTCATATGCCTCAATAACATAGAGATAAAATAAAAGCAAAAATATCCACAAAATTAATACAGGAACATTTATCATAACATTTCTAATAAATACTACTGAGCAGAAAAATAAATATCAGCAAGATGTAGAACATATGCATGAGTATGTTTCCAGTACACTGATTTGAATGTACATGTGTTTGTACATATATTACATGTTTCTAAAAAGACCCAAGATGCAGTCAAAATCATTGAAAAATTGGAGGCCAAAAATACATAAATATGTTTAGAGAAATGGCTGGGTTTTTTTCAATATGCTGATCTGTAATCACTGAAATTCTTTGCCTTAGAGTATAGATTTTTTTATAATAAACTTTCGCTCTAGTTCATAAAACAAGAAAATGCATTCCATTTTAAGATTTCTCTTATGATATTTTCCTTTCACATGTAACTTGCTACTTGCTAGACAATCATAATGCTACTAATATTCTCACTGTCATTATTTATATATTGAGGAATATTTTTCATTAAGTAAGTATGCTTCTTAAAAACATACTAATCTTAGAGTAAACTGCGAACTATTGAATAGTCTATAAAACAAACTTTGGATTTTGAACATATATGTTGAAACTAATCTGAATTATTTTTCCTTTGGGTCTCAGATATGTTTACTCTATGTCTGTCATGTAAGATCCCTTTTATGGCCTCAAGGGCCAAGACCATTTCCTGAATACAAGAATGTCCTTCCTCTTAACACCATTGAAAGATCTAAGCATCCTTCCTCTACAAGGACACAGAAAGAAGCCAAGAACACTTAGAACAAGACCATCCTTTTCCAGATTTAGTTGTTCATTGGCAGATGTAATATGAGATTGTTGGACCACCCATTTATTCTCACTGTATTAACTCATTACCATCATTTGCATTAGACTTAGGGCTTTTATCCTGGATTTTTAACTGATCACCACAAGAAGTCCTAAACTCTTGGTCTCTCACATCCAGTTTTTCTGTTTTGTCTCCATTTGCCATCCCTCTTCAGGTCCTTAAACCTCTAATCACTTCTGGCATGTAGAATTCATTGCACATCCTCTTAATAACCTACCTTCTTTTTTGTATCATTAAAACATACTTATTTAGTTATTTAACTTCTTTCTTAAAATTTGCTGTAGGACATGTGTACTCATCAGAGGGAGACAGAGAGAGAGAAAGTGAAAAAGTAAGCTATCAGGTCTGGGGCTCGATCATAATTAGCCATATGGGAGTCAAGTGCCTCAATCACTGTGCTACCAGCTGCCCTACCTTCTTATCCTCTTCTTTGTATGTTGTTCTCCTTTCTTGCTCCTATTGAAATCCTTTGTTCTCCGAGTACTCCATTTCCTCTGTGCCCTTCTTTTTATTTTAGGGATTTACTTAATTTTATTTATTATTATTATTTATTTGCTACAGGCCACATGTGCTCACCAGAGAGAGAGAGAGAGAAATAGAGAGAGAGAGAAAGCCACCAGGTCCAGAACTCAAACCATGTTTGGCCATGTGGGAATCCAGTACCTTAACTACTACAGCACCTGCCAGCCCCTCTGTGCCCTTCTTGAGTTGTGTAAGTTCTCCTTTCATGACTCATAGTACTAGACCTAGCAGTGAGGCAGACGTGTCCATAACTTCTCATCCTCCCATCCTTGTGACAGACTCCAAGTTTGGCCACCCTCATGTTTTAAGTATTTCATTGGATCACTAGCATGCTGTTCACATAAACAATCTTACCTCACTTTGTAAGATATTGTTTAGTAACCAACAGCTATCCTCCAATGCCTCTGTCCTCTTCATTGTCTGGCTGTTCACTCCCTGACTGTATCTAGATTACGTTATTACTAATAACTATAACTTTCTTAATCTTAATTTTATTCATCCCATTCTAGGCAATCCAGCCTTTATTTTTTCCCCTAGCTATTTTCTCTCATCCCTAACCTCCAGAAATGTTTTCCCTTCTGACTTTCTATAGTCAAATTCCAACCTAGGTTAAATCCAAACTCTGTTCACCTGAGCTTGTACCATGCAAGTGAATGTGGCTGGAGCGGGGGGGGGGGGGATATATACACACACACACACACACACATACACACACACATATATGTATATATTTTTTTCAGCCTTGTTTATCGTTTCCATATTAAATTCTGTTTCAATAAATCCAGGGGCTTGAACTCAGAGCCCTCCCACATAGGGTCCAGAATCACTCAGTACTACCACTACTGCCTGTACTACCATGATTGGGCCCCTTGGCATCTCTTGTTTAATCCTCTAATGATCTCCAGTTCAGTTAATAACCAGAAGTCCTCTGCTCTCTGCTCCCTTGCCGTTCCCTACTTCCTATTCACCTCCACTGACACCGTCACTCTTGTCAGACATATTCCCGTATCAAGGACTTTTCTTGATACATTTTCTATCTAGGAATTTATTCTCTTGAATATTCATATGACTTATTTTATTATCTTTTTATTTTTTGTTTGCTTCAAGTTTTTGCCAGAGGGCACTGTGTGCTCACCAGAGAGAAAAAGAGAGAATGAGAAAAACAGTGAGAGGGAATGCGAGAAATCACCCTCCAGGTAGGGGATGGCCAAACTGCAATCCCTTCTCTTCTACTCTCCTCTGAGATTTGGGCCATGCACACATACATGCCCAGAGTGAATTTCAAGCTACTAGGTCTGGAACTCAGTCTAGAGTGAGCCATGTGGGAATTCAACACCTTAACCACCTGCTGGCCCCTCTTCGTTACTCTTTTAAGCTGTTATATAATATACAGAGATTATATAAATATAATCTTCAGACAGTGAGACTTCTTTGTCATATCTACATGAAATTTCCATATGCCCCTCAGGTGGCAGTTCCTATCCCAGTTCTTCATTGCTTTATTTTTCCCTCTATAAATCACCTTTTCTTATATATAATACATTATTCATATTTTTGTGCCAGTTCTACCTGGCACAAAATAGGATGCATGACTGTGGGATAATTTTTCACCCTTGTATCTATTGTTGAGGAAATAAATGCCACTTACAAGTTATTTTCTGTTGCTTACTGGATATAAAGAAGAAAATAGCTAGCGGTGGACCTTTAGGGTGCAAGGGGAGAAACTTGAGGGTAACAGAGCCATGAGTGTTACACAAAAACTACACTGCTTTGTAATTTAGCTACAGTTCTAGGCATGGAAGTTAGATGAGGTATCTTAATCCTTTGTTCTCTAGAAGACATGAACTGTCACATTGGAAGAAAATAATTACAATATTTTATAACTTTAACTCTGAGCTCCTCAGGGAGTAGGACTATATCTTCATAAATTTAATTGCAAATCATCTAACATATCTATTCACTCAATGAGTAGTTTTTATATATCCCCTTTGAATATACTGATGCCCAAAAATGTTAGGATGTGCCTCTGAAAGTTCACTGAGTTTATTCAAAAGAAAAAAAAAAGAACAAAAGGGTTAAATTTATAAAGAAATCTCACCTCATATATGCAATATATTCTAAAGATTGTTTCAGGTTTTAATTATTTTAAGTTATTTTTCAGCACTTGATTTGTAAAAACTACACGTGCTTATTAGCAAAAACTCTTATGTGTTATTTATTAGAATGTCTCAAATGACAACTCATTCACTGAAGAGTCAACTATTCTAGGTGTATAACACATATTTTATTTAATCATTTTCTCTTTAATTAATTTTGGTTGATTAATCTCTCACTCTTTCAAATGAATGTTTGAAATTCCCTTTAAAGTAAGCTTTCTAATGATTATATGTTTGTCAAATGATCTCAAGCAATTTGTAAAATTTATATACAGATGACCCGTTTACATATCCATAGAAATTTAATAATCCCATAAACATAATAGCTGAGTTTAGATAATGTGAGAAACCCAACCTTGGTCAGTTATTTCAAGCCAACACGATGACTTAATTAAATCACTCTATAGTCAATGCAATTGATTGCCTTGTAGAAGAATATAAATGGGTGAAAATAATGAACCAACAGGCTGGAAAGCAAAATAAATACTGGGTTGTGTATATGTGTAGGTTTGTGCACATTTGTACATCTGTAGGCCTATATAGTCTATATAGACACAATTGTGTAAAGGTTTGTATGAAAAATGCATATATCTGTACTGATTTATCTCAAGATTCATTTTATGATTAGTCATATGTTCTCTCAATGTTATATAACATGATCAGTGATTGATATTTGGTCCCTCAGTTATTTTTCAGAACTGTTATACACTAATATAAAGTAGATAGTCACCTATCAGATGAGGTTAAAATCTCAACTCTTTCTGACTTAAAAACGTTATTTAAGAACAAATTTTCAGAGATTCAAGTTAACATTTGTCCCCTGATAAAATAATACCTTTTGTGGTAAAGAAACATGTTATGCATTATTCAGCTATTAATAAATTCTGTAAGCAATATCTTGTATTTTGGTATACCAGTTCAGTTTAGCATGGGTTATTTTATCAATATTCTGAGCTCATAATGAATAGTAATGGAAATCAGTATTTATAGTTTTGTAAGGAAGAGAACTGGGTCACTATCTGTGGAAAATCGATGTGGAGTAAGAGGTGGGAGTACCCAGAGGCATGCATAAAGGGACAAAGGGTCAGGAATGGCAGGTAAGAGCTGGGTTTACAGTGTAGACAGCTAGAACAGTAGGTTAAAAAGGTGCAAAAGAGGGTGCCAAAAACTACTGAAGCATATTTAATTATTTAATCTGGTGCTATCCCTGCACAACTGCATATCATGATACTCATGGAAGTAATAAACATAATTATTAATATTATCTTTTGCTACTCTCTCTGAGAAATTGGTAGATTTGTAAATGTCTTCTAGCAGAAAAACATAACCATTAGAAAAGCTAATTAAAATCTGGGATTTTTTATTTGGCTTGAAACCTTCACAGGTGTCAATCTTTCTTAATTAAGAATACAGTGAAAAAAACATCCATGTTACTCTAAGCCATTTTGTGCAGTGTGAAATTGCTTTTTCTTCTCAAGAAAATGTGAAGTCATTTCTTTTCGTAACACACATTCTAGAGATTTTAAAAGGATATTTCCTCAAAGAGCCACAAAATTCACAAAGGATTTTTCTGAAGTATTTTCTCTCTTATAAGCAAGCAAAAAAGCAAATCTGTGAATCTTTATATATGAGTGAGAGAAAAAATTGAATATATGTAACTATATAAGCATGAATTTAATATACATGCATATATAGGAACAACATTTATATGAATGTATTCAGTATGTGCATATTATGTGTGATTTAATTTTTTTCCAGCAAAATATTATCTATTACTTTTGTTTTTCCAAGCAGCTCAGACTACTTCATGCACATCTCATTAGTCCTTAGTACGTCTTCGGTGTAAGCAATAGAGTATCATTTGCTCCTTTTATTTTCTTTCTTGTTTTTTTTTTTTAAAGACAGGATCTCATTACATTGTGATCTTCGTGTTTCTGAGTAACTAGGATGACAAGCATGTGCCCCTATATTCAGCTTCCATTTTCTTTTCTTCCTTAATTTTAAGGAAAAGGAAAGTCAAATATATAACAGCAGAACGAGCTCTTTTTTCTCTGTTATTAATCAAAGGTGCAATTATATTCAGCAAAGTACAAAGTCCACAAAACAATGTGTTAAATAGTTATACTAGAGTGTGTGTGTGTGCATGTATGTGTGTAAACAGAAATATTTAGTACTCAAACATGTCTACTTTATGAAATAAAAGCTTTCTAGTTCTTTTAAATTATTGACCACAAGAGAAGCAGCAATTATTTCAGTGGTACCACCTTTATTTTCTATCACTTAAACAGCTTTAGAGCCAGAGTCATGTTTTTGCTTATCCTTGATTTTTCTGTATTAAAGAGGAAAATCAAATTGACTAAGGAGAAATCCTCAGTGGACAATGAGAGCTTATAGCATATAACTGGAGGCTTGCAAAAAGTAGTTTGTAACCCAGTAAGATCTTGACTGTGGACAGAAGTTAGTCATTGTGTTAGAACCGAAGACAATGTAATTACAACAGATAACCTTGGGCCAAAATTGTCTAAGAAAAAACAAAGAGAACTTCTCATGAGACTAGTCCTCCCCTACTGCCTGCATCAACTGTGGCTTACTGCTCACTAGTTGGTTTTACATTGAAATGCAACATTCTGAAAACTTTACAATTCCGTCATAGAGAAGAAAATCACAGTCTGGAATAGGTTAGTGAAAACTATACAGATTTTGTAATGACATACAGAAATTTGAATTATTTTCATGCTACCTGTAAGTGGAAGGATATTTTATAAATTAATCTGTACCTCAGTATTCTTGCCTGCAAAATTGGGATAATACCTACTTAGTATAATCAGTATGTGAATTTTATGTCATAGTACAAATGATGCACTTAACAGCTCTGAGTAAAGATTATGCCCAGCGTGATTTTTCAATCTGCTAGGTCCATCCAGGACTTGAATCGTGCAGTTAGTTATGTGGAATCCAGTGCCTTAACCTCCATGCCACCTGTTGGTCCCACCATTTGTTTATTTAGTAACCATATTTCAATTATATAACGTGTGGTTTGTAACTGGAAAGTGTGGTTTGTAGCTGAGCTTGTAACTGGTGACCTCGAAGCCCACAATTCTCTACTAAGGTAGAAATGTAGCTTTTCTTAGCAATTATATTTAATGATTTTGGAAGTCACATATGTGGAACGTGTGGTTTATAACTGGAAAGTGTGGTTTGTAGCTGAGCTTGTAACTGGTGACCTCGAAGCCCACAATTCTCTACTAAGGTAGAAATGTAGCTTTTCTTAGCACACACAGCAGGTCCTTTGATTCTGCTATTTGAGTCTCCCAAAAGGTTTGCTTTTTCATCTATAAAGGTAAAACAAATGAGATGTAAGAGATACATTTTTAAAGATGTTTTTGGTCCAGTCACATTACTGCAAGTGGCAAGGTGTCCTCGGCTCAGTTTCCAGGTTGACTTGAATGCCCCGGGTTTACTCATGATCACAGCAGGTCAGAAGGTGGGGGGGAGGGGGACAGACTGAAGCATGGTTAGACCCTGTTAGTGATCCCTGTAGCTCTCTCTTTTCCTGAATAAATAAATACAACCTTTAAAATATATAAAAATAAGCACAGATTTTATTTTTCATTCTGATGCTTCATTATTTCTCTAAGCTAACAAAGTTAAAAAATTCAGAGTAAAAACTCTGAGTGGTCATCCAAAAGGCCAGAAGTACTGATTTGGCTTAGTCTTGAGGTGGAAGCTGGAAGGTGATGGATACTAAAGTATTCCAATGATAGGCAACATAAACATATGTTGGTCAGAGTATTGAAAATAGGTTATATGCACAATCATGTGTATCATACAGTCAGTTATGATATTGTCAATCAGTAATTTAGAAGAAACTACACATTTTAGATATTTATCATCAGTGACTTGAAGCAGAATGAACTTAAAATTATAATTAATTCTTTCTTTAAAATCTTAAGACAGGGGCCAGAAGGTAGCATGATCATTGAGGCACTGGATCCCCCATGACCAACTCCATGAATAAGGTACTAATCTGGCAGCTTGAAAACCATGCACAAAATCATGAGCACACAAGAGGAAAATGGAAAAGAAGAAATTGTGACATGACCATCATCCCTCTCTGTCTCTCTGTCTCTTTCTAGTAAATGCATGTGCCCTGGGGGGGGAATATATATATATATATATGAAGAGAGAGTTTAGAAAACTATCTAACATTGCAGTTAAAATCATTTAAAAAAATTTAATTGCACATATGTAGAAACTCTGACTTGAGGCCGACAGGTGGTGTGGTAGTTAAGGGCTCTGGTTTGAACCCCAGATCTGGCGGCTTGCTTTCTCACTTTTTCTCTCTCTCTTTATTCCTCTCAGGTCAAATTAAAATAAATAAAATTAAATGAAATATCTTAAAAAATTAATTAATTAAAAAAAAGAAACTCTGAATCTATCAATATCTGTTATTTAATTAACCATATTTAGGAGTTTCTTAAGGTAGCAAATATAAATTTGCCTATAGATAGCACCAAAGACTAGAGGCCAGAAAATTAACAAGTAAGGTTTTTATAATTTCAAATCTAGATAGGTTGCCAATGTCTTTTTTCTTTTTTAGGACTTTTTAAAATTTGTCCTAAAGTCATCGAAGCAAAAATCATGATAAAACATTCTGCCAATGTCTTTTGGAACAGTTTGTTGAAGAGGGTTTTTTGAGACAAACTCTTAGCCAAACTGGATTGACTATGTGCAAGCAATTGATTAACAATGCCAATTATAAGGAGTGATAGGTATTAATTAATTGATTTTTAATTAAATTTGTTTTGGTAAATCTAGTTTAAATCTCCATGTTTGTATAGCAGAATTTAGAAACTACTTTTACCTATGAAAGTAGTTTTCCTAAGTCAAACAATTAATGATAAGACAGATAATCTTCCTCCCCTTTTCCACTTTCTGAAAAAGAAAAAGGTGGGTGCTGGCTCTAAGGTCCAGTAGTAACGCACAGTTCAAGAGAACCTGGGTCCATATGGTGACTGTGATTTGAATTTCCAGCCTGCCCAGCCTGAAAACACCTTGGTCAGGTCATGTGCAGGAGTGGCCAAGGACTGATGGGCGGAAGGACTGAAAGAAGAAGATTGTGGCATGACCAGACCCCGTAGAAGGTGCTCTTCTTCCTTTCTCACTCTCAAATACATAAATACACGTGCACATGCTCTATCATAGTTAGAAAAAAAAAGATAGCTTGCATAACTTTCCCAATAATGTCCATAACAATTGATGAAGTCACATAACGTTTTCATTTTGGTCTGTTGAAGTATAATTAAGAGAATAGCAACAAACAATGACTGAGAACTGATATCTACACCATGACGAGGAAATGATTAAGAAGATGATGATGATGATGACAAATATCATTAGCATTTACCGAGCTATTACTGTCACCTACTGTGCTAACATGCAAATTATTTCATTTATCATCACAGGAACTGTGTGACTTATTTCCAGTTATACTCTTGTTTGCAATAATGAAACTGAAATTTTGAACATTTAAAATGTGTAAGGTTACATATTATATTAAAATTGGAAATCACAACCTGGCTGTAAATATCTTATTTGTTTCTAATTCTTCTCAGATCAGAAAATCCAGTGTTCAGAAGCTTAAGATATAACTTTGAGAAAGTATTTCAAATGTAGACATGCTATGGTTCTCTGGCTTAGCTCTGGCATAATATAGCTCTGTGATTATGAGAAAGTTCCTCAACTCCCAATGTCCTCTCACTCTTCATCTGTAAGATGAATGCAATACAGCCTGTCTTATAAGACTTGTAAGAAGTACATAGAGTAAGTGTATGAACTACACAGCACAATACCTGGCAGTTAATAGCATGGAAAATATAATACATACTGTTAGCATAGTAATACTATACAATGAATTAACTCTTACTTAAGTAACATATTTAGTCTAGTTTAGTTATAATGTACATGGTAAAACTAGTAATGGCCACAAAAATTTTCCATTCTTTTTAAAATTTTTCCTTCTTTTTTTGAACTACTAATGTCATTAACCAGCACATTTAGTCTTTTAAACAAGTCTTTAGTCTCTAGATCCAAGATTTCAACAAGTCTGCTTTTGTTTGGTGTTTGTTTCTGGGTATTTTATTTAAGATTTTTTGCCATAGGGCATGTGTACTCAACAGAGAGAGACAGTGAGAGGGAAAGTGAGAAATCATTCCCCAGGGGGGGTGGCAATGTTGCAATCACTTCTCTATTTACCTCGTGGTATTATGGGCACACACACTCATGTACATGGATCTTCGAGTCTCCAGGTATGGGACTTAACATGATTGGCCATGTGGAAGTTCAGTAGCTTAACCACCACACCATCTCTTGTTCTCAAACTTTTTTCTTTTTTTTAAATACATTGTTGAAAAACATTTTTGAAGTTTTTATTTTGTTTATGAGTGAGACCGAGAGATAAAGAGCATTCTCAGTAGGGTCCTGATGCTGTGATTCACACCAGCTTCAGCCAGCTCCGAATCAAGGACTTGGGCATGCCTGGCACACTTGGGGAAGTTTCTGGATGTGAGCCTGGACCCTTCCTATGTGGGCCAGTCTTATAGAGTGTCACACTTACCTGTAACATCACCTTCAGTCTCCACAGATAAAAACTTTCCATAATTTTTATGAAATGTTTTAAATAATCTCAATACCCATTACCTATTTTTTTTATAAAATAATAAGCAACATGTGTTTTACTAATAGTTGACTCATTTATCCCATTGTTTAAAACTTGTTGATCAAATCATAGCTCATTTTCAAAAATCATCCCTGACTAATTTACTAAGGATCTATTCTAAATTACTACATGTTAAAGAATTAAAAGATAGGGACCAGCAGTTGGCATAATAGCTATGTCACTGGACACCCATGTAGCCCATTGCGGTTCGAGTACTGGACCCAGTGGCTTAAACTCACGCTGGGAGCACGCATGTGTGTGCCCAAGATCTCGAGAATGGAGGAGAAGGGATTGTGTCATGGCCATCCCCCCAGGGGGGTGGCTTCTCACTTTCTGTCTCTCTGTCTCTCTCTGTCTTTCTGGCAAGCACATGTGACCTACAGCAAAAAAAAAAAAAAAAAATTTAAAAAGGCAAACCAAAAAACTCTCTAAAAAAATTTAAAAGATAATATCATTAATATTATCTCTCTTCCTGAAAATACAGCATAGCAAGGTGTACCTGGCATAAAAGGTTTCTTAGCTATCACTTGTAATTTGCAGGTATAGTACCTATGTATGAATACTTTTTCAAATGACATTTTTTTTTATCTCTGTTGTGAAATGTAACTGTTTTTGTCCTGTAACCTTCTTATTTCCCTAAAACGCTTCCTATATATCAACCACTGAATTACAAATTGATTCTCCACCTAAACCTTGGTAATAAATGGGTGTCCTTGTGCAGCCCCTTCAGTGAAAGTTTGCCAATGAGCAATTAGTGATGTGATTTTCAAGAAGATAAGTGATTGTAATCTAGCAGATGGAATTTACCATTTTTCTTATTCCTTCTGTGGTTGGCTTGGCTAGAGATTTTTGTTAGTAAAACTCTTCAGTGTTTCCAACATATCATTGAGGTCTTAAACATAGATTATTTTTCTGAGTGCCAATAATCAGAAGAGCGAGTGTTAAAACCTATAGTATAACAACAGTATCAACCATAAATGCTCCTTATATAAACAACTTACTAAACTGCTGTTTATTGTGTGTTGTAAAATTTAGGGGTGAGAGAAAGATGGTGAACATTTGCACCCTTCAAGAGTAATTAGTCATCACCATTTGGACACACTGAAGAATGATGATGACAGAAATATGTAGAATGGCAACATCTTCCCTGTCTCCATCTCCTTGCAAATGCGCATACGTTTAGCTAAAAATAGTGCAAATATAAAGTGTACGAGTCTGTAATAGATAGGGAATATCATATATGCCACTTAATTCTGTTTCTTGCAAATTTGTTGGACAGCTATTATAAACAATATCATATATTTATACTTTATCCAGTATACTAGAGGCCCAATAACTCACAGCTTCAACAAGGCAGTGACTTTTCCTACCTTGTTCAGAATTACATTCTCAGCGACTGGTCTTACAGATTTCTGCTTCTAGGTAAATGTTTACTGAATGAATTGATCAACTTGTTCCTTCACCCACCGTCCCTCTTTACTCTTCCCACCTTCTCTCCCACTTTTGACTTTGACCAACTATTTACATCCTTAGGACATTTTCACTGATTGGCTATTTGAATCTAAAAAGGGTGAATTAAGGGGAACCAGCAGTTAACGTAATGGCTATGTCGCTGGACTCCCAAGTAGTCGACCGCGGTTCACGTCCCGGACCTGGTGGCTTAAAACTCACGCCAGGCGCGTGTGCGTGCGTGCCCAAGATCCCGAGAGGAGAATGGAGGAGAAGGGATTGCGGCATGACCATCCCCCCTGGGGGATGATTTCTCACTTTTTGTCTCTATGTCTCTCTCTGTCTGTCTGGCGAGCGCACGCGCCCTATAGTGAAAACCTCTCCAAAAAAAAAAAAGGGTAATTAAGGTGAATTACAACTCCTGATCTTTACTCTCAACAATGAAACTTTTATAATGTCCCCAGTTTTTCCACAAAGACTATTAAAATATTTGTCATTTGTCCCCGAGCTCTTTAGATTATAAACAGCCCTCATTCTTAAAAGATAACTTGTCTACTTTCTTCATAGGAAATAATAGGTTGTCCAAAAAGGCATGATGCACTTTTGCACAGAAAAACAGAAAAATACATCATGACTTTTCTAACAACCCAATATTAGACATTAGTGTATGAGAACTCTTCAATGCCTCAACCATCATCAAAAATGCTTGTTTGCTTCTATCTTCTCTAAATCATTCTCCCTTGTTATCAAATTCCATAGCAAAATGAAACAAGTAAAGCAAAGAGGCATCAACCAAGCAATCTTTCCCTGTATCATTACCTCATAACCACCTAAAATTTTTGCATAGGCAAGCTTTTTAAAATAATTTGCTAAATGTATTTGCTACACTTACTTCTCATGTACTTCTTGGTGCTTTGAAAGTATTCTTATCGCTTCAATAACATTTCAGTCAAGAAGACTTCTCAGATTTATCTCAACATCTCTACTATCTTGGAGTTGGATCTGCAATCCACAGTTAGGTTATTTTGTTTTTCATCTTTGACGTTGATAACTAAGTGCATTAACACTTTTCTTCTTAACTTCTTGGAGTTCCATGTTAGTCCTTTGTGTATATTGTTTCTTCATATTTGTTCTTGGCCTTCTCTTATTCAATATGCTTAGGATGTCCATTCTCTTTTATGGTCATGTCTACCTACTACGCAAGCTAACCATCCCAAGGTCAATTGAGCTGCAGACCCCTAACAGACTTACTCAGATATCCCAAAAGGTCCCATGGCCCCAGATACTCAAAAATAACTTCTTCTCCCTACTCTAAACCTGTTTTTTTTTTGGCCTCTGGTTGTTGTCAGTTGATAAAAGTACACATTCCAGAAATATGGAATGATCTTTGCGTCTGCTTCCTTACTTCCTTCATCCAGTCAACAAATCATGTTGATTCTATCTACATACTATCTCTTGAGTTATGAATCTGTCTAGTTTTAATATCCTCACTGTTGCTACCTTAATTTAGGCACTTGCCTTCTCGTGTTTGGATTCCTGTAACAGCCTCCTGGCTGGATTCCTTCCTTCTAGTTTTACTTCCCTCTAATCCATTATTTACACTGCTGCCAGAGTGAGCGTTCTAAAATGCAAATCTAATCATGTCTTTTCCCTGCTTTAGAATTTTATAATGACTCCCTTAGCTTTCATGATAAAGTCCAAACTCCTTAGCATGGCATATAATGTATTTTATGACCTGGCATCTGCTTTCTTCTTTGGTTGTGCTTCTTTTTATTTTCTGACTTTCCAATATTGAACAAAAGGCCATTGACAAAAAAAAAAAATCTGTCTATTCTAGTCTTTACACGTATATGACTTGAGGTATCCTAAACCCTTCGTTTCTGAGGTAATTTTCATTCATTTTTCAAAACCCAATTCAGGGTATACCTCATCCAGGAAGAGGAAGTATCTTGTTTCCATTGCTAGTTTAATGTAGAATACTCTTTGCGGACTTTCATCACATAATGCCTAGCAGTGTTTTATTTTGTGTTATATAACTAAATAGTACATAGTTTGCTTACTTGTATATAAGATATATGGAGGATATGTTGTGGCTTATTTTTATATTTTATAGTCAACAAATGTTTAATGAACAGATAAAATAGTAGAGACTAAGGATAGGCATGGTAGCTCTACTTATATTTTATAGGGAGATAAGGGAGGCATTTTAAATTTCCGTTCTGAGAGTTACTAGTTATGGGAACTTATATAGTTACAGAATCTCCTGAAGTTTCAGTTATTTCATAGAAATAACTCATAGTTACTAACACAAAATAGAAGATAAAATGACATGACTCATAGAAAACACTTATCACAGTGTTTACAAAGTTGCTAGTTTGTTCCTATAACCCTCACTATCGAGTGGCCACATAGGCAGGGATGTTTGGTCCTGCTCCAGGGAGTAAAATTAATGATTGGCACAAGGAGAAATAAATTTCCTGGTATAAGGAAAACTTTATAAAAAATTTTATTGCCCCATAATGAAATAGCTGTCTTGTGAATTAGTACAAATGTATAGTGAGGGAAGGACAGAGCTTAGTATCATGGTGGGCTGAAAACAAGACAAAAATTTCAACCGATAGAAAGTTCAACGTGATTCAACCTGTGACTAGTCTGAAAAATCTCAATTATGACTTATAAGAAATATAATATCCAGAAAAAGAGTAGCAGTAGTTCAATAAATACCATGGTTGTCAAATAACATAGAGTTTGCAATCAATTTGAAGTGTTATTAATGAGAGGAAAGCAGACACATAATATTGGTAAGAGTTTATAAAACTAGTGAAATAAAGAATGGTAAAAGATTACTGGTGGAGTATAGGCTGGATAGAGAAAGACTACATGTGAATATTTTAGCCACTTCCCGTTGCAGTATGTGGCCTTAGCAAAGGGATTTTCACTCCGACCTACTGATTTATAAGCCATATGAACTTGAAGAGGTAGTTTACATACCTAAATTTCAATTTCTTTATTTGTAAAGGGGAAAATAATAGCTACCTCTAGGACTGTTGGGAAGATGGAATTAGATAATTTTATATAAAGCTATTATGTTGGCGGCCAGCATTTAAGGGATGAATAAAGGGTAGAAAATTATATCTAACAACACATTTTAAGCTTTCTTTTTGCTGAATTATAAAGTCACAATTGAAAAAGAGATACCAGTTTAATTTAAAGTAGTATTTTCCCATTGCTAGAAGTGAATACAGATGGGTAGGTCCAAATTTCCTGTTATGGATCTCAACAATCACTTCCTCAAGGAAACCTTCCTTAAAATATCAGTCACTTATACTTTTTCATAACAGATGTACTCATCTGTAGTTTCATACTTATAAAACATGTCACTGCCATTTGAGTATAATATTTCATGAACTCATTCTTGCTTTATGTTACTATGGTATTTCCAGGATCTAACACCTGAGTGTCTAGTACAGGATTTCTCTTGCATACTGATTCTTTTTTTTTTTTTTTTTTCTCTTTCTCAGAGATTTTTGCTATAGGGCACATGCACTCATTGAAGAGACAGGGAGAAATCAGCCCCACCCCCAGGGGAGATGGCCACACCACAATCCCTTCTCTTCCATTCTCCACTTGGGATCTTGGGCATGCACACACACACACACCCAGTGTGAGTTTTAAGTCACTGAATCCAGGATTCCATCTGTAGTTTACTACATGGGAGTCCAGCAACGTAACCATTATGCTGGTCCCTATGCGTTCTGATTCGTAAAGTAATGATCAAAATGTGCACAAAGAAAATAGAGACAAGTGGTGGCATGGTGGTTAAGGTGGCTAGATCTAACATGGTTGACTGATCAATTTAAATCCTAGACCTGATGACTTGAAAACCATATTGGGCGCATGTGTCCATGATTGAAATCCCAAGAGAATGCAGGAGAAGGGACTGTGGTATGATCATCCCCCTGGGGGTGTGCTTTCTCACCTCCCCCTCGTGTGAGCACACACACTCTATAGCAAAAAATAAATAAATAAAAATTTTTAAAAAATGAAGAAAAAAGAACATAAAAAGTAGCCACATTCAAACATTTTTTGAATTAAGTAATGTCTGGTGGTTAGTATCAAATATATTGTAGATGGGTTTTAAAATTTAACAGTGGTTAGACAAATTTCATACTCAATTTTTTCTAATTCCAAAATTCACTTCATCTTAAGTGAGGTACTTTTCTGGAAAATTTCCTTTCAGGCTTGTGCCACATCAATCAGAAATCATTTAGAAAAAAAAAAAATGATTCACTATTGAGAAGGTTAATTAGTCTAAGTCACCCTTTAACATCAAGAACCAGTAAATTATTTTGTGATTACATTTCATCAGAATTGAAAAAATAGTATACACAAAAATGCAACAATAACCGCTATCATAAAGCACACATTCAGTTTTAAATTAGGACCACTATTTTTTTCCTGCTGGTAACCTGATTACTCATAGTTTGCAGATACAGTCATTATTGGAATAGTCTTTTCATTATACAGAATGGGTAAGTTAAATACTTAAGTAAGTTACTATTTTATAAATGATACATTCCATCTGCTAAAAACTTTTCATTAATTCAGCAGTGAGAGATAGCTACATTAGTTTTGCTTTCCTACTTGCTTCATTTATTTTCTCTCAAGACAGTGGCCAGTATTGCAAGGCAAGTATTGTGTATCTGTTGATTTGACCTCCTTGAGCCACATAACTTGTAATAACCACCAGGAAGAACACATATAAGCAATCTTTGTTCCCATACCCTCCAATCTCCGCTCTCTGCTATCCAAATACATGCCTTCCCCTGCCTCATGACACTGGCATTTCTAGATGAATGACTTCATGTTATCATCAAAATAGAAATTCCACGTGAGTCCCTTAGCTCTTGTCTACCTCAAGGCTCAAATTTGTGTTTTTGGCAGGATAAAATGATTCACTATTGAGAAGGTTTAATTAGTCTAAGTCACCCTTTAACATCAAGAACCAGTAAATTATTTTGTGATTACATTTCATCAGAATTGAAAAAATAGTATACACAAAAATGCAACAATAACCGCTATCATAAAGCACACATTCAGTTTTAAATTAGGACCACTATTTTTTTCCTGCTGGTAACCTGATTACTCATAGTTTGCAGATACAGTCATTATTGGAATAGTCTTTTCATTATACAGAATGGGTAAGTTAAATACTTAAGTAAGTTACTATTTTATAAATGATACATTCCATCTGCTAAAAACTTTTCATTAATTCAGCAGTGAGAGATAGCTACATTAGTTTTGCTTTCCTACTTGCTTCATTTATTTTCTCTCAAGACAGTGGCCAGTATTGCAAGGCAAGTATTGTGTATCTGTTGATTTGACCTCCTTGAGCCACATAACTTGTAATAACCACCAGGAAGAACACATATAAGCAATCTTTGTTCCCATACCCTCCAATCTCCGCTCTCTGCTATCCAAATACATGCCTTCCCCTGCCTCATGACACTGGCATTTCTAGATGAATGACTTCATGTTATCATCAAAATAGAAATTCCACGTGAGTCCCTTAGCTCTTGTCTACCTCAAGGCTCAAATTTGTGTTTTTGGCAGGATAAAAATAGGTGGCACATACAAATAAGTTTCCAGAAAACTGTTTGGCATCCATGAACACCTTCATGTATGACTGCAGAGAAAATCTAAGGTCAGAAAAACATGTCACATTCATGAGTTACATTAAGCATGATTTCTTAAACTTGGTGCTATTGACATTTTGTGCAGATAATTCATTTCTGTGAGGGACGGTCCTGCACATTCTGGATATTTAGCAATATCCCTTATTTCTGAACTTTAGATGCTTATACTAAATGTCATTAGCTCTTACGAAATTCCCCAAGGGGAAAAGTAGCCCCCAGTTGAGAGCTACTGAATACAGTGATAAAAGGAATACCCAGGATTAGTACTAGCAGATAGCATAATGGTTACATTGCTGGACTCCCACATGGCTGACCGTGGTTCAGTTCCCAAATCCAGTGGCTTCACCCTTACACCAAATGTATGTATGTATATGTCTGCCCAAAATCCCAAGAGGAGAATAGAGGAGAAGGGATTGAGGCACTGCCATTCCCTCTGGAGCATGTTTCTCTCTTACTATCTCTCTGTCTCTCTGCTTAGCGCACACACCCTATAGCAAAGCAAAAATCTCTCTTTGAAGAAAAAAAAAAAGGAAAAAGAAATATCCAGGATCTGGAGCAGTTTTCAAATATTAAATCCACAGTAGCACTAAGCAGGGTCTAGATAGGAAAAAACATGTCTCAAGTCTTCACTCAGGATATCAAACCAAGTAGTTAAAGGTGATTCTCTTTAATATCTAAAGGGTGTTAGACCTATAGAATCAGATGGGTAGATTAACTTGTAAGTAGATTACCATGAAATTCAGTAATATTTTTTTTTTTCTGGGAGAGGTTTTTGCTATAGGGCACATGTGCTCACCAGACAGAGAGAGACAGAGAGATAGAAAGCAAGAAATCACCCCCCAGAGGGGATGGCCACGCCATAATCCCTTCTCCTCCATTCTCCTCTCGGGATCTTGGGTACGCACGCACATGCGCCCAGTGTATTTAAGACACCGGGTCCGGGACACGAACCGTGGTCAGCTACGTGGGAGTCCAGTGACATAGCCATTACGCTAACTGCTGGTCCCTACCATGAAATTTAGTAATAATTTTCTCCTCTGATAGCCTTCCCATCACAGGCAAAATAAGGATATGTGTGTGTTTAAGTACTGTATATATTCTAATTTTAGGTTAGAAAATCTACTATAATTTAATAAAATGAATATTTCTTCTCCATACACCAGAAAAATACGAAAGCTAATAAATTAGATTTTATTTGACTAGGTTTCTTTGAAGTTTGTGTGATTTTGTGTATGTGTGGGTGTGTCTGTGTATCTAAGTCTATATGTATTTTATATAATTTTGGAAAGAACAATAATGCCTTTTAACTTTAAGAATTTTATTTGTACCTGTTAAAATTAGGCCTTCTTTTCTGGGTTTCCATGAGGGGAGTGGATTAGGGGAGACATTGAGTACTGTGTTTAATTTATCGCACCTGCATTTGTTTATGTCAGATAACAAAAGAAACTTTCTTAAAGGTAGTTGGTTAAATATCTCATATTGGAAAGTTCCATGATAAGCATTTTATATTTTAATTCCTCAAGCTACATTATTCCATATGTGCTTTATAACTCTCTCAAGGAGTTCAATGCCAGGCATGAATTCTCTGCAAAAGGCTAACCAGTAAGGAAAATAAAACTGACAAACAAAGGCACTGAAGCATTAAACAATCAGAAGAGTTTAGAATCTTTCTTTTAGTGTGATTTGTAAACGACTTAGATTTTTCCATATCCTGCTTCCCATGAGGCTTGTATCTTCTTTACACAGTAATTGTTACATGATTCTCTTTATATGATTCTTTTATATATCCAAGATCCCCTTGACTAATGTAGAAAAACAAAAACAGAAACAAAAACGCTTTAATAGATTTTTGCTGTGGCTATTGTTAGGGAGGAGAATATTACCTGAAATGAAATTAAGCTACAGTCTGCATAGATTTGGTACATGAAGCATGTCATTCCTATTTTATAATTCAATGCTTATTAAATCTATCTGATTTTTTTTTAAAAAAGGAGACATATTTGAATCATACATCTCTCTGATACATTTACCTGTTTGGCCACTCAGGAGGAGAACAGGAAGGTAAATTGCCACAGTGCTTCTCTATTCTGACCTGGAGTGGCATAAGCAATTGACCCTCTCGAATATAAGAGGCATTGGAGCACACTTTGTGAATTCTCTCTTCTTTGTATTATTGGTTCAGCGTTTCTCAGCAAAGTTCAATGAGGTTCATTAGCTTATCTGAAGAGAATGGGACCAGTACTTTTGAGACAGCTTCTCTCTGTGACTTTTCTAATTAAATCCCTTCCATCAGATGAAGAGCTGCCCTTTTTACTTGACAAACATTTGTTCTAATTTGGCCTCGCTTGATTTTTCAGGGCTTTCACGTTCCTTTCCCCCCTCCCCCACGCACCCACTAGCATCTGTTAGTCAGAAGATCACTCTGGCTGACATTTACTCTGAATGTGCTTGCTTATTAAAATATTTCAATGTTAGACAAGCTTATCAGTTGAAAAATACAATATAGTTCTAGAGCTCTGGTGGAGCTCATCTTAAAGGAATTTTTTTGGTACTGATACATCTTTCTTAGTTTTTATGAAGTAAGATCGAAACTTACTCATATGTATAGAATGTATAGAAAGCAGAGAGGTAAATGTTATGTTGTATGAACTAAACCTCCGTTTAATCTTCTCTTAAATATAAGAATTACATGACACCTGGTTAAACATAGGGAGCCAACTTAAGATCAAGAGAAAAATAATGTAAAGCATTACCACTGGTCACATTTGAAAATAAAGCTAAAGGGTTTACAATGACATCTTTCTGACCTCAGATATAAGGCAACTGTAGAAGGAGTTGACAAATCAACAAAACCTTTAAATTTTAAGAATTTTTTTACAGGCCTTGAAAACACTAATAAAACCACCAGGCATCTGGCTGTTGGGTGACTAATCTCTCAGTAAGACTCTTCTTCATGGACAAAATGATGATGTGTAAGGTTAAGTGCTCACCTAGGAGCGAATGAATGGTGGGAGCTTTGAGTGTTCACCCTGAACTTCAGAAAGGCATGCTCTGTCAGTGACAAGCCTTGCTACATTCAGTTTATTCTCCTATTTTCTTTAACACTATCCAGTGCTATTAACTTGCCAGCCATGTAGTCTGTAAGTAATAGGTTGCAATAGCAGCTGAAATTGACAAGTGCTTAGCCCAGAGCATGGATTGAATGTAATTCATAGGGTTCCCGAGTTAATTTCCAATACCTATTTCATCAAGGCAGACTGATAGATGGCTGCCAGCATCTTTTGGCTTTATCTGTAAATCCCTGTGTCTTTTACTGCCATCATTTCGTTTTTTATACATTCCATCCCTTGCATTTGCTCCTCCCCATTTCCATAACTTCAAGTGGGGCTTCTCTCTAGGCACATCAGTCATTTAGGTTAGAGGCCCTTGCAGCTAAATGCAAGACCTTCAAATGTTATTGAAGTGCATTTTTCCATGTGGCCCTGTTTAAAGTGATGTTTCTTTAGGGACTGCAGGGTGAAATATGAAGTTATCTGGGAGAGTAAATCTAAGATGTTGGACAGATGGCGATGCGTCAGTGCATCCACAGAAATGCATTTCATTTTTATACAGGGAACGCACTCAATCAATTTTGGCTTGAGAAAACAGTTGCTTGTACTGCATCAGCACCTTTTTTTTTTCTTTTTTTTTTGTCTTTAACAGATCAATAGTGAAGATTCCAATTCTTTAATAGGTTTAAAATGAACTCATGAATAATAACAATAATAAATTAAAAATCCCAAAAAGAAAAAAAAAATGACTTAAGAACCATTGCTAAGAATTAAGAATTTACTGAAAATGAAATGAAAGTTGTCACTAATAGATCAAATAGAATGACTGTTGGTAACACATAAAACTCATTTACTCTGTAGGATGTGAGAAGTTTCATTTCTCACCTTAAGTGTGTTTTGGGAACAACTATCTTTACTGAAGTGCTTATTTAAACTTTGCAAAATGACTTTTCTTACTGAAGGTCTGAAACTTCCATTTATGCTACATACACTTACAGACTTTCTAAATCACCATCTCCGTCCTTTGCATCCTTGCGTTCTTCTCCAATGACCACCACCCTTAGTTTACTTTGCCCTCATCAAACATTTAGGATACTGGGTATTTTACCTTTTTTGAAACTGCTTTTTGAAAATTTACTAATTCAACAATATTTTGGTGCATATTACTTATTCCTAGGGAATACCCTAGGAAGTATCTTCTACAATTGTGATTTATCATTTAACAAGTGCTAAACAACTTATTTGTAAATTGACTTCCTCAGTCAACGTACACTATAATTAAACTTGGAAAAACCATACCAAAGAAAGGCAAGCTAGAGGCCAGCAGGTGGCATGGTGGTTAAGATGCTGGACTCAAACATGAGCAACCTAGTTCAAGTCCTGGACCAGGTAAATTGCTTTTTCAATTTTTCTCTCTCTCTGTGTTGAGTGTGTATGTCCTATAGCAAATTAAATAATAATATTCATTTTTATGAATAAAATAAATTCTTTTAAAAAAGGGCAAGCAAAAATCATTTGGATTACTCAAAGTTACCCTCAATTTTTTCAAAAGTATGGATTTCCAAGAAACATATGGATGTTTCCCCAAAGTGTTGTTTCTGTATTTCAAAAATGACAGACTCATTACAACTGGTTTCTTAGCGAGGCTGGGATTCCAGGGAGGTTTACTTAGCAAGTGAAAAATTGTCTCAGTCATAGTGTTGAATACCAGAGAGTGACCGCTTAATGATATAGATACAAAAACAGAGTTAGTAATTTTCTTTTTTTTTTTTTTATTTTCTCTTTCTTTTTTTGTAAAGGATCAGATAGTAAATAGTTTGGACTTTGTGGACCAGATGGTCTCTGTTGTGACTACTCAGCTCTGTTGTAGTACAAAAGCTGCCATAAACAATACATTAAGAAGTGGGGATGGCTGTGTTCCAGCAAGTCTTTATTTATAAAAACAGGTGAAGTAATAGATTTGTTGCCTCTTGCTCTAGATCACAGTTTTAGAGTCTCGCAGATCTGGGCTTGAATCCTAACTCTCATTGATTAATTATGTGATTAAGGGCAGGTAACTACCTTTCTGTGTAGTAGCTTCTTCCTCTGGAATATGAGAAGAAGGGTAACGCCTAGTGCATGGGATTTCCAAATGAGTTAATATCTTTATGTTTGAAATACATATAGTTAGTATTTAATAAATGAAAAGGATTGATTGGTGCTAGAAGGCAGCAGTGTTAATCCATTTCAGGAATGCTGAAGGGTTAGACATGGTTCAGAATGTCACATGGAGGAGGAGCCATTAGAATTTGCCAAGTAGAGTCCTGGGAGGCCAGAAAAAATCTCTTCACAAAATTCCTCAGCCCCTATTTAATGTTTTCAGAATTCTTCCCTGAGATAACAGTAGGGCTCAAAATTGATGTGGAAAGAATGTAGTAAAATTTTACACATTCAGAGTAATTGAGGTGGAACCCCTTCTGGATCGTTGAAAAGTTTGAATTATATGATGCTTTTTATAGAAAGCAGTTTTGTTGTTTTCAAGTACATACAGTAATTGGCAAAACATCCAAGAAAGTATTGCCAAGTAGACTTCCTGCTGGCATGTTTAAGTGAAAAGCTGAGACTCATTTAAAATTAGCATATTATTATGTGTGTATGAAATGGCCCAAATAAAGTTCTTGAAAACAGTTTGTTTTCTTAGGTAGGTTAGGTATTCTTCTTACTATATTACGTGAAAAAACAACAAGTAAATAAACAAAACCAGGTAGTTTTAGTCATTGTGCTTCCTCTATGGAATTCTTTTTTTTTCTTTCTATTTCTGTACTTTAACTTTCTAACTTAAAGTAATGGTTAAAAACCACGTCATTGGTATTCTAGCATTTCTATGACCTTCTGCCTCAGAATTCCCTGACATAGTTTCAAATAGACAGGCATCCCTAATCATTTTAAATAAAGAACTAATTCATTCTGTAGCATGAGGCAGTTCATAATAAAAATTACATGCACAGGGATAAAGCTCTAGACTCCCACATGACTGAGCATAGTTCAAATTCTGGACCTGATGACTTGAAATTCAAGTTCTTGACCCGATGGCTGGGCACATGTGCATGCATGCCTAAAATCTCTAAAGGAGAAGGGAGAAGGGATTGTAGCATGGGCATACCTCCTGGGGGCGATTTCTTACTTCCTGTATCTCTAGCTTTCTGTCAAGCACATGTGCCCTATAGCAAAAATCTCTCAACAAATTACATACATGTAGGTTAATACTAATTCAGCATATATTAGAAGATATAAATATTTAGGATATTCTAAATAAATTTTATTTATGGTTAGGTTATTTTTTTTCTTTCTTCCCATAGTCTATGTTCACGTGCCAGAGAGAGACAATGACTTTCAAGCCATAGGATCTGGGATTGGGATCATGGAGTTGGCTACATGCTCTTAACCTCCACGCCATCTGCTGGTTTCTCAAATTCATTTTCACGAGCATTTGGCTCTAGGGCAATCAACATGCCTAAAAGTTCTCTTTCTTATGGCCTTGTTAGATGCTGGAATCTCTTTTTAGATCCCGTACAAGACTTAACTAAATAAACTCTTAGTTTGATTTTTATTTATTTAGTCAACAAAATAGTGCTGAGTTCAGTTTGTACCTAGCTTTATCTTAGGCACCAAAAATACAAGGATGACTGTGCCATTTTATTCTCTGTAGGGTTTTTCCTTGGAGACTTGAACTGTATCAATATTCCGTTTTAGCTGTTCTAACATGAAGCACAGACAGAGATAGATCTGAGCTGTCTAATGGTCCTTGCATAATTGTCCCTAATTTGCTCCCTATATCCAGCCAAAACTAGACTCTAGATTCACCAGTGCTTGTGTTAGTTTAAATATGCACTTCTAATATCCACCCACGGCAAATAAGCCAGTATTTTTTTTTTTTTGAATTTTGGCACAAATATTAGACCACTAGTTTTCTTCTTTATTGAGCTTTTTTCTTGATGTACTCATTTTGAGGTTTTTAGTCATTTTTTCCTCTTTTTTTGTGATGAAAAATATTTCTACTATGGGACTAGTAGATGATCTAATGGTTACATCGTTGGACTCCCATGTAGTTCGACCACAGTTCAAGTCCTGAGCCCTAGTGTGAGAGGAGGGTAGGAAATGGCAGAGGGTGAGAAATAGGGGGATTTGCTCAACAACAAGTCTTCCAATAACATGAATGATTAAGCCACTGTGCAGTATATTCTGGATGGGAAATTACATTTTGTATGCTGTGACAATGCTCAGGGAAAGAATGTAAATTAATTAATTAAAAAAAAATAAACCACTCATGCTAGGCATGTATGCTCATGTGCCCAAAATTCCAAGAGGAGAATGAAGGAAAAGGGATTGCACCAGGTCATCCCCCTGTCTCTCTCTGTCTTTACAGGGAGTACATGTGCCCTATAGCAAAAAATCTCCCCCCCAAAAAAATCTATTATTAATTTTTTGTAACTTACTTTGGGCCATCTTATTTTACCATGAGCTCTGTATTTTTCTCTCATGTGGTGATATTCCACTTATAGTCTGCCTCCTGAAGTAAGCAGTGTTTCTGATCCAGCTTTGAGATGCTAATTCTATAATTGTGGTTATGAGTGACTCTATCTTGTACATAAGGAGGCTTAAAACACAAATACACATTTATAGATTAATACAGCCATCAGTCTAGTTACCGCTCAGATGTTTTAGAGAAAAACTTATTTAATGAAGATTCTTGGTTGTGATTAATATAAATGCCAACTCGAACGGGCTTAACCAAGAAATGGACATTTATTTAACTTTATTTATTTTAGACCAGAGGGAGACACACACACACACACACACACACACACACACACACACACACAGAGAGAGAGAGAGAGAGAGAGAGAGAGAGAGAGAGAGAGGGAAAGTCAAGAAAATAAGCCAGCAGTTCCAGACTTGAACCATGGTAAGCCATGTGGGAGTGTCCAGCACCTTAACCACCATGCTGCCTGCTTGTCCCTCCATACAACCTTTTAAGCAATAGATAGTTTTGAGTTTATGCACTCTTCAAGTATGCTACTGCTTATTTTTCATATTATGGATTGTCCTTTTTATTCCATAAAAAGTATAGGGAACTTTTCTCTCCAGTGCTTAGAATACTCTGAATTTCCTGCAAGGAAGAAATGAAATAATGCTTAAAAACCTACAGCAATATTTGGTTTGTAACCTTGAGATAAGTCACTAGATATTCTAACACCTCAGACTTTTCATTTTGAAAAGTGTTATGATAGTACTTGCAACCAGCTTTTAAACATATGTAACAGGAATACTCAGGAGGTTAATTACATTAAAAAATCTGCAAATTGCTTGGAGTTCCTCGAGGTTGGAGGCCATATAAATATAGCTGTCATTCTTTTCCTGGGACTTGACCAAATTTCTTTTAAAAGCAAAAGGTTTTCATCTTGTTTTCCTGAAACATGACCTATGTTAGCAGTCATGATGCTTTATAGCATTGATGCAGCTGCCTACTGAACCATTCAGAGCACCTTTCGATCTGAAAACTTTGATTACATTTTATGATCACTCTTCTAAGGTCAAGGAATTTGATTTGCATCCATCAGGCAAGCAGGAGAAAAGTCTTTTCTAAAGCGTTAACATCAGCTCTTCTTAGGTGAATACTTTCCAACTTTAAGTTTCTATACATTCAGATTTTCAGGATTATCTGGGATGTACACAAATTGTGCTTTTGCTATAATATTTTCAAGACATAAAGTCATAATAACATGAGCTTTGTAGAATCTGGAGCAAATGTAGAATTTTAATTTATTAAGTTGCTTTAGGTCCTGAAGACCCATTGCCATTTTGAAGGTTCCAGAAGCAGAAGTACTTGTTTAATAAAACCAAGTAGCCACACATCAAACAATCATTTTGTAAAGGGCATAGAGTTACTGGAGCCAAGATCATTTAGACCACAGATGCTGCACTAACTTCCTCCTGGGATTTGAAGAATCAGCCCTGGAGCTGCCATTTCAGAAGCTGTCTACTAAGCCACATGTGGGAAAACTTAAATTAAGTATTAGAAACATTTAATCCTAATGCTCTTCACAGACTTTATTAGACCTGAATACAGAAATATTTGTTATCTGGGGACTACCAGATATACTAAAATTTGGAGTGCTATGAAAGCCAGGGTACCACCCACAGCTTGTAACCTAACAAAGAAACTTACAAACATCAGGGTTTAGGGAGCTCTTCTATACCCTCACGGGCAGAAAAAAAGATGAAATTTAATGTTTGAAGGGTGGCTGTTGACACAGCTTCATTTGACTTGATGCAACTTGATGTCAAATTATAGCAAGAGTAAAGAATGTCAGAAAACCTGATTTTTTTCAAAATGGTTTATGTAGGCTATATACAAGGTCACCTTAAGTTTCAGTACAGAGCTACTAAGATTTCCTATTTTGTCAGAATACTATTACCACCTCATGTGGCATCTATAACATTTTTGAAAAATAATATTCTTGGGAGTATTTATGCCACAAGCCTCTGAATTTAATAAAGATGTCTCAGTAAACTTCAAGGCATTTCCCAACCCTTCATTTTTGGTGGCTTATTCTGAAGTTAATTGGTAATCAATCTCTGTCAAGATAAGCAACTTGATCTACCTTAATGGAGTAATGAGTTCAGTTGGGAAGTGATAACAACTCATTTCATTTTAATATGACCTACACCGAAGGTATTGCTTGGATTAGTGCAGATATTCTGTTTGTTTCTGTTACAGAAAAGGAAAAGTCCAGACTCATCATAAGTGGAACCATAGCACTACTAGACATTGGAACTGCCCACTGGCGTGGTACCACCTCATAGCTTCATTATAAATCATTGGTCAACCATTTATTAGCACCAAGCACTATGCTAAGATATACTAATTATTTGGGATTTTAAAAAATGTTTATTCATTCACTTTTTCCAAGACAGAGTGAAAAGAGTAAAAGAATGAGAAAGAGCAGAGGCACTCCCAACAGGGTCTTTACACTGTGCTCAACCTCCAGTCTAAGCTGGCCTAGATCACAGGTGTTCATGAATACATCTGGTGTGCTCAGACAGGTCTCGGGTGCAAACCTAGGAAATTTGTTATGCCACCACTGGGCCACCAACAGAGCCTGTTTAGAATTTTTACAAGTTAATAAATTTATTTTTATTTGTCTTCAAAACATTAGTTTATCAATTCAGAAGTCTCTGTAGGAAAACAAGACAACTTGTTAGGGTTGACGACATAGTAAACATAACTTGAGAGTTTATGTATATTTTAACAAGTTGCTCTAACATTATACATTATCTCTGATGTGCCTCATTTGTTCATATTGCAACTGAATTGGTTCTATTACAAGATCTAGAGTTTTTCCATTTAGCATGAGGGGAACTTGTTAAGGTAATAGCATAAAGGATGTAGACATACCTTATAAATTGACCCAAAAGATAAGAGGAAAAGGACGGCTAAGAAAAAGCTGCTTCTGAGTAAGGTTGACCTAAAATCAGAGGAATGACAAGTAAAAGTCATGACAAAAAGGGATTGGTGTATGGGCTGGCAGGTGGCATGGTGGTTAAGAGTGTCAGACTCTCACACTGGCCAACTATCGTTTGAGTCCCAGCTCTGGTGGCTTGTTTTCTCACTTTCTCTCTCTCTCTCTCTCCACCCCGATCTAGTCAAATTAAAATAAACAAATAAATAAATAAAGTTAAAGATAGTAATTCTTTAAACAAAAAAAGGAATTGTGTGAAATGTACATCTGGATCTAAACAAGGGATAAATCAGTAGTTGAATTATCAGGGATTTGAGGAGCACAGATCTAAGAAAATAAGCTATGAATATAAGGTATAATAACTTTAAAATTTGTTTATTTAATTACAGAGAGAGACATGAGAGAGAAAGTAAAAGAAGAAAGAAAGAAGAGAAAGACAGAGAAAGAGAGAGGGAGGGAGGGAGGGAAGGAAGGAAGGAAGAAAGCAAGCAAACCACCAGATCCAGGACTCAAACCATGGTCGACATGTGGGAGTCAAATGCCTTAACCAGTTTTGTTTGTTTGAATGAGTATGTATACTTCAGAATTGGGAACAACTATCTACATTTTTTTTTTTTTTTTGGAGAGGTTTTCGCTATAGGGCGCGTGCGCTCGCCAGACAGACAGAGAGAGACATAGAGACAGAAAGCCAGAAATCACCCCCCAGGGGGGATGGTCACGCGGCAATCCCTTCTTCTCCATTCTCCTCTCGGGATCTTGGGCATGCATGAACATGCACCCTGCGTGAGTTTTAAGCCACCGGGTCCGGGACACGAACTGCGGTCGACTATGTGGGAGTCCAGCGACATAGCCATTACACTAACTGCTGGTTCCCAACTATCTACATATTGAGTAATTTATCTAGAGTCAAAGTTTATAGCTTTATTTTTGTTTGCATATTATATTCTTGTTAATCACTGTGATGCATGTAATCTTGAGTCCATGGTAAAAAACACAATATATGTTTAAATTTATTTAGAAAATATAATCTTAATTAAATTTAAATGACTCTTAGGAAATGATAGGGATACAGAAAAGGTCTTACAAGTTGCTATATTTGGTGTGCTTTTGAGTGTGTGTGTGTGTGTATTGTGTGCATATACTCATAATAATTTCATTGAAGGTTAGTAGGTGGGAATGGTCTCAAGTATTGGCACATATGTAATCGTAGAATATTTAGGAACTGATAAGGCAATCAAATGAAATTACCTTCTGTCAGAATAGCCAATACACAAGGCAGAGATTTTGAGTTTTGGATTAGCTATATTGAAACAAAACTTGGGATCCTGTGACTTCTGCATTCTAAATTGGCTTAGCAAATTAATGTGTAATTCTGCATTGTGCAATTTATTTGCCATTCTATGAATCTGCATTAATGCTTTTGTTACAAGTAATTTTTCAATAATTTTTGAAATTATAGAGTTTTTATATAAAGGGATTCTAAGGGTGTCAATCTCTTGTTAAGATGTATACTGAATGAGGTTAAGAAAACTTTATTATGTTTTCTCGATATACTCTATGTAAAAACAAAATATATTTATCTCCTAGAAATCCACTCCTATAAAACAAATAATTTATTTTCTGAATATTTTAAAGTTTCTACATTAAAATTATTTTATATTGTGACCAGCAGTTAAAGTAATGATTATGTTGCTGGACTCCCATGTAGTTGACTGTGGTTCGAGTCCTGGACCCGGTGGCTTAAAACTCATGCCGGGCACGTGTGCGTGTGTGCCCAAGATCCTGAGAGGAGAATGGAGGAGAAGGGATTGCGGCATGGCCACCCCCCTGGGGGGTGATTTCTCGCTTTCTATCTCTCTGTCTCTCTCTGTCTGTCTGGTGAGTGCACGCGTCCTATAGCAAAATCCTCTAAAAAATTATTTTATATTAAGTAAGTAGTATATAAATATACATAGCAGTATAATTTTGTGTTTTTTCTACTTTCCTATTTTTATTGTTCTTTTTCAGTATCATTAGCAACTATGTCATCTTTCTGGCCTCAAACGCTCACAAACATAGACTTAGTCCAGTTTTATTTTTTTCTATATTTTTTATCAACAAATCTTACCAATATTTGCAGCACTTTACCCCTTCCTGTTCTCATTATCAACATA
>NW_006160175.1:1901090-1922287 GCF_000334495.1 Tupaia belangeri chinensis
TCTAACCAGTTATAATAGTTAGGTGAATTATTCCCATTTTTAAAAATAATTGACATAGAGGCCTATATAAATTTTATCCCCTATATGTTTTTCCAATTAGTTTATTTATTAATTTATATAGCATCTTTTAAAATATATTCTTAGGTTTCCAATTATTCATGGGTCTTTTTTTTTCTTATACTTTCAAATAGCCTTCTTCATTTTTTATAATATGTATATGCCCCTTTATCCCATGAAGCATTTTATGCCTTGAATGCAGGTTCATGATTTCTTTTCCTTCCCCAAATACATATACACTATAATTTTCTTTTCTAAATAGAGAGATTTAGAATTTGTATTCTCTAGACCAGCATATCGGAGGCCATCTTCCTGTTTCTCACATACTGTATCAGCAAAGGATTCTTTCCCACTTGCAATCGTCCCACGCCAGTTTCCTCCGGGGTGATACACTTTGCCACAATATTTGGGACACAGTGGTAAAAGTACACAGAGTCTTAACAACCTTGAAGCTTTTGTTGTCATGAAGGTAGTTATTTATTCTAGATAACAGTGATTAGACAATAGGTAAATTAGAAATTAGGACGATAACATGAAGTTGTCTTAAATGCTGTGAAGGAAATAATAGGAAGTCATGCGTTCATTGGAAGTGTCTGGTAGGTATATGTTCAGGTAGGGGAACTCTCTGTGGGACTAAATTGAACTGTTATCTGAAAGGGGAGAATA
Source organism: Tupaia belangeri chinensis (assembly GCF_000334495.1). Lineage (NCBI taxonomy): Eukaryota > Metazoa > Chordata > Mammalia > Scandentia > Tupaiidae > Tupaia > Tupaia belangeri. The sequence continues at coordinate 1,901,814 of NW_006160175.1, forward strand.
CCAGTTCTCAGTGACCTTCAGAGAAAAATTCCAGGAAGGGAACATAGCAAATGCAAAGACCCTGAGGTGGGAATAAGGTTTCAGATTTAGAGAACCAAACTGTCCACAGGAGAGTATTAAAAAGGGGGAAAAAGTTGCCAGGCAGTGCCAGAGATAAACACAGTCTAGTTATATGGGATACAGTAAATAATACAGATATTCTTCTAGAGCAATGGTAGTTAGCACATGAGAGCTTAATGTATATGTCTAAAAGATCATTTTGCTTTCTTCTCTGAGAAAGAACTACAAGTGGTAAGAGTCAGAATAACATTTTAGGCATCTAGTTTAATTGGTTTAGGCAATGATAATAACCAGCAGTATACGAAAAATGTCCTGCTCTCATTTTTTTTTCTTTCTATTTATTTATTTATTTTTGAAGAGGTTTTTGCTATAGGGCGTGTGCACTTGCCAGACAGACTAAAGAGAGACAGAAAGACAGAAAGTGAGAAATCATCCCCCGGGGGGATGGCCACACTGCATTCCCTTCTCCTCCTTTCTCCTCTCGGGATCTTGGACACACACACACACGTGCCCGGCGTGAGTTTTAAGCCATCGGGTCTCGAGCCGCAGTCGACTACATGGGAGTGCAGCAACATAGCCATTACGATAACTGCTGGTCCCTTTTTTTTTTTTTTTTTTGTTTTAAGAGAGAGATTTTTGCTCTCGGGTGCATGTGCTAACTGAGAGACAGAGGGAACAAAGATACACAAAGTAAGAAGTCACTGCCCAGGGGTACGGCCATGCTGCAATCCCTTCTGCTCCATTCTCCTCTTGGGATTTTGGGTATGAACGCACATATGCCTGGTGTGAGTTTCAAGCCTCTGGATCCAGGACTTGAACTAAGTGGGATTCCAGTGACCTAACCATTATGTCATCTGCTGGACCCATCACTTTTCTATACGAAAAGAGGAGGTGGGTGGGAAGGAGGGAGGGTAAAAGGAAGGAATGAAGGGAAGAAATAGAGAAAGAAAAAACTTCTTCCTAAAATAGAATAAGCACTTTATAGTATTGTAAAATATCTTTTATAAAAAAAATAAAACATGCAGTGTGAGGAAAGAAACAGCATCTGTATCTTCTACTCAACTACTAATTTTAATTATTTATTACTTAATTGATTTTCTTCTAAAGCCACATAAAACAGCTTTTTCATACCAGAGTAACCATTCTCTGGATTTACTAGAAAAATATTTGTTATGTGCTCTCTTACCATCAAAATTTGGTACCACAGTGTTCATGGATATTCTTTGATGTTCTGATATTTTTTTTTCTTAAATCAAGGTTTTGGGGCAAAGCAAAGTGATTAAGCATAGTAGATCAAAAACTAGATCCCTTATGGCCAACTGCAGTTTGAATTCCAGCCCCGCAGCTGGAAACACACACTGGGCATATTTGCATGCATGCCCCAAATCCTGATTAGATGGAGAAATGGAGGAAGAGGTTTGAACAGTGCTCACACTCCACTGAGGGATCTCTCTCTCTCTCTCTTTTTCTCTCTCTCCTGACAAGTGCATGTGCACTCTGACAATAATAACAACATACACACACAACCAGGGTTCTGTATGTGAAGTTAGATAAAGAATGACTATTCTAGTCCTCCTTTGGTAACTGGGGCTGCCAAAGAGTTGGACAAATATGCAGCTTAAGTGATAGATACATGTGAAATTCCACAGCCCTAATGTTCAATGGTCAACACAACCATGTAGTAATCAAGTACATTCCTGCCATTCTACCTATGGATTAAATTTCTCCATTTTAAAAATGTGTTGAGGGACCAGCAGATGGCATAATAGTTAAGGCTCTGGACTCCCACACAATTGACTGTGGTTTGAGTCCCGGATCCTGTAGTTTGACATGCACACTAAGTGAATGTGCATGCATACCTAAAATCCCAAGAGGTGAGTGGAGGAGAAGAGATTACAGAGTGGCCGTTCCCTTTGGGGAATGATTCTTAACTTCACTTCTCTCTGTCTCTCTAGCAAGGGCAGGTACCCTATGGTGAACAAAACAAAAAGAAATTAAAAAAAAAAAAACTAAATAAATAAATAAAGATGTGTTTCATGACTGGGCCAATTTTAACTAAGCTTTGTGCACCAGATATTATGCTATGTATTTGTATATATATGTCTAATTTAATTCTAAAAAAACCCCTCATGTGATAAAGATATTATTATTGCACTTTATAAAAATAGAAACTTAAGCAGAAGTAGAAAAATTACTTGTTCAAGGTGATAGTTTGCAAATGACATAACTATCATTCAAGTTCAAATCCTCCAAACTCCAAAGATCATATTCTTAAGTAATATGTTATTTTATATGCAAGCTAAAACACTCTCTCCTTCTCTCTCTGTATACATATATGTGTTGTATACACACACATACACACACACACATATATATACATATATATATATATATATATATATATATATATATATATATACATGCAAATAAGTTAATAAGAACATTTAAAATTTATGTGTAACTTTAAACATTGAAGTAGTATGTTATTTGAAATATCTTAATGACTTTTTCTTTCCATAGTCTTTTAGGACAATTGTTTAAGAAAGCTTAATTTTTAAAATTAGTTTTAGATCAAATCAAGTGTAAATAGAATTTATAGTAATTTTTTATGAATTAGCACTAGATTATCTTGCATCTTAATTATCTTTGCATCAGCCTTACTCTATTATGAGAATTTCACTCTATAAAAAAGGTGTATGTGTTCTTTCTATCATATGTCCATCCAAATCACTCTTCAATCATGCTTTTAATTAATTGACCATTTCACTATTAGAAAGCTATATGATTCAGGAAACTTAATTCATCTCAGTATGCCATATTTACCTGGGCTTAGATAGCAAAATTCCATCTTGCATCATAGACAGGAGCTGATGATTTCTTGGTTAAGCATTTCATTCTCTAATTAAGACCTCTGCACTGATTGTCTGCAAATGCTTCTGGGGTATCTAATATATAAACCATATAAGAAAACTTTTTTGCCTCTAACCTCATACAATTCAACCCACTTTTCCCATTTGTGTTTGTATTCATCCATATTCAGCTGAAAAATATCAAGTTGAGTGAAATACACCTTTTCAGTTACACTACTTCCCATGAGGCAGAAAGCTTTCTTGCAATTTTTGTTTAATGGGTAATGTTGATAAAGTATAATATAAAGCAATAAAGGAGACTTTCGCTAGGCATGTCCATGGGTAATATTTCTTTAAAAGTCATTCACATGCTATACTTTGGACAGGCAAGGCAATGTTCCTCCCATAGACAGGTGAGCAAGTTAATGAGGACAAAGGCAATAGCTGAAGAGGAAGATGGACAATCTGACACCTGACAGTTTCGTCTTGTAATCTCAAGTTTGCAGTTGTCCATGGGGAAATTAGAAGGGAATGGCAATAAACTACTACCTGCTGACAAGGCAGATTGCTTTGTGAAGGCATTCCAACCTATTGACAAATACATGGTAAGGGTTTAATTTATCAGAGTAAACAGTAGTTCATTTTCCATTCTAGGGTCAGTCTGTCTAGATCTCATGATGCACATCCAGATCAAAGTTAGGAGACTGGATAAAAGGGAATCAGAGCTCACAGTCGATACTTATCTAGTTCATAATGAACTGATTTATAATATATATTATAAATACTTTAATGCAAAACACCTATATTTATACATATTGTGTATAATTTGATTTAATTCATTATTATATTAATTTTATTTCATTCATTCATTTTATTCATCATAATTAAGATCTAGCTTGAGTCATACAATTTCTCCTGCAGGAAGCAAGGACAGCAAGTTAAGAGTGTAAAAGATATTTGAGAATATTGAAGAATTTTCTCTGCCTATTCTTACTTTTCCTTAGGACCTTACACACTTACACATATATCAAGAAAGTGTTTAAAATAAGTTAACTCAGCCATTCTTCCTCTTATGTTTCGTGGTGTAATAATTCTAAGCTATTTACACGATGTTAAAGGAGATACAACAAAGTTGTTTGCTATAAATTAAAACTAAAAGTAAAATGAATATTTCTTTCTAAATACATTGTAAATGCAATATTTATATTTAAGAGAATTTAACTGTCACATATTCTAAAAAGTAGGGCAACCTCTGGGTGTCTTAAAAGTTTCTTCCTCTTTCTATCTAGGAGCTTCACTTCAGTGTTCATGTGGTGGATAAAAGGGTCAAATTTTTCTTAGTAGTAGCTCTATATGTTCCCCAATTTTCATATAGTTACTGAGTAGAAGTATTCTTCCTAACTTGTAGTTCTAGGAATGTGTTTGTCTTCTAGTGCTTCGTTTTGACAATGAAACTTGAGTTCAGTTAAATATTTTATAGACCTCCCTATTTGCCAGGAATTGTCCTATAGTCTGGAAATACTAAGATGGATAAGAAATCTGTTGATGAGAAGCTAAAAATCCAGCAAAGAAATTGGACACAGAAATGTGAATTAAAAATATGGGTTTGGTGGGGACAAAACATTGTTTATAATCTGGAAGATGCTAGAAAAAAATTTAGAGAAAAGGAGACAGTTGAGCTAGGTTTTAAACGATGAGTAACTATTCAATGCATAATTTGGAGATACTTGTCTATGTAGGAGATGAACGTAAGGTGTTCAGAAAGTATCTGAGGAGAGAAAGTGAAGACAGGTACAAGTGCCCAAAACATCCTGCCATAATATGGGAACTATAAGGGACCTGGCATGGTCAAAGAAAGGAAGGTGGGGAAGGAGAAATATGGAGTTAAAAGAAAGGGTCAGATCATGTATCATACTAAGGAGTTTTTATTTATCCTGTGGTAAAGAGGGAACCATTAAATGGTTTTAATCAGTAGCAAACGTGATTAGATTTGCATTTTAGAAAAATCAATCTGGTAGTAAAAGCCAGATGGATTGTGCAAGACAGGAGGGAAATAACTATTTAGAAGCTTATTATTATAAATCAGGCTGTGGCTAGGGTTTGCACTAGGGTAATAGGAGTAGCAATTAAAGAGGAGAGACCAGTTATAAGAAACGTTAAGGAGCTACAATTGAGAGAACCTAACAACTGATTTGTTTGTGTTATGGTGGCATGAATGTGGACCCAATTGAAGCATTAATAACACTGTAGCCGATTGAAGACAAGGTTGGAGTTAACATGAACATTTGGAAACTAAATATGTAATATAAAGGCAGAATTAGATTTATGAAAGTGCTTGAGATTTCTTAGAGATCTTATGACTAGAGAAGGAGAACCAAATATAAGAATTCTAGAAAAAATATATAGATAGATAGATGAGACGGCAGAAAAATGGGACAAGAAAGATGGTTAGCTAAACTAGAAGGAATCTTGGAGAAACTGGTGCTATTAAACTCAACAAGGGGTCTCCATAAGCAGTCAACTTATCAAAAGACCTGTTCTGGCCAAGTGAGAGTGAGAAAAGAAACACAAGGGTCCACTAAATTTGGCAACTATAAGTTCCTTTCACACTTTATAAAAGTAGAATCATGGTGGCTAAGGCAACTGGATCCCACATGGGCAACCCTGCCATTTGGGTCCCAGATCTTTTGGCTTGGGCATGTGTGCATGTGTACCCACAATTTCAAAAGGAGAAGAGATGGAGAAGGGATTGTGGTGAGACCATTCCCCATGAGACTACTTTCTCACTTTTTCTCTTGTAAATTTTTTTTTTAAAGTAGAATCAACATGGTAAAGGAATTGTCCTCTTATACCAATGGATGCAGATAATGAACATAATATCTGTTATAGATTATAGTGCAGTGTTTTAGAGAAATTGAATAATGTAATTAGGGAAGGAAGCAAAAACAGAGGCAATATGTGGTGCTGGTATAAAATAATAGCAACTTAAACATGTTTACAAAATGAGACAAGGAGTGAGTTGAGAGGAAGAGGTTAAGCAAACACTAATCATGAGGGATTATAAATAGAATACTTCATAGTAAAGCAACATATTACGTTAATATTTCTCTCATCTTTGTTAATTCCATTTCTTATGAAAAAGTCACAAATGAAAAGCAAGTTGTAGATCATGAATCTTTGTTTTATTTTTTGCCTTCAATAAAACAAAAAAAATTGTTAAGATACTTATTTCTATAGAATATCTGAACTGTATTTGCAAAAATAGAGATACAAAATCAGGTATTAGACTTTTTTTTGGTAGATCTCTAAAACTTATTTTTTTGAATGTAGGATTTCACTTTATCTTCCCACAATGTATGAAAATAGGTACCTATTATTGGATGTATCTTGTAATTTCATGTTCTGGTCATTGACTGCTGGAAGAGATGGCCTGAAACTAATTACAGATCAGAAAATGAATAAATATTAAATATCTTGTTATAAAATAATGAAACTGCTTGTCTTCTTATGGTCAATGTGTACTTTGAGTTATTTTTCTCTAAAAATAACTCATTCATGCTCTTTAATTCCATCTCCTCAGTGAGCAATAATATCCATTTTCAAAATTCCTGGTTGGAGATTGTCGAAGGAGGGCAATATGTGGCAGTGGAACTTGGACAGATAATTGACTCATGTGGGGATTAAAATTGTGACCTTGGCTTCATTAACATTTTGCCCTGACTAACCAAGCTAAGCAGCCTTAGGCACTAACATTAATGCAACATTGGTGCATAATAAACAATTTTAAATAAGACTATTCAGACTTATCACAAGTCTTAAGTAAGAACTTAAGACACTAAACAAATAAAATCCAGCATTGATCTTTTGTAAACAATGATCATATAAATATTTAGTGCATGAGACCAGCCGATGGCATAATGGTTATGTTGCTGAACTCCCACGTATTTGACCGTGGTTCAAGTCCTGAACTCAGTGGCTAAAACCTCACGCGAGGCAGTGTGTGTTCCATGCCCAAGATCCCAAGAATAATGAGGTTAAAATAAACAAACAAACAAATAAACAAAAAACCCAACTTGAACAAAGGCAAAATCCGCAAGTTTTCTTGGACCAAGCAGAAAAATGAAGATGGAGGGCACATCTCCATATGAAAATTTGAAGAGACAGGAAAACATAAAGAGTCACAGAAGAGATTTGCTTACGTGGAGCAGAAGCCACTGGGATCATACAATGATAGACATATCAAAGTGACAATTTGACTAATTAATGAAGGTTGAGGATAAACTAGCATGAAAATTAGAAACTTCTGGAGACTTCATTTTTAGAGGAGACCCACACTTTTGTGAGTTTTATCTTAAAGAATTCTGCCAGGATCACAGACTGGAAATCCAGGAAAATCTTCTCCTAGCACTGTTGGAGAAGAAAAAAATGTAAACATTGTCAAATATGCCCAGAGTGTTCTCCATAACACAGATTTATTTTCCAGAACAAATGATTTTATCAGAGACTGATTTTATTTGGCGGTGGGATATTTCTCCTAGACAGGTTCCTTCTAGCCTTCTTGTCTCACCTCAGGGAGACAGAAAAAATAAGTACAGTAATGCAGAAACATTTATCAAGGTCATAAACCACCAAACGGTTGATTTTAGTCAGAAGATTATAGAACACTCTCCTCAGCACCTTACTACCATGCCAACTGACTCCAGTATAACTGCAGAATCTTATGGATGATAAAGCTCCAAAAACACATTATGAACTCTGGGAAGAAGTATTTAGAGAAGACCAAAAACAACAGGAGAGACATATGAAAGGATCCTGGATAAATTTGAAGCTTCTAGAATGTACAGTTTACAGTAAACATCAACCAAAGCTGAATTCTCCACCAGATTAACATAAATGTTCACACTAAACATCTATTTACTTCAATCCACAGTACCCTAAACACAATGTCTAGCTTTTAAGAAAGAATTCAGAAAGGCAAGCAGAAACAGTCTGAAATGATAAGGCAAGCAACAGAAAAAGACGGAGATAGGACACTGATTTTTATCATTTTCTGATGGAGTTTTTAAATAATTATGGTTTATATGCAAAAGAAATTTAAAAAGTAAACAAAAGAGGGATAGCATCTCTAAGAAAAAATGCAAGAGTATGCTAGAAACAAAAGGCACTAACAGAAACGAAGAGTGCCTCTGATAGACTTAGTAGATTACATATAGCCTAGGAAAGAATCAGTGAGCTTGAAGATAGACCAATAGAAACTTTCCAAACTGAAATGCAAAGAGGAAAAAAAATGGACATACAAACAAATAGAAAGATACATTTAAAAATAAAAATGAAGTTTACCAAAAGTTGTGAGACGTAGCACTAACGATGCTTTGTAACATTAAGTGCACTTAGTAGAAAAGAAGAAAAATTTGAAATTAAAAACCTCAAGTTTCACTTTAAAACTAGAGAAATGGCAATCTAAGTCTAAAGCAAGGGAAAAAGATAAGAATATAATAGCAGAAATAATTGAAACTGACAACAAAACATAATAGAGAATATCAGCAAAATTAAAAATTGCCTTTTTGAAAAAATAAACAAATTTTTAAACTACTTTGGAGATTTATTTCTGACACATGTTTAGAGAGGTTTTTTTTTATTTCCAGGTATTTGTGAATTTTCAACTTCTTTTTTTGCTATTGATTTCTAATTTAATTTCATTGTGATCTGAAAGCATACTTCATATTTCTTTTATTCTTTTAAATTTCTTAGTTGTGCTTTATTCCTAGAACGTAGTATATTTCAGCACATTTTTATATGAATATGAGGTTATCTTTTTAAACTTTTTAAACACTCACTGTGATGAAACATCTCAGCAAACTGAGACTAGAGAGCACCTTCTTCAATCTGTCAAAGAGCATCTGCAAAACACCTATAACTAGCATTATTCTTAATGGGGAGAAATGAAACGCTTTCTCCTTAATAAAGGAAACAAAGCAGGGATGTTCTTTCTCAATATTCTTATTCTACATCATATGGAAGTCCTAGCTAATATAGTAAAACTTGAATAAGAAATAATGCATAGCGATTGAAAAAAAAAAAAAAGAAAAAAACTGTCTTTATTTGCAGGTGGTATGACTGTAAATATTGTTGAGATTAATAAGTGAGCATATTAAGATTACAGAAAAGATGTTTTAAGAAGTCTATTTTTTTCTACATAAAAACAATGAAGGGGCAAGCTGGTGGTGTGGTGGTTAAGATAGCTAGATCTTATTTGAATGACTGCATGCATTGAGTCTTATCTGGACCCAGTGGCTTGAAAAACATCCCAGGCAAATGCATGCCTCAAAATCTTGAGAGAAAATGGAGGAGAAGGAACTGCACATGGTCATCTCCACTGGCGATTTATTTCTTACTTTTCCTCTCTCTTTGCTTGTCTGTCTCTTTCTCTGGTGAGCACGAGCCCTGCAGCAAATTTAAAAGGAAACGTAAAGAACATCGAAGAATAACTGGAATTTGAAATTTAAAATCATCATTTACAATAGTAGCTCTCCAAGTGAAAGGCATAAATCTAACAAAACATGGGTGAATCTGTAGTATGTGGGAAACTACAACACTCTGATGAAAGAGACGAAAGAAGCCCTTTTCATTCATCTGGACAGCATGGCCCCCTCTTCTACAATTTTACTTTCCATAGTTTCTGTTACCCATGGTCAACTAGGAACCAGAAATATTAAATAGAAAATTCCAAAAAGAAACAATTTACAAGTTTTAATTTAAACACCATTCTGAATCACCTAGTATAATATGCCATCCCACTCCTTCCTACTCTGGAAACAAATCGTCCTTTCATTCAGTTTATCTGTACTGTACACACTATTTACCCATTAGCTACTTAATAGCAATCTTGATTCTCAGATTTACAAATCAAAAAGAGAATACTTTGAGAGAGAAAGAAAAAGACCACATTTCCTTTACTTTTATTATGGTATTTTCTCATAATTGTTCCATTTTATTGTTAATTGTTGTAGTTAATCTTTTACTGCGCCTAATTTATAAATTATATTTTACCATCGATATGAATGTACAAGAAAAATAGAGTATCTACAGGATTTGGTACTATCTGTGATATCAGGTATCCATTGGGGGTCTTGGAACATTTACTTTAGGGATAATGGGGTATTACTGTGTCATTTTTGGTAATATGTCCCTTCAGATCTCTTGCCCATTTTTCATATCTGTTCTTTGATTTCTCATTGTTGAGTTTTAATTTTTTAAATTTTGCATACAAGTTATTTATCAGAAATATATTTTGCTAATGTTTGTTTTTCATGTTTGCGACTTGCCAATGTTTTTTCCTGATTTTCTTTCTCAGAGCAGATGTTTTTAATTTAATAAAGTTCTAACTTGTCAATTTACTTTTTTATTTATGATTATTACTGTGTTTTACCTAAAAGCTCATCACTAAATCAAAGCTCATCTACATTTTCCCCTATGTTTTCTTCTAGAACATGCGTATTTGTGCATTTCACATTTATGTCCATGGTCTATTCAGAGTTAATGTTTCTGAAAGTTGTAAGATCTGTGCTTAGGTTCTTTTTTTTTCCTCTCTCTCTCTTACTCTTTTAGCATATGAGCATCCAATTATTCCAGTACTATTTATTGAAAAGACCATTTTTTCTCCATTGAATTGCCTTTGCTTTTCTGACAAAGATTAGTTGACTATATTTGTGTGGATCTATTTTGGGGGCTATCTGCTTCATCCAACCACGTGTCTATTCTTTTGCCAATACCACAATGTCTTGATTAATATAGTTATATAGAAAGTCTTGAAATCAGGAAGTCTAAGTTCTCTAACTTTGTTTTTTCCTTCAGTTTTTCAGTTTTTTTCCCTTATACTAGGTCTTTTTGCCTTTCTACATATATTTTACAATCTATTTGTAAACATCTCCAAAATAGTTTTTGACTAGGATTGTGTTTATAGATCAAGTTGGTAAGAATTCACATTTTAACAATACTGGGTTTTCATATGCATGAATCATAAATAGCAATCCAGTTATTTAGATCTTCTTTAATTTATTTAATTAGAACTTGTTGGTCTCTGCCTTGCTTATTAGTCCTAGGGGTTTTCTTGTTTGTATTTTGGGGACTTTTTAGTGAATTTTAGGGAGATTTTCTGCTTAGATAATTGTGTTGTCTACAAATTAAACCTATTTATTTTTTTTTTTACCTTTCCAATTTGAACACGTTTATTTCCTTTTGTGACTTCTTTTTTATTTTACTTATTTATTTATTTTTGAGAGGTTTTTGCTATAGGGTGCATGTGGTCTCCAGAATGACAGAGACAGAGAGCAAGGAATCACCCCCCCCCCAGGGGGAATGGCCATGCCATAATCCCTCCTCCTCCATTCTCCTCTCAGGATCCTAGGCATGCACGCACACACGCCTGGTGTGAGTTTAAGCCACCAGGTCCAGGACTCAAACTGCGGTCAACTACATGGGAGTCCAACAACATAGCCATTACCAATTGCTGGTCCCATCCTTTTTTGACTTCTTCACAAAGAACAGAATGTGAAAAGCAGTGGGAGGGAAGAGTAACTTTATGGTAGAGACATCTGCCAAGCATTACCTCAGTCAGGGGGTCAAAGTTAACATCAACTGGGACATGTTAGATTGTTAAGATGTTTCCTTGATATGGTGTCATAAAAATAGCAATTAAAATCCCTAGTCATCCTCCCAAAACATATAATCTCAGTCTAGTAACAGACAATGGGCAAATCCTAATTGAAAGATATGCTACAAGACACCTATTATGCCTCAAAATTCTGGAGGTTATCAAAACAGAAGTCTGAGAAAAATGCCACTTCCAAGGGTTGCCTAAGGAGATATAATAACTAAATGTAACAGATTGTACCAGATAAAATTTTGAAACAGAAAAAAGGATAAATAGGTAAAAACTAAGATATTTTGAATGAAGTACTTTAGTTAATTAAACAATTCCATATATAGTGATATATATTTAGTTAGCTGTATAGATACATAGATCAATATGCAAGATATATTTGACAGGACAGTACAGCTATAATAATCAAGAAAATGTTATTTGCAAGAGGGATAGATATGTTGGTCAGTATAACAGAATAGAGAATCCAGGGTGAGACAATGACATATGGTAAAACTTGATACGCTTCAGAGCAGACCCACATGGTAAAGTTTATGTTCAGAGATCTCCCTGAGTATGCTAAGCACACGTTATGATCTAGATTGGCTGGAGCTGGGGATGGGTCCTGGTGGTGGGACCCTCTAAAGGATGCTGTCTCTCTGTCTCCCTCATTCAGGGAATCAGAAAAACAAAAACAAAAACAAAAACAAAAAAAACTTTCCAAAAGAGAATAGCAATATTGTATTTCTTAAGACAGTTGCAACTACATGGGCTTTACTTTTTAAAAAAATAAAAAGCAATGAAGAAAGAAAGAGGGAAGAAAAAAAATAGAGAATCTAGAAACAGACCCATGAAAATATTCTCAAGTGATTTTAATAAAAATGCAAACACAAGTTGGTGAAGGAAGAATAGCATTTTCAATAAATGATTCAGAAGTAATTGAATAACCAAAAGCAACAAACAAGCAAACAAATGAAAAAAAGGCTTCCACCTAAATTTCACACATTCTGTACAATTTAACTCAAATTGGATAATATGCTTAAATGCATTTTTTTAGAAAAATCTTGGCTCGCACAAAATGTTTATTAGTACCATATAAACATAATTTACATAACAAAAAATGACAAAGTAGACCACATGAAATCAAAATGTTTGCTCTATAAAATATACTGTTAAGAGAGTGAAAAGGCGGGAACCAGCAGTTAGCGTAATGGCCATGTCGTTGGATTCCCATGTAGTCAACCGCGGTTCACGTCCCGGACCCAGTGGCTTAAAACTCAGGCTGGGCACGTGTGTGTGCGTGCCCAAGATCCCGAGAGGAGAATGGAGGAGAAGGGATTGCGGCGTGACCATCCCCCCTGAGCTGATTTCTCACTTTCTGTCTCTATGTCTCTGTCTGTTTGGCGAATGCACGTGCCCTATAGTGAAAACCTCTCAAAAAAAAAAAAAAAAGAGAGGGAAAAGACAAACTTAAGGATGAGTAAAAACTGCAAACATCATATTAATCGAGTAAATTGTATTTGAAATATATAGAGAAATCTTAAGGATCAGCAGAAAAAAAACAACACTTCAATGAGAAAATAAGCAAAATACTCAAAAAGACATCTCAATGAAGCATATAAAATACAGATAAAAAAAGGCCATGAAACGATGTTAAAAAATGTTAGCCATATAGAGAAATACAAATTAAATTCACTGAAAATATCACTATGCACTCTTCAGAATGGCTATAAAAAACAGTGATAATACCAGACTCTTCAAAACACAAATAAGATTACTCATATATTGCTGATGAGAGGTAAAATAATACAACCACTGTAGAAAACAGTTTCACACTTTATAATACAACGGAATACACACACTTACCATATGACCCAGCCACTGTGCTGTTGGTCATTTATCCCAGATAAAGGAAAACTTAGGTTCACACAATCCTGTAGCTTCATAGTCATATCAGCTTTATTTGTAATCTCCCCAAATTATAACTAGGCCAAACTGTCCTTCAAGGATGACAGCTAAATAGACTGGGGTATATAGAAAACATTATGCAGCAATAAAAAGATTGTTAATACAAGCCACACCTTGAATGGATCTCACGAGCATTATGCTGAATGAAAAATGCCAAACTCTGGGTAGCATAGGTGGCATAGCGACCAAGGCGGCTTGGTCCCCCATGGTTGACTGCACAGTTCTAAGTCCCAGATCCAGCAGCGGCTTAAGAATCATGTAAGGTGTGTCTGTGCCCAAAATACCAAGAGAATGAAGAAGGGATTGCCCCATGGATATCCATCCTGGGAATTGATTTCTCACTTTCTCTCTCTTCTATCTTTCTCTGGCGAACACACACTCTATAGCAAAAATAAATAAATAAATAAATAAATAAATAATAAAAAACTCTCACAAAACTGCAATCATAAAATATTCCCAAAATAAAATGATAGAGATGAAGAACAGAATGGTGGTATCTAGGTGTTCGGGGCAGGGGGAAAGGTGGATGTGGCTATTGAAGAATAGTCCAAAGATGCTTTATGTGAACAATTCTGTATATCAGAGTTTACACGGATCTGCACAGCTGATGACGTTGCATAGTATCCTAAACAAATACAAAGACACAGAGACATATGGAAAATAGCTTGGCCTTGTTGAAATTTGAGTATGATTTGTGAACGTGCCAATATCCATTTCCTGATTTTGATATCGTTAGGCAAGTTGCAGTACAGTTATTCAAGTTGCTACCAATGGGGAAGACTGAGACCTTTCTACAGCCTTTGCAACTTTCTGTGTATTTATAGTTGTTAAAAAAAATTAAAAGTGTGGAACTAGCAGATGGTGTAGTAGTTATTTCTCTGAGCTCCCAGGTAGTCATACGTGGTTTGAGTCCCAGACCCGGTGGCTTAAAACTCACTGGACACATGTGTGTGCATGCCCAAGATCCTGAGAGGAGAATGGAGGAGAAGGGATTGTGTGACCATCACCCTCTGATGTGTGCAAGTACCCTGTAGCAAAACATCTCTCTCTCGAAAAAAAATTAAAAGTTAAAAGAATGCGGGTATGATTTTTGACTCTGAGTAACATTTATAGGAATGTTATATTAGTTCTTTTTGAAAAATTATAATCTACCACATAGAAAATATTTCCTGTTTATTTAAACAAAGAGAAGATATAAATATTATCAATTTGTTCAGATCATGTTTCTTGTGTGCTGCTAGAATTGTGAGACTATGAAGATCATTTTGTGGAAGATGCAGAATAATTCAGTATACTATTTTACATCTATATCTATAGCACTTTATGTCAAAGTTTTCTAACACATCTTATATTGTTTGAACATAAACACAACCACCGATTTTGTTTTGAAAATAGATAGTATGTAAGTTATTCAAATTAAAACATTTAATAGCAGTAGTTTAAACATGGCACTCAATATTATTCTACAAGTTATTGATAAAATAAGGGATAGAATCCATTTTCCTAGCTTTTTCTGATATGTAATGGGCTTTAGCTATTGCATGTTTGATTGTAGAATATTGCAATAAAGCAGGTGTTTATTTTCAAGTACTGTTATACAAAACATTAGCATTGCAGTGGGAAATAAATATAGCCCTTTTTCAACAAAATTTAACAATGAAAGTCACTCATGAACATAAAAACACAAATGTTAAATATAGCCATGGGAAAAACAAAGAGAAAATATTTAAGCAATTGTTTTATGATTCCCTAGAAAATAAAGCAGTTAGTACAAAGAAATTTCACAAACCTTTCTAAGAACAATTCATGACAAATTAAAATTTATTAATTTGGCTTGATATAAATTATCATCAGAATATATTTAAATGTCATCAGTCAGTTATAGCATTATATGTTTAAGAGGGACCTTAAAACTATAATTAATATAAATAATGCTAATCTGAATAGTATAACAATGAGAGAGTTATGAGAAGCGATTGAAGGAACTAGGTTTCTTAACTAGTTTTAAAGATAAGATTTAAGGGAGGCATTAGAATTTCTTCACAGAATTAATATATTTAATAATTAGTTCAAATGGAGAAGCATAGCATGGGTTAACATAAGAACTTTTTTTTTAGTTATAGATGTTGGACAAAGGTCTGAAAGTAAGAACTATCATATCCATTGAGACGTTCATATTTTTTGTGCCTATTAAAGAAGAAATTTGTCTTTGTCAAGGCACTCATCAAGTTTGTAGCATATAATGTCCTACTTGAGGGGAGGAGTGAGGAATCGGGGGGATAAAAACATTTAACAGACACAAAAATGAAAGGTTATCTGTTGATGATTGTGCATATGGTAATATATTTGACATGAATACACTGTATTCATTCTGGGAAAAACCATTTTACATGCTGTAAAGATATACAGTGATTGAATATAAATTAATATTAAAAATAAAAACTGTTAACAAGAACAAAAAAAAATTTTTCTAGTTGCCCTTCAAAAATGCTCTTTCTGGACAGACAATGAAATATACATAAAATACAACGTACAAATGGGCACAATTTGTTCAAACCAAAAATTAAGTACACTAATAAGATAAGCAGTGGAATTGGCTGTCGGTCAGAGAACATGTCAGGTGTAGGTGTATTTGTAAGGCCATGCTCACAATTTGCTACAGACTTATTTTTTTGGAGAGGTTTTTGGTATAAGGTGTGTGCGCTCGCCAGAGAGACAGAGAGCGACAGAGAGACAGAAAGTGAGAAATCACCCCCCAGGAGGAATGGCCATGCCACAATCCCTTCTCCTCTACTCTGCTCTTGGGATCCTGGGTAGGCACGCACACACGCCAGATGTGACTTTAAGCCACTGGGTCAGGGACTTGAACCACGGTCACTAGATGGGAATCCAGCGACATAGACATTACGCCATCTGCTGGTCCCAGTGCTACAGACTTTCTAGCAACTTCTTTTGAACAGAGAATTCCTCCTGGACTACTCTGGACTACTCTGGAAATGACTGTGGGATTAATTAATCAAGAGAAAATTAAAACACATGAAGCAATGAAGAATGAGAAAAGGGGCAGTCATTAAAGTATATCAACTACATTCAATTCAGTTATTATTATTTTTCTTTCTCATACTGAAACTGAGAGCAAAAGTTAATATGCATTTCTCTGAGAGAGACAGAGAAGCACTCCCAACAGGTCTTCATGCTGCGATCTGCCCCCACCCTCA
The DNA here is from genome assembly GCF_000334495.1 of Tupaia belangeri chinensis. Classification (NCBI taxonomy): domain Eukaryota; kingdom Metazoa; phylum Chordata; class Mammalia; order Scandentia; family Tupaiidae; genus Tupaia; species Tupaia belangeri. The sequence goes on from NW_006160175.1 coordinate 1,918,550, forward strand.
CCTGGATTATAGGCACATATGTGCCCAGAGGGAGCGCTAGAGGTAAACCCTGTGTGCTCAGAGATCTCTGGAGGCAAGCCCAGAACCTTCTCATGTGATTTCAGTATCATGGAGCTTCGTGTTACCACCGCACAACCGTAGCTGGCTCCAGAATTCTTTTTTAGTGTGAAGTCATGATCAAACTCCCATCAGTTTTGGGAGTTCTGTAGCCTGAATTCAGAAGAAAATGCTGAATTAGTAGTCTACCGACTGGCGTCAATGAGTACAGGCTAGCCCCTACTGAAGAGCGTACAGCCTGTAGGTGGAAAACCAACACAACATGTGCTCATGCAGTAGCTCCCTACCTTGCCAGGAAAAGAAATACTGAAAGTCCTTCTCATTTCCATCTCTTTCTTGGCTCGTTGCTTTATCATCTCTCTTATTCCACTGTTTTTCTTACGGTCTGTTTTCCTGTCATAATTCTGCTCTTTGTCCAATGACTCTTTTTCTCTCTCTCTGTATCCACAATTTACCCCTCCTCTCTTGTTCTTTTTTCTTTTGTGGTTCTATTTATTTCATTTTTTAACAAACAGAACAAAAATTGTGTATATTTATAGTATACAGCATGACATTTTAAAATACATATACATTTTGGAAAGGCTAAATCCAGCTAGTGAACATATGCCTCGGCTTATTTATTTATTTATTTATTTTTGAGGAGAAGACTTAAGGTCTATTCTCTCAGCAGTTTCCAAGAGTACAGAAATGGAGGGTTGTTGATGATAACGTGTATCATGTCTTTAACTATATTGACGTGCAGTGTATTCATGTTGGGTAAATTCATTTACAAGTTGTAGTGATATACAGCGATTGAATCTATAAAATAAATTAAAAGAATAATAAAGAAAATAAAAGAATAAAATGAACCATTATTAGCTAGTAACCATATTGTACAACATTTGTATCTTTGGACCAACATCCTCAATCCCTTGCCCCCACCACAGTTTCTGGTAGCCACCACTCAACTCTCTACTTTTATGAGGAAACGTTTTTAGATTTCACCTATAAGAGAGATCCCTCTCCTTCTTTTAAAAAATATATTCTACTAAAGCATGAATTCATAGCAAAATAACTTAGGATATATGGCCTCCAATCTACAACTGATAAGTTACATATTTATTAATGATAATAAAAGCTATAGTTAATTTTTCTGAGGCAGCTGATCTTCTGTGATTTTCAGGGTTGCTGTAGTTTGCCAGAGTAAGTAAATGTTGGCCTTTTCCCCTTCATTTCTCCTTGAATGTCAGTCCACATTTTATGCATTTGTTCCAAGGGGACTACCTTCTGAATTAAAGAAGGATCATGTTTTAGTAAGATATATCTCTTACTAGTTTTAAAGGGAAAAGAGTTTAAAGTTTCTAGCTCTTTCTCTGTACCAATTATCACAACACCCATCACCACCACACTCTACCACCACCAAAGAAAAGTGCTAATTGGATCGATCAAAGGACACTAATTAGACTATTTTTTGTTGTGGTAGATCATTAGCTGTATGGTAGTCTATATTGGGAAAGAGGTGACTTTTCTCTCAGGAACTTTTTAATAAATGCAGAGTGATGATGTGCCTTGAGTTCTTCCTCTCATTTCTCAAAAATTCTTTCTTTCATCTTAACTCAGCATCTGTCTCTGTGTTTTTCTCTGTGCCTCTTTTTCGCTGCCATGAGCCTGGCTAAATATTTTTGAAGGCTCCTCCTTGGATAATATAGATGGTTCACTTGTTCATGTGAGCAGCCAGTATAATTATCCTGAAGGTCACTGCCATGGGCATTATCCCACTCCTAGACATCTTTAAGTTTATGGGTTAGATACCCTTTCCCCAAACAACCTATCGACAACAAAGAGGTGCTTTGCTGGTCTCTCTCCTACTTTGTGAAGAACTGCATAATATAGGGTGATTGTTGCTGCTGGAAGAGAAATATCAGAGCCATGGATATGAAAAGTCAAAGAACAGGCCGTTCTGCATCTGAAGTTCAGAACCCCAGGCCACTTCGTGTTTAAACAAAAAAGTTTTCTTCTTCTCCTGCTGTAGCTCAAACCTTCTGCAGAGGTTTGATACTTCAGCTGAACAGTATTATATATCCCTTATAAACAGCAAGGAAGGAAGGACTGATTGGTAGAAGATGGGACTGAGGTTTTTCCGATTCTTCTGGTCAAATATTCACCTTGTTGCCAATTTCTCCATGTCTGAAACAAATAGTGTTCTACTTCTTTTTCTCCCTTTTATCATTGCTAAGTTCTCACTGCAACTCTGCTTTATAGGAACCAATTTGAAAACAAACACACAGAGTATAATTTTTATTAAGAAATGGTTACATTGGGACCAGCAGATGGCATAATAGTTACATTGCTGGACTCCCACCTAGTCAACTGCAGTTTGAGTCTTGAACCTGTTGGCTTAAAACTCACACTGAGCATGTGTCTATGTATGCTGAAGATCCTGAGAGGAGAATGGAGGAAAAGGGCTTGCAGCATGACCACCACCCCCAGGGTGTGATTTCTCCCTTTTTGTCTCTCTCTATCTCTCCAGCGAATACACGTGCCCTATAGAAAAAGCAAATAGATGGTTGTATCTTCTGATGTATTACAAATATAACAGTTATTTTTTTCAATAAGAATCCAATAAGCCAAAAACTTCAATGACCCCAAATCGTTACACCCTCAGCATTAAAGGGGGAAAAAAACTCAAATAACCCAAAAAGGAAATAATAAACTAGGCTGATATAAGGGCTTTGGTAAAATGTAATTTCCAGAGTTTTAGTTATATTCACTAGAGTTTCAGTCTGATCTATGCCCATAAAATGAGGATTGATGTTTAGAATGATGTCCCTGAGGCATTGCTGGATTCTGAATCATGAAAGATTCAATTACCTTCAATAAACTGAACTTAACTATCTCAAGAAAGGTGATGAATACAAATTAGAAATATCATCAACAAGCAATGCTCAAACACAGAAGTTTTGTGATTAAGTATCAGGTAAGTAGCATTTTTGATTTATTGGAAGCTAAGAAGCTAGAAAACTGAAATTTACTATTTACTCTTCCTGTTCTTCTGCTCACTGTGGTACCGTATAAGTGATATTTGGGTTATCTAGAGTAACTTAGATAACAAATGACTAGACACAAACCTCAGACATTTTAAATTACTCCTCTTCCATCTTCTCTGCCACAACCATTAGTTTTTACTTGGACTCCTGAATTAGACTTCTACTTTTTCCCCCCTATATTATCCACCTACACTACACACGACATGATGTTTTAGCTAAATTAAATTGCTTACTTCAATTTTTTTTTAGAAAAGTCCACAATATCTTGTGTGAATTGGCTTTAACTTCTTATCCAAGTGTATTAAGGGCCACTGTCTCCATTGTCACTATGGTACTGACAATTAGAGTCACTTGACCAGCTCAAACTATGCTTTAAAAATAACCCAGAAATGAATCCTTGTGCATTTGAGGATTGAATAAAAAGTAATATTTCCAGTTAGTGCCAATAGAACTCATTATTCCATAAATGATGCTGACCCGTGTGAATGGCAATTTGGAGGAAGGCAAGATTTAGGCTCCATTCTATATTATATATCATGTAAATTCCTTGTAAGTTACATGCATTTTCATACATACAAAAGTTATAACTAGAAAGCTACAAGTGTAAAAAAAATTACAATTCTGTAAGTTAAAAAATAATATTATAACACTGTAG
>NW_006160175.1:1922318-1948409 GCF_000334495.1 Tupaia belangeri chinensis
GTAGGGAAATCTAGTTGATTAAAAATACAAGTAGGTTGGGGAATTCCCAAAACCTATATTCATAATATAAAAATTAAATTTACATAAATAACGTTTTATTGAATATGTATGTCAATAGAGAAACAATAGACTTAGAAAACATATGGGAAATCTTAGCATAGACAATGTAAGAAACACTTAACATTGATAAGAAAGGAATAAACAACACGAAAAAAATTTTAGTAAAATGATACTAATAGGCATTTCACAAAAGAGCAAATCTAAATTGCTAACGAATATGAAGAGATGCTCAAACTTAGTGGTAGTCAAAAAAGGAAAATCAAAGTAACCTAAAGACAGCGTATTTGCTTATTAAAGAGGAAAACATTTAAAAGTCTAATGGGACTAACCCTACAGCTGCAGAGAGGGAGCTCATTCATTGTTACTAGAAATGAGAGCTGCTAGAGCGGTTTTATAAAAACTCTGTAATAACTTGGTAATAAATATTAATAAAAGGATGAAAGACTTTTATCTTTTATTTTATAATAGCAAAGACTTAGAAAATGAACATGTCTTTGTATTTACTTATGATGATAGGAACAAGAAGAAAGTGTAGAAGACAGGTTACAATGAGGGGAAGAAACAGAAGAAAGAAAAGACCCTGTTTGGCATGACTAGTGCCACCACATCCCAATTTTCTATCGTTTCTCTATTTTGGTGTGGAAGGACTTATAGCACTGAGCATACTACTCATTTACATATTTCTCTCTCTACTCTGAATGTATTTTTTGGTGAATCTGGTCTGTCTTGTCCATCATAGAATGTCATTTTGGAGTATCATGATCGAACGGAAAGGTAACTTTCGTTGGGATCAGGAAGGCAAGTGAACTGTAATAACTAATCCCAACACAATGGAAACAATTTAAGTAAAAGATGCTAGCTTGTGAGCATCAAGAATGAATGCAGAGTATCTGCATTAGTGACCTAGAGTACATGGGGTGTACAACAGCTTGACATATAAAAGACACAAAAGAAAAGAGTTACTAAATCTTTAAGGCTAAGAGAGAATTGGGTACTCAGGTATTCGATCCATACTGGTCAAATTAAGAAGCAAGCATTTTGGTTCTACTTGTTTTTTTACATTTGCAGATTCCTTGTCAGCCACTCAACTGAGTAGTTCAATACATGACAGTATATGTGAAGTACTTTGAAAGAGATAGAACAGAATCTGTCAAATTCATAATTCATCTCAAGCACGAGACTGGTACTTTATAAATTTGGCTTAATTAATTGTTTTCTACCATCTACATCATGATCCCCATTTAGCAATAACAAAACAAACTTGAGAAATGTAAATAATTTCCCTAAAAAAAATTATGAAAGAGTAAGGAAAAAATATAAAGTCATTTGTATTTGTCATCTTTGGTATTTACATTTAACTATACTATCATACTACCTGGAAAAAATAAAAAAGAAGAAATAAAGTATATGCATCACTTAGGATCTGAAGGGAAATGGTTCCAGGTCCTTCAGTGAGAAAGCACTCCCCATAAGGAATAGTCACAATGCAATCCCTTCTCCTCCATTGTTCCCTCCTTTTGGGACCTTGGGTACATACGCACAAGTCCACACCATGTTTTTTCAAGCCACTAGGTCTAGAACTCAAATCATGTAGTTGGCCATGTAGGATCTAGCTGTTTTACCCATCAGGCCCTGGCTGGCCTTGTTCTTAATACAAGTATATGGTACCCAAGCCACAGAGTTAAGTAAACTGTAGAGAACACAAGAACAAAAATAAATGGAAAAATGACTTTATCTTATTATAAAACATGTTCTTTTTCACTGCCTCAGACTGTGGAGTCCATTGAAGGAAATGCATTATTTGTTTCATGTACATAGTACTTGGGTTGTTAAAAGTGAGTATTGTCTCTCAATCAGAACATGGCATGCAAAGTTCCTTTTTATGCTACCTGTGAATAAAAAAAAGTCACAGAGTGACTTCTGTGTTTAACAGTGTTTTGAGGGTTAAAGAAATGAAAGTCCATTAATAGTTTTTATGTCATACCTTAGTATATTTCACTATTACAAAATCTGTCAGAGCTAATTCTACTTCATGTGGGTCACTAGTGTTGAATCTCTGTTTGTAGTGATTGACAATTGTAGGTATTAAGAACCCAGGGTCATGCACCTCTCCAATCAGGGTTTTAGTAAACAAGTGTTGACAATCTGGGCCATTTGACAGTGTGCAGACACAGGGTTAGTCAGAGCATCTGGACCTTAATTACTTTGGGTTCATCAAACTTCAAATGACATTGATACTCATTTTCATTCAAGTGAAGATCCAAAAATGCTTTCCTTTAAAAATATGACTTTTAACTATAAGCTGTGTTTGTCAAAAACAGGACACATTGGGAACCAGCAGTTAGCATAATGGCTATGTTGCTGGACTCCCACGTAGTCGACCGCGGTTTGCGTCCCGGACCCAGTGGCTTAAAACTCACGCCGGGCGCGTGTGCATGCGTGCCCAAGATCCCGAGAGGAGAATGGAGGAGAAGGGATTGCGGCGTGATCATCCCCCCTGGGGGGTGATTTCTCGCTTTCTGTCTCTATTTCTCTCTCTGTCTGTCTGGCGAGCGCATGCACCCTATAGCGAAAATCTGTCCAAAAAAAAAAAAAGGACACATTATATTTTCTCTATCGTATCCATTCAATAATGTTAATATCTTTCCTTTCTCATACTTTTTATGACATGATTGATGTTGCATTTGTCTTGGATGAATCTGGTCTTTGGAGAATAAAAACATGATTAAAAAGAGATTAAAATTATATATTCTCAAGACCATACAAAATCAACCAAAGCGTAAAACCTCATGGACTGATTTACAACCTGAGGATATCTTTTTACTTGTTTCATCTCATACAAATCCAGCTTTGTTTTCAAAACACTAGATGTTGTGATGCTGAGAATAACATTAAAACAAAACAAAACAAAACACAGCTTCACATGGAAATCATCTTGGATGTGTTAATTAACTTAAATATGCCAGGACTTTCAATGTCCTTGATCTTTCTAAACATTTTTCTAGGAGAGGTCAGAGGAAAAAGAATTTTGTTACATATGGAATAATAGAAAGATCATGGATCTTGTGTTATGGTTGCTTGGCTTCATCGTAGAGTTCATGGTAATGCATAGAAATTGTATCTTCTCTAGTTTGTGGACTCGTAAGAAACTTTACTAATCTCATGAGGTTTACTGATATCTTGAGATTCACCATGCAAAATGTAACCCTCCAGCAATCCTTTTACCAACAATATAATACTTTACATTATAAAGTGAGGGAAATTTTTTTGAGAGGTTTTCGCTATAGGGTGTGTGCGCTCACCAGACAGAGAGAGACATAGAGACAGAAAGCGAGAAATCATCCCCCAGAGGGGATGGTCACACCGCAATCCCTTCTCCTTCATTCTCCTCTAGGGATCTTGGGCACACATGCACACATGCCCGGCGTGAGTTTTAAGCCACCAGGTCCAGGACGCGAACCGCGGTCGACTATGTGGGAGTCCAGCGACATAGCCATTACGCTAACTGCTGGTTCCCAAGTGAGGGAAATTTTAGATAATGCTTTCACCAATTCCACATGATCCCTAATGTATCTACATCAAAATTCCCCTTAATCCCCAGAATCTGTGAACATGCTACCTTACGTGGTCAAAGAGACACTACTTGATATTAAGTTAAGAATCTTCTAATAGGGAGATAATCCCAAATTATCCATGGGGGGCAATGTAACCTTGAAAATATTTGTAAGGGGGAGGCATGAGGCTCAAAGACAAATAAATAAATAAATAAATAAATAAATAAATATGTTAAGATGAGACCAGTGTTTAGAATATGCACTTTGGAGATGGAGAAAGTAGCCCTGATCTTAGGAATGTTTTTTTCCTCTGAAACCTTCAGAAGCAACCTTTTGTTTTTTTTTGACTCCAGAAACATAGAAAGGTAAATCGATGTTGTTTTGGGTCACTATGTTTCTGGTAATTTGTTACAACAGCAACAGGAAACACAAACATAGCACACAATGAAAGTATTATCATCAAACGTGTGAGTACTCAGTCTACCAGGAAGCCATTTTATCCATTACGGATACTTCTTACTTGAGGGAATGTTTCTCTTTTTGTAAAACTACTGCTGTCTGTGAGTAAACACATTTTCAATGGCAAGCAGTAGAAAATTCTAGTTCATTATATCAAATTAAATAATTACCCAAAACTTGCATATCTAATGAACCAAACCACTAGTAAAACAGAGGCCAAGACTGCTCTGAGAAAGTTTGCAACAAGGGTTTATGAGGCAAACAACAAAGTATTCAAGGGAATATGACCTGAGCTCGAACAATTTTGGATCTCTATGTCTTTGATGTTAAAAGGTTAAAACTCCTGATTGACTCAAGTTAAGCCAGATGCTTCCTCTCTGGATCTGTCAGTCGTTGTTAAGAAAAAAAACATAAAGTAAGTATATGGTTGGGTGCGGGACTAACCCTTTGTGTGGCAGAACATTCCCAAAGATGTACAATTCATCTGAGTTTAACGGTGATTCTGAGGACTGACTATACATAAAGCTTATGACATCCAGGATATTGCTATGTCTATTTGTTTCTCCCCTATAGTGCGAAATCTCTGAATTAACTCAATTACAAAAGAAAGGATACAAATAACCTGGTAGATACATAAAACAACACTGAATATTAACTATAAAATACTGTATAGGAAATAAATAAATATATACATACATTTCATTATATATAAATAAGAAGAAATTTAATATATAGTCTTCAGAAATTCTGCACCCAAGAGTTAAAAAGAAGTTATCTCAATTACTTTTGCATTATTCGGTTTTTAAAGCTATCCTCAGCACACTGAGGTAAGACAACCTAGGTTAGAATCTTCTTTCTACTGTTAGTCAATTGTGTGGCTTTCAGCAAGTAACTTAATTTTAATCTCTTCTTAATGTCTTGATTTCTCAATAAATAAAATGAGATTAATAATACCACAAAGCATAGAATTGGAAACCTTAAGACACTCAGTAAAAATTAAAAATACTTTCCCTTTTTTCATTGTAAATGAGAGAAAATCAGAGTGTGTGTGTAGTCAAAAAAGCATTCATGCTGAATATACAGGAATGGAGGACTTCCTTGAGTGTCTAGTCTGTTCTTAACTTCTCTATTTCTAGTTTGCATTTCTTTCACCTTTTGGGAAATATTAATATATTTAAAATCGTAAGTTATATACACAAGAAGTGAACCTACCTTCTCTTTAAAATCACATTGGTGTTTAATAATCTATTTAAATATGTTTAAATATGTCCTTTTTTTTTTTTTTTGATTGGAGAAATTTTTACTATAAGGTACGTGCACTCACCAGACAGAGAGAAACACAGAGACAGAAAGTGAGAAATCACCCCCCAGGGGGGATGGCCACGCCTCAATCCCTTCTCCTCCATTCTCCTCTCGGGATCTTGGGCACGCACACACATGCGCCCAGCGTGAGTTCTAAGTCACCGGATCCGGGAAGCGAACAATGATCGACTACGTGGGAGTCCAGCGATATAGCCATTACACTAACTGCTGGTTCCCTAAATATGTCCTTAATGGTTACTACCTTAAACGTAAAGAAGACATAAATAGTAAGATATATGTCTTTTAACTTCCACTCTAAGAAGTCTAGAAAATTGCGTAGATACGCTTTGACTTGGATTAGAAAGTAGGAATATCTATCATACTGTTTATTTTTAAAGGTTTTATTTTAATTTTTTTAAAAAAGTTTATTTATTACATGGGTGAGAGAGTCAGAGACAGAGATAACAGCATTCCAGCAGTGTCTTGATGCCTTGATCTACCCTGAACCTCAGAAAGCTCTAGATAATGGACAAACATATGATTGGTATATTCAAGGAGGTCTTTGAGAGTGAGCCAGTGCCACTGTCCATCCCATATTGTTTATTTAAAAAAATAAACCTAGTTTCAAAGCTGAAATAATGTATGCATATATTTAACTAATGATGTCGATAAACTTGTTTCTGAAGGTTGTGGGTAATCATCAACCAGCTAGTAATGATGAAGGTAATAAAAACTAGTCTAAGGACCTTTATATTCCCAATGTACAAATATTTTAATATATATTCTATAATAATAACTTCTTTCATTTTGTAGTTGTTTCTTAAAAAGAATGTACTTAATTTTAGTTAAAAATTTTAGAAATTAATCAAATATAAACATCAATTTCTTATTTGTTTTATAATAACAATTTAACATTTCATATAGGTTTGGATATAGTAGAGCAATGCTTGATTTAATTAACTTCCCTATAAATATAAACCAAGGTCCTTTCCAAATAACTAAAATTTACTCTCCTGTTTGATTAGTTCTATCTACACTTTTCATAGGAGACTAGATACTGTTTGTCTATTTTTCTTTCCCCCTTTCTTTCCTCTTTACCTTCTTCCCTTCCTCTTTTCCTTTTCTCCTTCACTTCTTCCTTGTGTTCTTCACTGAATACCTACTATATGACAAGCATTCTTCAGACTTGAGGATGAATAAATAAACTATAAAACTATAGTCCTTTTTTCTTTTTTTGACAAGCATTCTTCAAAGACTTCAGGATGAATAAACTATAAATCTATAGCCCCCCCCGTTTTTTTTTTTTTTCAGAGGCTTTTGCTATCGGGTGCATGCACTTGCCAGAAAGACAGAGACAGAGAGACAGAAAGTGAGAAATCACCCCTCCCCCGGGGGAATGGCCATGCTATAATCCCTTCTCCTTTCTCCTCTCTGGATCTTGGGCATGCCAACTCTCAAACTACTGTAGACTACATGGGAGTCCAGACATAGCCATGAGGCCAACTGCTGGTCCCAAAACTATATATTCTGACTCACGAAACTCACAGATAAGAAATGACAACTTGGATTTTCATTTTAAATGTACTCTGATTACAAAGTAACATTACTATAAATTAGTACACATCTGTGTTTTGAAATGTTTTCCCTCATTTCTCCAAGTTAGACTTCCTACCTGTTCTACCTACCTGTTCCTCCTCTGGATATCACACTGCCTGATTTTAATGAATTACTTGATGAAGTGCTTTGCTGTAATTTTTTTCTAATATTATATTGAATGAGTTTTCTAGAAGAACTGTATAGAGCACTTCAAATTGAGTGACTAAAAGCACCACAAATTTTCCCAATTTCAATAGTCTAGAAGCCAGAAATCAAGACATCAACAGTGCCATTCTTCAAGACTGGTAGAATCTTTTCTGCCCTCTGCCTAACTTCTGAGGTTAGTAATTCATTCTTGATGTTTTTGGGCTAGTAGATCGACCACTCCAATCTCTGTCCCTATTATTAAATGATATTTTATCCTGTGTCTCTCTCTTTTTATAATTTTCCATAATGTTTTACCTCTCTCCTACACTGCAGTATGATTTATCTTCACTAATTATATCTGCAATGACCATATAACCAAATAAAGTTATATTCTGAATTGAATAATTATAACTTTGGCATATTATATTTGATAGCACACTTCAACCTATGGAAGATGTGGACAGAGAACACAGCTACACAGTTATTTAAAATATATGCTGACTCATACAATGGCACAAGCAGGAGATCACTGCTACTTGATGGCTAAAGCAATATGGGAGACCAGGGTTTGGTTCCCTCCAAACCTAAGCAGGTTGGGTTATCTGAATGCGCTGCTGATCTTAGCTACCTGACAGGCTGGGACAAGAAAACAGACAAGATTCTGTCAAAAATACTTCTCTTTCTTTCCCTCTCCCTCTTTCTATCTCTTTCATTGTGTGCATGTGTATAAATAATAAAATGTTCAGACAGGTCTGCATGACTGTCTAAGGAGTCGTATGTTTGTTTGATTACAATAAGAATTTGGAGGCACCATATACTTTTCTCTACTTTTAACTTGACCCCAGCCACCTTATTTTCTTTTCTCATTTGTTCATTCATTCATTTATTGCTAAAGGCTATGAGCACTTGCCAGAGAGAGAGGAAAAAATGCCCTGTAATATGGTGTTGTCATATTGCAATCTACTTTCCTCCATTTATTCATCCTGTGAGCATCCTGAACATGCACACATATGCCCAGCATGTTTTCTTAAGCCACTGAAGCCAGAATTTAAATTGGAGTTGGCTGTGTGGGATCCAGTAACCAATGTGTAATGTTTAACCACTGTTTTAGAAGGCCAGCCTTTGCTCTCTGTCTAAAGATCATTTTTTAAGAGATATTTTTGCTATAGTGAGTGTGTGTGCACTCCCTGGAGAGACAGACCGAGAGAAAGAAAGCGAGAAATCACCATCACCAGCAGGGATGACAATACCTCCATTCCTTCTCCACACATCTCCGCTTGGGATGCTGGGCACACATGGCCACATTACCAATATGAGTTTCAAGCTACCAGGTCCAGGATTTGAACTGTTGTTGGCAATGTGGGAGTCCAGCAATGTAATCATCTGCTGGTCCCTAAAGATCATTATTTTAATGAATGAATGTATTTAATTTATACTCTTGCTTTATGTTTTCTTCTATCAGAAAAAAGTATTTATTTGCGTTGGCCTCAACCTCCAAATATTACCTCTCAAGTCAGTTTGGTTTTGAACAGAGCAACGTAAACCTAAGAGGAGATATCACATAACATTCAAACAAACCTCTCTTCCACTGCAAAATTTTTTCTACAACATTCCAGTTTTATGATTATTTCATATCTACTTAAACACTTCTAGTAGGTGAAAAGTTATATTTAGAGCAAAATGAAGGGGTAGCACATACTAAATGTTCAATGTGTGAAGTGGCTCAAGCATTATTTCATTTATTCCTCACACTTCCATTGGGAAGAATTACCGTTACCTCCATTTATGAGATAAGAAAATGAGTCTGAGATCATTTAAGTTCATTGCTTTATTTCTCATAGGTAGTAAGGGACAGAGCCATGATTTGAACCAATGAGGCATCTACCTACCTGCTTACAAATCTTTTGTTTTCTTTCAGAATATTTACTGTCTTCCAGCCAACACAGACGGAACCAAAGCATATAATGAATGCAGCTGTAAACATACTAATTAAAATACACAATAGGTGAGTTGCAAGTAAACAACATAATATTTTAAGGTCAGTGTGTGGTCTATGTCCTAAATTTCTTACCATTATTAAATGTCAAAAGGAAGGAAAAAGAGAAGCTGAATTGTTAATGACTCAGTATAAAATAGTAAGCATAATTATAAAAATTTAAGATTTCGAGAATATAATAATCTTTATTTACTAAGATCAACAATTAAAATAGACAAACATAAACAATATATTTCTGTCTTCTAAATTATAGAAATCCATTTGATTCATTTTAATAAGGGGTCAGAAGAAAAATCAAACTTGCGTAGAATTTCTCCTACATGCTTCTAGAATAGAGGATTAAAAGAAAAGTTTCTTTATTTCTGTAGCTACTTCTGATAAATAGATAGGATGTCTGTTTAACAGTAGTTTCAACTAACAAGGTTTTTTTTTTTAAATCTTCCTCTCTAATTAATATTCATTTTTGAAGAGTGGAAATCAGCTTACTTATTTTAAGTAAAAATAAAGGGCACTGCAGTTTGTAACTAATTGCTAATTGAGCAATTACTCTATCATGTGGCACTGGTAAAAACCATTACTTGAGGTTTTTTTCAACAAACTTTGATTTTAACTTAATAATCATTTGAGTAGAAATTATTTAGTAAATTAAGCCTTTCTTTACCAGGTGCTTTTTATACTTCAAGTAATTTCTAGTTATGCTACCTAATGAAGTAATTATATCATTAGTTAGAAATTTGTCAGAGTAGTAAGTCTTTTTTTTTTATTTTTTTAAATTTGGCAATGATGTTTTCCATGAAAAGAAACTATAATAAATAGAAGCCATTAAATGTGCTTGCCCAAATGTATGTCTAGTTCCCCCGGGGGAATGGCCATGCTATAATCCCTTCTCCTTTCTCCTCTCTGGATCTTGGGCATGCCAACTCTCAAACTACTGTAGACTACATGGGAGTCCAGACATAGCCATGAGGCCAACTGCTGGTCCCAAAACTATATATTCTGACTCACGAAACTCACAGATAAGAAATGACAACTTGGATTTTCATTTTAAATGTACTCTGATTACAAAGTAACATTACTATAAATTAGTACACATCTGTGTTTTGAAATGTTTTCCCTCATTTCTCCAAGTTAGACTTCCTACCTGTTCTACCTACCTGTTCCTCCTCTGGATATCACACTGCCTGATTTTAATGAATTACTTGATGAAGTGCTTTGCTGTAATTTTTTTCTAATATTATATTGAATGAGTTTTCTAGAAGAACTGTATAGAGCACTTCAAATTGAGTGACTAAAAGCACCACAAATTTTCCCAATTTCAATAGTCTAGAAGCCAGAAATCAAGACATCAACAGTGCCATTCTTCAAGACTGGTAGAATCTTTTCTGCCCTCTGCCTAACTTCTGAGGTTAGTAATTCATTCTTGATGTTTTTGGGCTAGTAGATCGACCACTCCAATCTCTGTCCCTATTATTAAATGATATTTTATCCTGTGTCTCTCTCTTTTTATAATTTTCCATAATGTTTTACCTCTCTCCTACACTGCAGTATGATTTATCTTCACTAATTATATCTGCAATGACCATATAACCAAATAAAGTTATATTCTGAATTGAATAATTATAACTTTGGCATATTATATTTGATAGCACACTTCAACCTATGGAAGATGTGGACAGAGAACACAGCTACACAGTTATTTAAAATATATGCTGACTCATACAATGGCACAAGCAGGAGATCACTGCTACTTGATGGCTAAAGCAATATGGGAGACCAGGGTTTGGTTCCCTCCAAACCTAAGCAGGTTGGGTTATCTGAATGCGCTGCTGATCTTAGCTACCTGACAGGCTGGGACAAGAAAACAGACAAGATTCTGTCAAAAATACTTCTCTTTCTTTCCCTCTCCCTCTTTCTATCTCTTTCATTGTGTGCATGTGTATAAATAATAAAATGTTCAGACAGGTCTGCATGACTGTCTAAGGAGTCGTATGTTTGTTTGATTACAATAAGAATTTGGAGGCACCATATACTTTTCTCTACTTTTAACTTGACCCCAGCCACCTTATTTTCTTTTCTCATTTGTTCATTCATTCATTTATTGCTAAAGGCTATGAGCACTTGCCAGAGAGAGAGGAAAAAATGCCCTGTAATATGGTGTTGTCATATTGCAATCTACTTTCCTCCATTTATTCATCCTGTGAGCATCCTGAACATGCACACATATGCCCAGCATGTTTTCTTAAGCCACTGAAGCCAGAATTTAAATTGGAGTTGGCTGTGTGGGATCCAGTAACCAATGTGTAATGTTTAACCACTGTTTTAGAAGGCCAGCCTTTGCTCTCTGTCTAAAGATCATTTTTTAAGAGATATTTTTGCTATAGTGAGTGTGTGTGCACTCCCTGGAGAGACAGACCGAGAGAAAGAAAGCGAGAAATCACCATCACCAGCAGGGATGACAATACCTCCATTCCTTCTCCACACATCTCCGCTTGGGATGCTGGGCACACATGGCCACATTACCAATATGAGTTTCAAGCTACCAGGTCCAGGATTTGAACTGTTGTTGGCAATGTGGGAGTCCAGCAATGTAATCATCTGCTGGTCCCTAAAGATCATTATTTTAATGAATGAATGTATTTAATTTATACTCTTGCTTTATGTTTTCTTCTATCAGAAAAAAGTATTTATTTGCGTTGGCCTCAACCTCCAAATATTACCTCTCAAGTCAGTTTGGTTTTGAACAGAGCAACGTAAACCTAAGAGGAGATATCACATAACATTCAAACAAACCTCTCTTCCACTGCAAAATTTTTTCTACAACATTCCAGTTTTATGATTATTTCATATCTACTTAAACACTTCTAGTAGGTGAAAAGTTATATTTAGAGCAAAATGAAGGGGTAGCACATACTAAATGTTCAATGTGTGAAGTGGCTCAAGCATTATTTCATTTATTCCTCACACTTCCATTGGGAAGAATTACCGTTACCTCCATTTATGAGATAAGAAAATGAGTCTGAGATCATTTAAGTTCATTGCTTTATTTCTCATAGGTAGTAAGGGACAGAGCCATGATTTGAACCAATGAGGCATCTACCTACCTGCTTACAAATCTTTTGTTTTCTTTCAGAATATTTACTGTCTTCCAGCCAACACAGACGGAACCAAAGCATATAATGAATGCAGCTGTAAACATACTAATTAAAATACACAATAGGTGAGTTGCAAGTAAACAACATAATATTTTAAGGTCAGTGTGTGGTCTATGTCCTAAATTTCTTACCATTATTAAATGTCAAAAGGAAGGAAAAAGAGAAGCTGAATTGTTAATGACTCAGTATAAAATAGTAAGCATAATTATAAAAATTTAAGATTTCGAGAATATAATAATCTTTATTTACTAAGATCAACAATTAAAATAGACAAACATAAACAATATATTTCTGTCTTCTAAATTATAGAAATCCATTTGATTCATTTTAATAAGGGGTCAGAAGAAAAATCAAACTTGCGTAGAATTTCTCCTACATGCTTCTAGAATAGAGGATTAAAAGAAAAGTTTCTTTATTTCTGTAGCTACTTCTGATAAATAGATAGGATGTCTGTTTAACAGTAGTTTCAACTAACAAGGTTTTTTTTTTTAAATCTTCCTCTCTAATTAATATTCATTTTTGAAGAGTGGAAATCAGCTTACTTATTTTAAGTAAAAATAAAGGGCACTGCAGTTTGTAACTAATTGCTAATTGAGCAATTACTCTATCATGTGGCACTGGTAAAAACCATTACTTGAGGTTTTTTTCAACAAACTTTGATTTTAACTTAATAATCATTTGAGTAGAAATTATTTAGTAAATTAAGCCTTTCTTTACCAGGTGCTTTTTATACTTCAAGTAATTTCTAGTTATGCTACCTAATGAAGTAATTATATCATTAGTTAGAAATTTGTCAGAGTAGTAAGTCTTTTTTTTTTATTTTTTTAAATTTGGCAATGATGTTTTCCATGAAAAGAAACTATAATAAATAGAAGCCATTAAATGTGCTTGCCCAAATGTATGTCTACTTCCAGCCAGTGAAGAGAAAATTCAGAAGAATCTTACCTTCACCTTTGTATAGCACTGATTCACGGTAGATTAAACAGAAGGTTAAATGGGATCAAATTCCCAGTCCTTACTAGCTTACTCTCATTTCCAATTCCCCATCTCCACTCTGCAGGCACCTTGCAGAATCAGAGTTAAAATTGATTGGCATAGACACACAGCCTGCCTTGCCAGGCCTGCTCTCAGAAACCTTTGGATATTGTCAAACCATTGGTGCAAGGGATCAAAACCCTGCCAGCACTCATCAAACCCAACTTTAGCACAGGGAAAACTATTGTAGCTATGCAAGGACTCCTCCTATTATTAAAACTTTCCAGCAACTAGAAAGATACTTCAGCAAACTGCTTTTATGAGGCATTGAACAAACGGCATTTGAAAATGTGGAGAGAAACTTTCAACCAATTTCCTCAGTTAAAGAAAATGTTGTACTAGTCTGCACAGAAAATTGGCTATTGCTACTCCTCCTAGTCCCTGTCCTAGAAGCACTGCCAGTTCATTTAGCTCATCAGCCAAAGCTGAATTAGAAGCCACCATCATTTCTGCTCTCACTTGTGCTTTTTCCAATATCATTATTACATAGCACTTCGGTCTGCTGGGATGTGTACTAGACTTGGCAAAAGGCTTCTTGGATTGTGTGTGCTCGGCAGCCAAAACAGACTCATTTTGTGAATTTAGAAAACTATGTTTTTGTCCCTGGGTTCATATCTTCTAGTTTTTTAAGGTGGATTGTAATAGTACACTATTCATGACTTTTTTCTTTTTTAAATTTTGCTAGAGGGTGTGTATACTCACTGAAGAGAGACAGAGAGAAAGGAAAGTGAGAACGCTCCTCCTATGGGTGATGGCCATGCCACAATCCCTTCTCCATTCTCCTCTCAGGATTTTGGGAACACATTTTTTCAAGTCACACTGGGTCTGGGACACACTGCACAATCAACCATGTGGGATACTGCTGCCTTAACCACCATGACCCCAGATAGCCTGAAAAATTTTCAAATATTCTCTGAAATTTCTACTTCTAGTAAGAAAACAACTTCAATTATGGTTACTACAATATTGTAGCACCTAATTAATATTATGAAAATTATTTCTAAAGTAAAGAAAACAGAGATTCAAGCTATTTTCCCATTAATTTTCCCAATTAAGGTAAATCGACTTAGAGGAGACATAATGTCCTAATTCCAAGTAATGTATAAAGAGATTCTGATCCCTCTTCATTTGTGATACACATCAGGATGAAAGCTGTACGAATAATAATAAAAATAAATAAAAGTAAAATATTAAATATTAAAAAATGCAAACACAAACAATACATTCTGGAACCTGAAAACTTATTCTGTCGAAGAGGTTTTTGGGTTGCTTTTTGTAAAGTCAGAAGTTTTAGCGGTGCTTTTTTAGCCACTTATGATTTGAAATTTGAAATAATTTGATCAAGTGATTATTGTTTGTTATTGGGTTATTATTAGTAGTAAGATTTGACTTCTGTTTTCTTTCTTTTCTTTTTTTTTTTTCTTTTTTTGAGAGAGAGATTTTGCTATAGGGTGCGTGCACTCACCAGAGAGACAGAAAGAGACAGAGAAACAGAAAGCTCTGGGTCTAAAGGCTTACTTTCTCACTTATCTCTCTTTCTTTCTCTTTCTCTCTGGTGAGTGTGTATGCCCTGAAACAAACTGAAAAATTATAATAATGATAAGTGAAATTAAATAAATAATTCTTTAACTCTAAAAAAATGAAAATTAGAAATTGTATATTAATATGTCTACCCTGTTCTAGCTACTGAATGTGTTCTGATTTAAGACTAGAGCACAAGATCGGACACAAATAAAGGCCTTGCCCTCCCACATTGGGATTAAGTGCTGTGCAGAGGGAACTGGATCCTACCTGGCCATCTGTGGTTTGAATTCCAGTTTCAGTGGTTTGGAGAATATGTCATGAATGTTTACATGTGTCTAACATCCTCAGAGGATGGAGAAATAGAGGGAGAAAAAGATTTGTAGTATGACTAGGCTTCATTGAGAAGTGGTTTCTCTCTTGTCTTTAGCTCACAGGCATGCACATATTTTCTGGGAAAAAAAAAAGATTATATAGAAGAATACAAATATATATGTATTGTAGGGGGGTGAGATAAACCATTACAAATAATATGTGTCTTCTACCAGAGACTCCGTCAACTGGTGGTCAGGAAAAGTAAGTTCTGAGCTCCCACCTGGAAGGTGAGAGTAGCCATACAAAGATCTGAGGTAAGCATTGAAAATAAGCAAAAAAGCAAATGCTGTGATCCTGAAAGAAAAATAGACTTGTAAAGAAGTTGATAGAGGACACATGTAATCGAAGCCCAGTGAGTGAAGAGCAGAAAAATGCTTTGATGGGAGAGAGAGGGGGGCACAGCATATAGAAGAGAGGAAGCAAATGTTATTTCTGAAAAGACGTGTTTACGATCTATGTTCTGTTAGCCTAAAAAGGACAACTACACTTGTACACTTGTTTTTGTTGTTGTTGTTGTTGTTGTTGTTTTGTTTTGCTTTTCCCATGATAGAGCATGTGAGCACAAGAAAAACATGAAGACCTTCCACATGATCTGGTCTCACCATAATCCCTACCTCCAGTCTTCTCGTCCATCAGATCTCACCCATTGCACACATGGGTGACATGTTTCCCGCTAACCAGGCCAGGGAGTCCAACTGCAGTCACCATGTGAAATCTTATTTCTTTTGAGCAATATGTTACTGCTACACTTTATACACTTGCTTTTGTAAGTGATTGTGTTGGGATTGATAAACCAACCAGAGCATAATTTTCTATACGAAAAATAAACTCTGCCCTTCATTTCTGGGGGGAAAACTGAGGTGGGGGAGGCACTTCTGAGCAATGTAAATAGCTGGAGAAGGCCTCAGAAGGATGATGTACTTGGATATAAAAAGTCTACTGCTAAGTGATGTAAACTCCTGGGAAACCATTGCAACGTTTATTTGCAGTGATTGTATGTTTGGCTGGCAAAAAGTCGCCTTATATGTGTTATGTGTTCTCAAGTTCTCAAGGAGTACAAACATTCTTTTATTTTTTTTAAAGGTTTTTGCCATAAGACACATGTGCTCACCAGAGAGAGAAAGTGAGAAATCACATCCCAAGGAGGAACGCCCACTCTGCAATCTGTTCTCCATTTCCCTCCTAGGATTTTAGGAACATGCATATATTAATATAGGATGATTTTCAAATTGCCAGGTCTAGGACTCAAACTGTTGAAGGCCATGTAGGAGTTCAGTGCCTTAATCATTATGCACAAATACATTTTATTTTTTCTTGCTCTCTCATGTGTGAGTAAATTTTGCAAAACTTTATGTATCTGGATATCATTACTTTAAAAGGTAAAAGTTCAATTGAATTGAATTTCTGTGATTTTTTAAAAATTGTCTTTCTTATGCTTATGCATGCATACATAAATCATTTTTCCAATAAAATTTCCATATATAATTTTTTTTTATTTTTCTATAAAATGTCATATGACAGGGCTAACTCCATGACCGGGTATTTGAGGCAGCTGGATCTCACACGGCCAACTCTGTGGTTCTGGTACTAGATCCAGCAGATTGAGAAATACATCAGTTGCATGTGAGTGTGTGTGCCCTAAATCCAGACAGGATGGAGAAAAGGAGGAGAAGGAACTGTGATATGAATGCTTATCATAGGGGTTGCTTTTTCCCTTTCCCTCTGTCTCTCTGTCTTTCTCTGATGAACACGTGCATCCTCTGGGAGGAAAAAGAAAAGAAAAATGCTTTGATTGTTGAAACAAACACTGAAAGAAGGAAAGATGAGGCCGGTAGGTAGAGTGGTGGTTAAGAGCACTGGACTCCCACATGGTTGACCATGGTTTGAGTCCCAGACCTGACGGCTTGCTTTCTCACCTTCCCTTCCTCTCATTTTCTCTCTTGCTCTGTCTCTCTCTGGTCAAATTTAAATAAATAAATAAAGTTAAATAAAATAATTTTTTTAAAAGAAGGAAATAAATGTTTTAAATTAGGACCTTTTATTCATACCACCTTACAGAATTTCGAATATTATCACCTTACAGAATTTCAAATATTAAGGTCAGATGGTAATAATTTGATTGATTTTTTTATAAGACTAATTCTTGAAAGGTGATCATAGATAATGATCAAAAAGAATGGAAGTATGTGTGTGAATGAGTTTATCTGCGTGTGTGTGTGTGTGTGTGTGTGTGTTTGAGGAGCCATTCCAGAAATCCCTAGATAAGTCCAGTGCTGTAGCCTCATCTCTGCTGTAACTTCAGAGAGACTTTTCATCATTAGCTCTCTCTCTCTCTTTTTCCTTTCTGATTTCTCACTGCTGCACTGTAGCAACACTGAGAAAAAATTAAAAAAGTTCAAAATGCTCTTAACTCTGGAGCACAGATAAAGAAAAGACTGCCACTTTGCTCCTCAGACTCCCTCCTCAATCTGCCAATTTGCAGAAGTGGGTTACCAGTTTCATTGCTAATGACGAGATCAGAAGATGCTGTAGCTGCTCTCACTCCAGCGAGCGATAGATATCCCCTGTTGAGGATGCCGTTTTCTTGAATTTTTCTAAAGGATCAAGCTGTTAGCACCACCGCTAAATGCCAATGTCAGAAAATAACTTCTAAAAACTGTGGGATGCTCTCCTTCTCTACTCCCCAGAAATAAGCACTCCCATCTATCTACAATTGAAAAAATAAAATAAAATCAAAAACTACAGGATAAATCTGGAGGCATTCTGAAGTGAAGAAATCCTGTTCCGTTGGAAACCATGTTTGCCCACATTAGAGACTTATCTACACCAAGAAAAGCCACAGATATCATAGAACACCAGAATGGAAAGGTCTTTTGTGGGGTGCCTGTGTTTCTCTCGAAGGAAACCTGAACCAGGAAAAAGAAGGTCATGTTGATTGGAGAAACCAGTAGAAAGAGAGAAGCCTGCATATTTTCTTAACAGAATAAACTACAGTATTCCTGTATTTGTTCAGCCAACTTGTCTGAATATTGAGCTATCCTCTGAACACTCCAGTGTGATTCGGTAAGCTATTTTGATCACATAATTAATCAGCAAAGAGTTGCTCTAAGTAAGATAAAATAGGATAAGCATTCCTAGTCTGAAAATCCAAAATTCAAAATGCACCAAAATCTAAAACTTTTAAAGCAACATAATGTCACAAGTAGAAAATGTTATGCCTGATGTCACGTGAAGGATCATGGTCAAAATTCTGCCTACAAAAATATTGAAAAAGATGATTTTGAGACTATGTGTAAAAGTATATGTGAACCATGAAAGAGTTTTGTTTAGATTATTTTATGTTTGGGTAATGTCTCCCAAATATCTCAGTATGTATATGAAAATATTCCAAAATCTGAAAAACTCCAAAATCAGAAACACTTCTGGTCCAAATCATTTTGGATAAGGGATCCTCAACCTGTTTAACAAAGACAAGATGATTCCTGCCATATCGATTATGACTGGAGAACTTTCTGTGGTAATGTATACAGGGACAGGGTTGAAAGGGGTGTTCTATGGTGTTCTGAAGTGTGGAAGCTTTCATTCACATTTTAGGACAGGTAGGAACAGAAATGTCTTCCACTGCTTCTATTCCTGCCTGTAGGAATTTCCTTAACAAGAGCAGAAAAATTCTCAGGGACTCTCTAACCATGGGAATAATACGCATACTGAAGTCTTACTACATTCCTAGAAGGGTCCTTAGTGTGCAATGGAACAGAATGATACAGTACCAAACTGCAGCCTGCATTGCAGGGAGGAGGATAGGTATACATACATACATACCTAAAATACATATGCTAGAAAATTATCAATAAATGTCTGCTAAAAAATGCACGTGAGGGATCAGGGAGAAGAATGGAAAGTTGTAAAAGGAGTGGGCAGAAAGGTTAAGATACGAAGCTAGGAAAGTCATTCTAAAGTGCTGAAGTGATTGCTGTAAACAAGAAGTCTTCCCTGGAGGTGTCGGTCGGCTCACTTCTCCTGGGATGGAAAAGTGAGAATGAGGTGGAATAACCCTCGCTCAGTAGAGATAGGAATACAGGAGCAGAAGTGACTGGACTGGATTCGGCTAACAAGGGACTATGCAGACGGTATACACACACACACACACACACACACACACACACACACACACACACTCACACACACCAAGTATAGCAATTTGTGAGGTACCCTGGGCATCCTCAGTGACTTGCCTTAAGGACTGCACAGATATGCAAATGCATAAAATGAGCCCACTCCCCTTATTTGAACATATAGCCTCAGAGAGCTGAACACAAAATAGTGAAAGGGGAGATGATCTAGCGAAAAGAAGGGAGGGATAACGGTCTGATTCTTGGCTGCAGCTTGAATCCCCTCTAAGTTTGCAATCAGGAGCTGAGTGAAAGAAAAATAAATTGGGCTGAATCAGGCTGGATTCTTATCAGCTAAAGTAACACATTTGTTAACCATAAAAGTTGAACTATTGTCTTCACATGTTTGTGAAAATAGTCCACACAGGGATTTAATTACATTGTTCCCTTTTTTGGTGATATCCAAAAATTGCACTTGTCATAAACATTTGTTATTTTAAAAATCTAATTCTTCTATTATTTCCAAACATTAAATGACCATGTTTGTATTTCACCAAATCCTGAGGGAAAAAAAAAAAAAACTACACTAAACTAATATTAGAAATTTACTTATGTCTACTTTGGAAATCTTAATTAGCCATATAGTCCACAAAATTTCAAACTCTGCCATGTAAGTACAATAAATATAAGAAGTATATTATAATTTGTGAATAAGGATAAGGCAAGAAAAATTCTACACAAGAATTTCTGTTACAAAAGCACATAGATTGGTGCTTGGAATGACATTTGTTCTCTGGTTAATACTCTTTTATACTATAACCATAATTATCAAAATAAGACAGCATCTCCATGAAGATAGGGGTCTTGTCTATCTTTTTAAATCATAGTATAAGCACAGAGGCTATCCACGGTACAAGCATAGGGGAGATGATCAGTAAGTGTTTACTCAATCATTTTGATTCATTGTATTGACACAGATATATTCTAGCTATGTATGTAGAAATACACATGTAAAAATTTTATCAGGGGCCAGCAGCTGGCATGATGGTTAAGGGCACTGGACTCCCATGTGGCAGACTGAGGTTCAAGTCTCGTACTCAGCGCTTTCTCTCTCTCTCTCTCTGTGTGTGTGTGTGTGTGTGTGTGTCTCAGGTCAAATTAAAATAAGTGAATGAATAAATACAAATTAAATAAATAATTCTTAAAAATTTATCATAGATTCAAAACTTTGTCATATTATAATGATATTCTTACCATTTCCTTTCCATACACAATAGCTAGACGCATAAAACTGAGCAAATGGTCAAGACTTGGACTGACGAGATCAAAGGCTAATCATTCCCAGATCTTGTTTGGATATATTAGTGAGGGGAGCAACGGTAACACAAAGCAGTAGCTTGGTGTCAGGCAGGACACCATGTACCAGTTACCAGTGCCAGGGAAGGACTCTGAATACATACAGAGTAGCAAAAATCATTGCTGTATGCCAGTCACCAAGAACAAGAATCAGACATTTCTGCCAGCTGCACCTTGGTACCGAAGTCACCAAGAAAATAATACAATCAAGCTCTAGCTGGAACAGCACTGTTATTTGCATAGGAAAGAGACAGAGCAAGATTATCTAAACTCGTGAACATTAGTCCCCCATGGCTAGTGGGTACAACTCTTCAGTCAACACAGGGCAATTGGCCTATGGGTACTCCTCTCACACTGCTGTGTAAGGACTCTCCACTTAGGAGACGGAAATGGTGAAATTTGGGGAGACAGAGTCATCGACTTAAGCAGAACAAAAGAGAACACATTGAATCTGAAGCAAGGAAAGCTATTCCCCCATGAGGGGATGAGTGAAAGGAGGGCTTTTTATCTCTTTGTTAAAAAAAAAAAAAAGTTCCAGGCCTCAGTTCCACAGTCACGTGGTGGTGGAATTGAAGGCGGTATGCTCAAGACTGCCTTTACCAACACTTATGAAGTGATGTAAGCTTTTTTTTTTTCCCACCATATTTACTTAATCATTCAAATTTAGGAAGCTGATAAGATTATCTGAACAGTCTAAAACTGAGGAAAGGGGGTTTGATTTTAGAATTACTATCTAACTTCAATTTCCAGAAAGTGGTGCAGAAAGAAGCATGACACTGTGGGGCTGACCACATGGGAAGGTTCCAGGTTCATATCCAGAGATGTCCCTGATTACACAGGGCACAAGGGTGCCCATGGTCTGTGGCTGAGTTTTTTTTTTTTTTTTTAAACAGAGGTGGCATGCACTTGCTGGAGGGAGACAGAGACAAGAAGAAAATTGAGAAATCAACTCCCAGAGGAGATGGCATGCCATAATCCATTCTTCTCCATTCTCCTCCTGGGACTTTGGGCATACATGCATATGTACCCAGAGTAATTTTCAAGTCGCCAGATCCACTACTCAAACCGTGGTCCAACACCTTATCCAGCAGGCATCTCATATATAACTTCTAATCTCTCTCTTCTGCCATCCACACAATCTCCATCTTACCCAGAAACTTGTGAATCATCCTAGGTTTTTCTTTTCCAAACCATGCCTACAAAATCGTTACGTTCTAAATATGTCAACAATATATTCCCTAGTGTCCATTTCTTTTGCTCTGGCTGGTTTGGGCCTCATCATGCCTTGCCTGAAACATTTTTATTACCTCCGAACTTGTTTTCCAGCTGACAAACATCATGCCTGGAGGTAATAACCACTCCACCCACCAGGTGCTGAAGATTCAACAGTGAATGAAAGAGAGTCCTCACCATCAAAGAGCTGCAGGCTGAGAAGTGGTGGAAGAGAGAAGACACTGCAAAATAACATGTAGTCATCTAGATGAGTGAGTGATATTTTAGTTCAATATTTTAGAATATGCTTTCAGAGTAGAAAAGATGGTCACCTGAGCCTTTCCATTCTACCTAATCTTGGTTTTTATTCATGAGGGGAAAAAAAAAGAAAGAAAATCCTTGAATTGAGTGCTCCAATGGTTTACCCATTGCTTAAACCTGAACTTTCAGCCGATAATATTCTGAGAGATGCAGGATTATGGATCAGTTATGTGCAAGGACTCGGAGAACATATTGCCAGGTTGCTTTAAATACTTAACTGTTCGTTAACTACAATGTAAAATGAAGCTATCATTATACACGCACAGGGTAGTAGTGGGAAATAAATTATTTTATATATAAAATCCTTAGACTCAGACATTATAAAGGTTTTCTCTTGGGGCAGGCGTGGTGGTTAAGAGTGCTGGACTCCCACAAGGCCAATCGCAGTTTGAGTTCTCGACCAGGTGACTTACTTTCTCACTTTCTCTCTCTCTCTCCTCCACTCCCTCTCTGGTCAAACTAAAAAGAAAGAAAGAGAGAGAGAGACAGAAATAAAGTTAAATACAGTATTTATTTAAAATCATAAAATAAGGGTTTTCTCTTAGTATTACTATCACCAAATTTGTAAGCGCAATCAACATTGTTGCATTTTTGGTTACAAAAATATTTTAATGAATTTTAGGAGATTAGAACCTACTTTTCTCCCTTAATCTATTTACCTGCAAAAGTGCCTGATCAGCTTTTCTAGATTCATATTATCCTCATTGGAGTTTAGAATAAGAATAGACTTTAGAATTATTGATAGATTGACATCAGTTTAATTCTGAGGTATACTAATAATATACACAAGCTGCATGGTCCTGGATAAATTTACTTTTTCTGAGTCTGTTTTTTACCTCTGTAGAGTATATTGTCCAGTCTCTCTAGAATGATAAGAAATAGGATAATGTTATAACTGTCCCAGTATAAATGGAACCAGCAGTTAACGTAATAACTGTACCAGTATAGCCCCTCAAGTTATTTTTACTAATGAAGAACTAATTATATCATTTCTACCTCTACTGTGTTATTGCACTTAATAATTTAGTTTTGCACTGATTTGTTTGGTTGTCTTCCCCTTTAGACATGTAAGCTCTTCTGGACAGCAATTTTGTCTTTTCTCTCACTTTAACTCCAGGACAGCCAGTTTTTGCATGCATGTACGTATTAAGTACTTAATGGATAAAGGTGTGAACTTGTGAATGGAGACACATATGTTTTAAAATGGGGAATAATTTACACATTTTTAAATTCTACTATTTCTTTATAGGAAAAGTGCACTTTTCCTCTAATCATGTATTAATGAGGTTTTAAAAAGATTCTGTGGGCAACTGAGGACATAGTGGTTAAAGCAGCTGAATCCCACACTGCCTACTATGTTGTTTGAGTCCCAAACTCAACAGCTAAAAATGCCCACCAGTGCATCTGTGTGCATGCCCCAAATCCTAAAAGAAGAGAAGGGATTGCGGAGTGATCATCCCCCCAGGAAATGCTTCTCTCTTCCCCTACTCTCTCTCTTTCTAGTGAGTGCATGCATCCTCTGACAAATAAAAAGCATAAGAAGGAAAGTTTCTGGAGCCTGGTAGAATTTTAAGTCCTACTTTTATGAAGAACACAGAAGTCACTCAACATGATATTCTACATTATAAAGGAAATAAGAAATTAATTGTTATGAATGAAAATTATCTATAAAAGAAAGGCAGGAAAATATGGTAAAAAGTATCTTGTTGGCATCATAGCAAGAATGTGACTTTGGGTAAAAAGATGTTTCTTTTCTTGTCTTGTCTTTTCTTTTTTTTTTGAGAGGTTTTTGCTATTGGACATGTGTGCTCACCAGAAAGACAGAGAGAGACAGAGAGACAGAAAGCGAGAAATCACTCCCCAGGGGGGATGGCCATGCCGCAATCCCTTCTCCATTCTCCTCTCAGGATCTTGGGCACACATGCACATGTACCCAGTGTGAGTTTAAGCCACCGTGTCTGGGACACGAACTGCAGCTGACTACATGGGAATCCAGTGACATAGCCATTACTCTAAGTGCTGGTCCCGAAAAGATGTTTATTTTCCAAGTATGTAAAATGTTTTAGTTGAGTATTGCTTCTGTGATGTAAAATTTATAAGATTAAGTTCTAAATACAAAATCAGGAAACAATGTGTGGAGAGCAATACTAATGGGATAAATTGGAGTAGCCAAAGTACATAAGTAGCTTCATAGCTTAGCTCTAGAAGCGTAAGTGGTAGACCATGATCAGGCATGACCAGTCGACTAGCACATGAGTGAAAAGTAAAAAGAACATCATTCACATAACAGAGTCGTTGTAGGAAATATACCCAGACAGAGAGAAAAGAAAAAACAATAAATTATTATTATTATTTTAGATTTTTGCTACAGGGCATGTTTACTCTCCCAAGACGGGGAGACAGAAAGCAAGAAATCCTCTGCAATCCCTTCTCTTCCAGTCTTCTCTTGGGATTTTGAGCATGAAAGCATGTGTGTCCAATGTGAGTTTTAAGCTGCTGGGTCCAGGACTCAAGCCTCAGTCGACCATGTGGGAGTTCAGCGACGTAACCATTAGGCCATCACCTGTTCCTCAAAACAATAAATTCTAATATATTAAGCATCCATAAGGAACAAGGACCCCATTGACTCTGTGGATTGGAAACTCCTCATGGGGATGAATTCTTTGTTATGTTATTAAAGCTGGATCAGTTAAAGGTCATAAAAAGGGACTATTAGCTCCAAGAGCTAGTGACCTTAAACATCATTAGAGAGTCAGCACATGGATTAAAACTTGAGCTTTGTTTTTCTGTAATTTATGCAATTCCCACAAATCTTGTCTTAATAAAATTTTTAATAATATCTCCTAATTTCTTTTTTCTTTTTTTTTTTTGGAGAGGTTTTCACTATAGGGCGCGTGTGCTCGCTGGATAGACAGAGAGACAGAGAGACAGAAAGCAAGAAATCACCCCTCCAGGGGTGATGACCACGCCACAATCCCTTCTCCTCCATTCTCCTCTCGGGATCTTGGACATGCACGCACACGCATCCGGCGTGAGTTTTAAGCCACCTGGTCCGGGATGCGAACCGCGGTCGACTACGTGGGAGTCCAGTGACATAGCCATTATGCTAAGTGCTGGTCCTTCCTAATTTCTTTCTTTAGTGAGGTTTAAACACCAAACTTTATTAATTGATGTAGAAACTTAGTGTTAGAAATAAAGGTAACTTAGAAGAGTAGAAAGTGGCCTAAAGAAGTTAGCCTAAAAGGATTTCTACCTGGGACCAGCAGTTAGCGTAATGGCTATGTCGCTGGACTCCCATGTAGTCGACCGGGGTTCGTGTCCCAGACCCAGTGGCTTATACTCACACCAGGCGCGTGTGCGTGCATGCCCAAGATCCTGAGAGAAGAATGGAGGAGAAGGGATTGCGGCATGGCCATTCCCCCTGGGGGGTGATTTCTCGTTTTCTATCTCTCTGTCTCTCTCTGTCTGGCGAGCGCACGCATCCTATAGCAAAAACCTCTCCAAAAAAAAAACGGATTTTGAGCGAATAATAAGTCATGATGTCTTTTTCTATGTTTTTCTATGCAAAAATGTTTGATGACTTTCCAGGCAACCGAATATAGTTTTAAAAAGAGTAACTAATTAGTATTTTGGTAACTAAAGTTAATCTCATTATTTCTCTCATTAAAATTAAAGAATGATTTTTTTTCAGGTTATGTACTACAATGGCTGTATTAAACTATGCTAAGAACACCAAATTTTTACATAGTATTTTCATTTTTTGCTTTTTCTGTTTTACTTGGAAAAAAAATGTTGGTTGATTGACTTGTGCCTTCTAATGATATGGTAAGCAACTAATTAAACACAAAGGAGTTTATAAATAAAGGTTGAAAAGAATGTATTTCTTGCCAATT
>NW_006160175.1:1948425-1951632 GCF_000334495.1 Tupaia belangeri chinensis
ACAATATAAATTTTAACATACTGGGCTTAAAGGACAATTTGCAAAACCTACAATAAAAGGAAGATGATCCATTGAAAAGAGTAGAATTAGAACACACTGGTGTCTGTGTACTGCAATAGCTCAGTCACTTCCAAACAATTGCATAATTGCACATGCACACTTGGGTTCAGTGGTCTGAATACTGTTCATATTTCTTTAATATGTACTTCTCCCATTTATATCTCACATATTTATGCAGAACTATGTAATAAGTGGCTTGAATAAGGAAAAATTATTGCCTTGCTTGAAATTGTTAGTGCCAACCAATGAGGAACAAAACAAATACGACAGAGTGATATTCTCTAAAAAGGTACACCAACACATTGATATAATAAGTATAGTGTATTTTTATTTAAATTTAAAATAAGATTGGATTTTATTATATAGATGTCTTTTATGTGTAAATATGAAATCTCACTATTGCAGTAAATTTACTAGATTGGAAAATAAAAACCACATCAACAAAGAAACCCACCTAGTCTAACAATTAACCCAATAAGCACATAATCTAAACCAATGATTAATACCATTCAGATATTTTATCTTTAAAAGTTGTATTTACTGCATTTTTACGTAGTTCTTATATGATAGACATATACGTATATATAAGTGTATGTAAGACTAGATACTTAGGTATGTAGTAACACATACACACATGTAGATATATTCATCTCAATTTTCATTTTAAGGTATTTATGCACAACTACATATGTTCATAACCATCATCTTTTTCTCTGTCTCATGTTCTAGGATTTTTTCTGAGGTTTAGTCTCTCTAAATTTAGTTTTTCTTAATTTAGTCTCTCTTTTTTGGACATTTAGGTTTTTCACATTTTTGTTCCTCTCCCTTCTATAAATTCTTATATACTATTTTACTATTTTTTGATGATTTCATTAATTTATAAAATACAAAATAATGGGACCAACAGATGGTATAATGGTTACATTGCTGGACTCCCACATAGTTGAGTGTAGTTTGAGTTCTGGACCCAGTGGCTTAAAACTCATGCCAGGCACGTGTGTGTGTGTGTGTGTGTGTGTGTGTGTGTGTGTCCAAGATCCCTAGAGGAGAATGGAGGAGAAGAGATTATGGTGTAGCTGTCCTCCCCCAAGGGATGATTTTTCACTTTCTGTCTCTCTGTCTCTGTCTCTCCAGCAACACATATGCCCTATAGCAAAAGAATCTTTCCAAAAAATAAAAAAATAATGTTCAAAACTATAAACACTGTTATGGTTTCTCTTTCACATTGCTAACATTGTCTCCAAAAGGTTGCGTGTGTAAATTTTCATTCTTTTTTTATTTACATTTTCCATTGAAAAGAGAAAGAGACAGGTACCCTTGACCAGGTCTTATCTTGCCATGATCCTCCCCTTAGCAGCCAGTATACCAGGATCACAGATGTGTGGCTGGCATGTTCAGGCCTACTATGATCTGAACCCAGGGCCTTTTCATGGCTCCCATATCATGCAGCAGTGCTGTATCATCTGTGTCACTTCCTGGACCTCAATTTACATTTGTACCAGACATGTATGAGAGCATGCTTTAACTTCATTCAATTTCAATGTATTTCTATAATATTTACTGATTAACAACCATTTTCACGTATAGACTTTTTTGTTTCACAAAAAGTACATTTTGAAAAAAATGTATTATCAGGATATCATAAAATTAGATAAAATTCAACACAGTATCCATTGCTTTTAACCCACTTAGAAATTGCTCAAAGATGATTAGTGACTCTTTGATGACCTAAGATATTACATAATTCCAAAAGACTATCTGCATTTTCAGTTAAGGAGTATAAAGCAAATTTACTTGTTATTTTATTATTAGAAATTCTCAAAGAAAAATAGTGTTACTAACTAAAATATCTACTTTAAAAGGAAGACTCTATCATTCTTGGTGGAAGAGCTATTTTTGCCTTAGCAATTGATTATAATTTCAACATTTCTTAAACTCCTGAATGTTTCCTGTTAAAAAAAACACATGACCAAAATCTAATGTCACAGAAAAGAAGCAAAATAGTACCTAATATCAGTTTTTGGCCTTTTGGCTTAGATAAAATGTAAAGTAGTATCTACGAATGTTATTTAAGCAATTGGGAGAAAATTGAAATCCACAATAAACAACTCTTTTATTAAAATTAGTGAGCTGAAAGTTAGAATAAACAAACAAAAAAGAAATTATAAGACTCATTAAAAGGTAAATGAAGACATTTCTACCCTGAAACTTAGCATCTGGCAAAGATGACAGGAGGTCTGTACTCCAACCATCTGACGTTGCCAGAGTATCAGTTCCAAACATCATGAACTGTATAAGCCACTTACAGTCAGAAATCAATTTCTTTAAGGGGTCTTTGGAACACATCCAAATCCATTTTGAAAATTAAAGAGTGCATGCATGGTCATGGCAATACTTGGCAACTGAAGAGTGGCAAAAGGAATAGCAGTACTACATGAATGGTCTGACCCATATTGAAAAGGCAACACGCAAGTCATAATTCTACAAGGTACAAACATTGATCACTGGGACAAAGTTCTTATAGTCAAAGTAAAACCATGCTGTGCAACACTTTGTG
Source organism: Tupaia belangeri chinensis (assembly GCF_000334495.1). NCBI lineage: Eukaryota > Metazoa > Chordata > Mammalia > Scandentia > Tupaiidae > Tupaia > Tupaia belangeri. The sequence goes on from NW_006160175.1 coordinate 1,951,043, forward strand.
TTTCTTTTTCTCTGGTTTCATTTTTTCCATGAGCAGATCAAAAATGATAAACATTTTCCCAGAGGAAATAGGGTCTCAGTCCCTTCATGATGACTGGCCATTTCAAATTTAAAAAAAATTAAATCAATAAAATATACACAGCTGAAAACTGTCCAGAGAAAAACCATGAACAATTTTAATATTCTACAAAGTTGTTTTCTTCTCAGTATAGAACTCTATGTAGACTATAATACATGTTGATAGATGAGTATATGTGTGTATATTTATAGTTATTCATCAACATATTAATGGTTATCTCTTGTTTGGGAAATTATACACATATACACAGACACATACTGGGTTTTTAAAAAAAGTTTATGGAAAAATTGAACAAAAGTACGAGTATATTTTGGAGCAAAAAATTTTGAAAATTATTTTCATAATGTTTTGATGAACTTTTTGAAGACCCCTCAGCTCATATACTTTTTTTTCTTTCTTTTTTTTTTTTTTTGGAGAGGTTTTTGCTATAGGGTACGTGTGTTCACCAGACAGACAGAGAGAGACAGAGAGACAGAAAGCAAGAAATCACCCCCCAGGGGGGATGGCCATGC
>NW_006160175.1:1951865-1979304 GCF_000334495.1 Tupaia belangeri chinensis
CTCCATTCTCCTCTCGGGATCTTGGGCATGGACGCACACGCGCCCAGCGTGAGTTTAAGCCACCGGGTCCAGGACTTGAGCCGCGGTCAACCACATGGGAGTCCAGCGACATAGCCATTATGCTAACTGCTGGTCCCTCATATACATTTTTAAAATATAAGATGTATGTGTATATTCAACAAGCATACTTCAGTTCTCTAATGTGTTAAAATCTGAACATATTTTCTTTTATACATATGTATACACACTTTAAAGAACCAATGAGCTATGTGTATAATATTTTAAAATTAAATTTGTTTTTATAGATGATATTAAAACACACTAATGTTTCTCTACCCTATGACTTTACTTCTAAATAAATTGATGACTTAAGATAGTCACCTTTCTTGACTACTTGACCAGTTGCTCAGGAAGTTTTAATAAAACTCAATGGGACTATTAAGGTTGTATGATTCCGTAAGGCAATCATAAATCAATTTTGGTGTTGTATACTTTTTATTTTGAATATAACTGAATAGTCAGATTCTTCTGTTCTAGTCATATACAGGAAAATAAAGTCTTAATTCAATTGTCTTAGAAACTAGAATCTTTACATGGAATTAGAAGCCAAAAGTAATTAAGTCATGGCAAAATTGAGAGGTCCTTATTAAACCAGAAAATTGGAGGGGAAAAAAAAGCCTGTGACTAAAATAGTCTTTTTAAAATTATTTCTCCATGCTTACTACCTAGCAGAGTACCTGAGAATTTGAAGAGAGTTAAAGTAAAACAAAATTTTGGAGCTTGATATTTTTTCCGTAAGACAATTCTCCCAAATAACTTCCTTATTTAGTTATAATAATGGCTCATCTATCATTAGAGATGAGTTACTTTGGGATTGGTATTGCCGTCTTCAGGTAGATTCTTTTGATGACATACAATCTAAATAATGGGTTAACCCATTATACGAATAATTATATAATGGAAACTGGTTTTTCAGACAATTATTATTTGATATTATGTTAATCAATATTTTTACTATTGATTGTAGGGACCAAGAGAGGATATAAATATTGTAATGATTATAAAATTACAGGAAGTTAAGGAAAATATTTTAAGTTTTAATTTTTTTATACTATCATCTTTATCTAGGTGTACTAAAAAGATATCTTATTTTGTTTGACCACTGTTTTTGGATAATACTTAGTTAACTCTGTCACTGTTGATTTTTTTTTTGGGGGGGGGCAAGGTTTTTGCTATAGGGCGTGTGCGCTCACCAGACAGACAGAAAGAGACAGAGAGATAGAAAGTGAGAAATCACCCCCGCCAGGGGAAATGGCCACGCCGCAGTCCCTTCTCCTTCATTCTCCTCTAGGGATCTTGGGCACTCACGCACACACGCCCAGCATGAGTTTAAGCCACCGGGTCCAGGACTCGAACCTCGGTCGACTACGTGGGAGTCCAGCGAATAGCCATTATGCTAACTGCTGGTCTCATGTCATTGTTGATTTTTAACCTTCCTGGAGAAAATAAAATGACCCTAATATTCGGTATGATTCTATGCAATTCTACTATTTATTTTCCTTTCATTGGAAGTTTATCCCATATTTTTTCCTAATTAAATTGTTAGTAACTCATTTCTTATCTTTTGGCAGATAACCTACCATCATAGATAATTCTCAAACCAAGTTAGCATATACTCATTTATTGATTATTTATCAATTCTGCCTTTATGGATTTCATTTCAGGCCACTCTCACATGCTTAGAAAATGTAGTGCAGATGATAACAACTCATTGATATGGTGAGAATGTTGTTTTTATGTATTATATCTACAATAATGAGTAAAGTGATAGTCTTTCTTAGAAACTTAACCTCAGTATATTAATAACATTTCAAGTGTCAGTAGAAAAATGATCAATATTTTCTTCATGTTTATGAGAACACTATATAGAAAGGCTGATTTCTCTCTTAAAGACTCTATCATGACACTGTCCAACTGTCTCATTATACATGCCTCTGCTATGCCTCCGTTTTGTTGGATCTTAATAAGAAGTCAATGGGAACTACAGAAGATTATATATTTTTTATAGAAGTGCATAGATGATAAATGACTGTTGAGATTAAAAGTAATATGGGAATGCCTTGGAAATATCTAGAGAGAAATGATTTATAAGCAAACCTAGGAGATAAGCCTTCCTCAAGTGATGACTGATGTATGTCCAGAACGGGACTAAGTGATCATTTGTTAGTAACCAGCCAAACATCCTTCTCTACTCACTTACATGCTCACCTGAAAGTGGGATGCTTATGACCTCTGCTCCAACAATTCAACAACATAATTTATTTTCTACTTTATCAAAACTTTCTTTTGTATTTAAAAGGAAGAGAAAAATCTTATGTAGGTGTAAGTAATGTCAGTTAAAAAGAAAAAAACAAAGAATATTCAAGCTAAGGCAAAAACATTAAAAAAAAAAACTTCAAAAATGGACTCTATATTAAACTGTGCTTTTGGAATTGGTCCTCATTAATTGGAAATTGATTAAGATTATATTGTCAACATGTGCATTAGTTAGAAAATTGGTAACTGTGAAACACTTTTGGTGTTACAATAAAATTCAGGTTACTTTGTTCAGCTACAGAAAATTCACATCAGATCCTTTGCTCAGGGTACAGAGCAGAAAAGGAATTCCCAGTTCATTATTCCATCAACCCTCCAATCTTATTATTTCTTATTCTTCTCAGTAGTTTCCAATTTAGGTTATATATATTTTTCTGTCTTTTCTTATATGCTTTCCCTTTGTTCTCTCAGTGTGAGAATTTGTGAAGTGCCCTCAAGGTACATATCTACCTTTAGATATTCAATTCAATTTCATTATGTTTGTAGATTTCACTCTAGAAATAATAAAGTCTGCAGCATGTGGTAGAAAAATAAACTTTGTACCTTCTGTGCACTCGGAGGCATGAATGTGACCATTGGTGATTTACCTGTCTTAAGCAGTGACAGGTTTCAATTCCAAGTTACTCATTTAAATTCTAAATCGCGTGGGGTAGAGGAAAGGGGTTACCCTGATAAGAATAAGTGTGTTAAGTATCTCTACTTGGAAATTATAACAGCATATTTATATTACATTGTTAGAGGAAAAAATATGTTGCAAATAAAAATGCATTTGTTATTTCACACCTTCACTCCACAACCTGAAAAGATTTTCTTTTTATAGATTTCATATTCAGCCAAACGGAAGAGTATTGGTACTTGGCCCTAAAATTTTAACTATGGAACTGGAAACTTTCTGAAAAGCAAAATAGCTCTTCTGAATAGTTCAAATAAAAAAATCACAACAGTACTTGTCATACATAATTGCCATAAGTGACCCATTTTTCTTTGCATGTAGAGACCAATAAGAAGGAACTTTAAATTTTCTGTTACGAGTGTCATTTATTCAAAAACCATTAATGATCACTCACTACGTCCACAGTATTTTGTAAGCTCCAGTAGAAAAAGGAGATTAATGACATGGAGTTATTGGAGTCATCAGTTCATTTTCTAGTAGGAGAGAGGAGCTACAGGGATGTGCTCATAACTACATAACAGCATTAGGACAGAGTTGTATACATACACAGCAAGAACAGAGAGAAGTATGTAATTGTTTTTGAGAAGCATGGACTTCACAGAGAGATGATAATTCTACCTAAAAGTAGATCAATACTTTGCATAAAAGGTGGAGAGATGAGGGGCCAGAGAATGGCTCACTGGTATAATGGTAATGTAATGCTTTGTGAGGCAATTCTACATGAGAAATAAACAAGTGCCCTGTTCAAGCCCAGAGACCTCCCTGAGTATATGGAGCACAGGCTTACCTATCAGCTGGGGATGACTGATGGCTGGGCATGTATTGTAGCACCAAAATCCTATTGAAGACTCTGTATCTCTTTCTCTCTCTCTCTCATTATGGAATTTTTTTTTTTTTTAGAGATATTTTCTATAGGGCGCATGCACTCTCCAGAGAGACAAGAGGTGAGAAATCACCTCTCAAGAGGGGATTGCCATGCTACAATCCTTTCTCCTCCATTCTCCTCTTGGGATTTCGGGCATGCGGGTACACATCCCTGGCATGAGTTTCAAGCCACTGAGTCTGGGACTCGAACCCCAGTGGGCCATGTGGGAGTCCAGCAACATAACCATTACACCATCTGCTGATCCCTAAATAAGCTTTGTAAAAAAGGTGAACAGATGAGAGAACTTTTCTGGTAGGAATATTTGTGGGAAGATGTATAGAAGTGACCACTACCATGAATATAATCAGGATAATCTCCGATTTTATTGATATTTCCTTACTCCATTTCAGTATAAGGTTAGTAGATAATGAAATGGTATGACAGACATTAATTCATTTATTTCTTCCATTACAGAGAGAGGTAGAAAGATAAATGGAGATTAGAGAGACAAGAACTGTCAAGGGGCCTTTATGCCACAGTTCACTCCAGTCTTAGCCAGATTAGATCATAGGCATATATGTGTATGCCCAGAGTGCTCAGAAGCCCTGGGATACAAACTCAAGACTTTTTTCTCACATAAGTCCGGTTGCATTACAACTACACAAACACCAGACTTGCCTAGCGTGAGGGTTTTGTTTGCTTAAAATTTTGCCAGAGGGTGTATATGCCACCAGAGAGAGACAGGGTCAGAGAAGAAAAGTGAAAAATAACTCCCCACAACCCACCCTTTAGGGGATGATCATGTCATAATCCCATCCCCTTAATCCTTTTAGTGATTCTGGATATGCATATACAGGCACCTGGTGTGTTTCTCAAACCACCAGGTTTGAGACTCACTGTTCAGTCAGCATTGTGGGATCCAGCACCTCATCCACCATGCCACCTGCTTGCCTTCACCCCCAGCATGAGCATTTTAACAGAACTTTTTTTGACTGCTAATCAGAGGACTGTAAAGAGCTCTGAAAGATAATATTTTGGACAGACAACATGTAAAATTTATTGTACATTTCTTTTATGTATATTCTAGTTTCTCTAGGAGCCATATGCCCCTTCTCTTAATTTATATGCAAGGAAAGCATTAATAATATCATTACTATTGGTTCACAAAAGAATTGGGTTGTATTGTGCTCATCATTGGTTTTCTATTGTCCAAACAAGAACCTATCTGGAAAATGAGAAAAGCTTGCCATACACATGACAGCAAAGAAAATAAATATGATAAGCTTGATAAAAAGCTTTATTTGATATTTTTAAAGAAAAAGTAGACAATCTTTAGAAACAGAATTTTGACTACAATTCTGGAAAAGAAAACATAAAATTCTTCTTCCCTTATATGGAGAGTCTGGCAACTGGGTATTGAATTCAATTCTGCAGTTCTTATGCATCTACTATTTCTGTTCATGTGGAGCTGTAATTGTGTGTTTGTAACAATGCCACGAGTCCTGCAATATAATTGAACTACACCATAAGGTTTTGGCTCAAAACAAGCTATTTCAGAATCTCATCATTTCAAGCATTTCTTCTGAGTGATTTTTGCACAGATAGCTGGTGGAGAAAAGAGTTTGTATGCTATATCGCATTCCTTGTGCTGTTGATCCCGATGAGTGGCATAACCTCCTTGATTTCTTTTTTGCTTTAGAGAGAGAGTTTTGCTTTAGGGCACATGTGCTCACTGGAGATAAGAGAGAGACAGAGAGACAGAAAGCAAGAAATCACCCCCCAGGCAGAATGACCATGCCACAATTCCTTCTCCTCCACTTTCCTCTTGAAATTTTGGGCATGCACACACACGTGTCCAGTGTGAGTTTTAAGCCATAGATTCTGGAATTCCGACCATGGTCAACTACTTGGGAGTGATGGTAACCATTACACCATCTACTGGTCCCATAACTTCCTTGATTTCTAAGGAAGAATTATATTCACCACTGGATCCATGTGGAATAAGTATGTAAACTGATTTTTTTGTTTTTATCTTTTAGTCATTTGCCTTTTACCCTCAGCCATCCCTTCTTACCTTACATGCTAATTCAAGAAGAATTTGATAGATAAAACTCCTTTATATTGATTTTATCAACAGTATCAATTTTTAATATTATAATGTATATCAAAGTTCTGTCCTAAATCATTCATGATCTCATTACCTAAATCAAACTGAGATAAAGCTTTAGCCAACTTGGGCTATATTTATCATCATGCAATTAAATCATGTGGCAATACGATTTTTCCTGAGCACTGAATAAATAATTATAAGTTCCTAATATGTACTAATCATATTTTATGAACTATACCTCGTCAAGAATAGCAACTAAATTTAAGAAAATTAAATGTGTAGCAGGGAGAAATCATAGAGGTAAATAACAAGGCATGGTGGATTTCTCGTTAGTAAAGGTCTCAAAAAACCAGAAAGAAAATGTTATTTGTTGACATTGATAATGTCAGTTTTGAAAGGTTGATCAAAAATATTTATTGTATATACATATATGAAAACCGAGTTTTGGTTTTCTTTTCTTTTTTTGGGGGGAGGAGAGATTTTTGCTATAGGGTGTGTGCGCTCGCCAGAAAGATAGAGAGAGACAGAGAGACAGAAAGTGAAAAATCACACACACCCCCCCAGGGGGGATGGCGCTGCCACAATCCCTTCTCCTCCATTCTCCTCTTGGGATCTTGGGCAGGCACGCACATGTGCCTGGTATGTGTTTAAGTCACTGGGTCCAGAACTCCAGACTGATATATCAGTATCAGTCCAGGACTCAAATTACAGTTCACTACATGGGAGTCCAATGATGTAGACATTATACCATCTGCTGGTCCCCAGTTTTGGCTTTCTTTAATGTTATTATTTCCATTACTGAGGTTTATTTGTCAAAACTAAGAATCCAACATTGGTTCATTACTTCCTATCAACTACCATCCAGAATGAATTCAGATTTCAGCAGTATTTCCATTCATGTCCTTTTTATCTCCTAGGATCTAATCTAGGACATGATATTGCATTTAGTCATCATATCTTAGGCTCTTCTGTTCTACGAGTTTCTCAAAGTTTTCTTGTTTTGTATAACCTTGACTGTTTTTGAAGAATATTAGTCAAGTATATTGCAGAATGTGTCTCACATTTGGTTTGTCTAATGTTTGCTCTTGATTTGTTTAAAGTTTATTTATTTCCCATGAGAGAGAAAGTGAGAGAGGATGAAAGGCACCCCAAACAGGGTCATCACGTATTGATCCCCACCCCCCGCCTTCACCAGCTTGGAACACAGGCACCTACGTGTACACCTGGTGCATGGAGGGAAGACCCAGGATGCAAATCGGGCCACCCCATGGAAGTCTGTTTGTGTCACTGCTGCACTGCCCTGTGGACTCTGTTTCATAATTTGACTAAGGTTAACAGTTCTTAGAAGAATACCACAGAGATGAAGTGTCCTTCTCATCACATCATTTCATGATATCCACACATCACTGATGATATAACTTTAACTAGTTGCTGAGGTAGTGTCTGCCAGCTTCTCCATTGCAAAGGTGTTACTTTTCTTTTCCCTACTCTATTGTTTGGAAATGAGTGACTAAGGCAAGTGGGGAGCAGAGACTCTAACCTCTATCTCATGGAAAGTTACTGCATGTTATTTGGGAATCTACTGTAAGAAAGTTTTTTTTTTTTCCTGCATTTATTTATAACAGTATGAGCTCATGACTATTTATAATTGGAGTTACAAGTTTACACTGCACAATTTTGCTTCTTAGTTTTGATCATTGAAAGTTCTTTTTGTTTGATTCCCATGTCCCTTTGAGATACCCCCATTCTTTATTTTGGAAAATTTCTTTGTTACTTTATTTTTGAAAATGTTGTAACTCTTTCTTCCCTCCCTCTCTGGCATTTATAAACCTCAGTCTTGTTGGCTCCTACTTGCTACATCCAGTTTCTTTCCCCTGGTCAGCCCATGACGACCTCAGCTCCAGCCCCAGAGTCCTAGTGACAGCTAAGCCACTGACTAAGCTGGAGGCAGCCATGAGATAGTGGTCACCACCTTCTTTGTCTCTGAAGGATCTCAAGGCTGTAAAATGTAGCCTCAGTGTGATTAAATTTAAGGAACTCCTCACTCAAAAATTGCCTCGTCTGATCAAGAATGTTCTCATTTCTCTAGATGAGAAGATGAAGAGCTTGGATGTAAATCAAGACTCAAAGCTCAAGTTCAATGAGTATTGGAGACTGACTAGGAAGCTGGCCAAGAAAAACAGGATTAGGAAGGCCCTAGAGATTCAGAAGAAGTAAAACCAGCAGGGCAGGGCTAGACAGGGCCAGGCAGAATTCCTCTCCCTACAAATAAAGCTTTCTCCTTGGAAAAAGACAGAATTTTGCTACATTGGCCAAACTCCTCCTGCCTCAGTCTCCCAACAGTTTGCAAGTATGCACCACCATGCCCAGTCTATGTTTGAATGTCTAGTTATGCTCTAGACATTCAAATTTCTCAAGGTTCATCTTATATTTTCCCTGTCTCAGCTCTAGCTTCACTCATTTCTCCATTGACTTCTGATTTTTCTATCAATAGACATTTAATAATCAAGAAGTGTGGTATATACACAGTGAAATACTACTCAGCCATTGAAAAGAATGACATCCTGACATTTGAGATTAAATGGGCAAGTCTGTAGGGCATTACTTTAAGTCAAATAAGACAGGAAGAAAAAGAAAAATACCATATATTCTCCCTCTCATGTAAAAACTGAAAGGATAAAAAATGAAAGACCTCATAGAAGTGGAGAGAGCCTTTTGTCCAGAACCGCCGTCTTCTAGTTATTAACCAAAATAATGAACACAAAGGGAAAGAAGAGAGGCACCCGATATATGTTTTCTAGACCGCACCCAATATATGTTCTCTAGGCCTTTTAGAAAACATGGAGTTGTTCCTTTGGCAACATATATGTGAATCTACAAGAAAGGTGATATTGTAGACATTAAGGGAATGGGTACTGTTCAAAAAGGAATGCCCCACAAATAGTACCATGGCAAAACTGGAAGAGTCTACAATGTTACCCAGCATGTTGTTGGCATTGTTATGAACAAACAAGTTAAAGGCAAGATTCTTGCCGAGAGAATTAATGTGTGTATTGAGCCATTCTAAGAGCAGAGACAGCTTCCTAAAACATGTGAAGGAAAATGGCCAGAAAAAGAAAGAAGCCAAAGAGAAAGGTACCTGGGTTCAACTAAAGTGCCAGCCTGCTCCACCTAGAGAAGCACACTTTGTGTGAACCAATGGAAAGGAGCCCAAGCTACTGGAACCTATTCCCTATGAATTCATGGCATGGTGGGTGTTAAAAATAATCTGTGGTCTATATAAAAAAAAAAAATGGAGAGATGAGCAATGACTATCAGAGTATGGGAATGATAAGAAGGTGAGAAGACAGAATATTGATTAACAGAAACAAAACTACAGATAGATAAAAGATAAAATGTATAATGTTGCAAAATACATAGGGAGAATGTGGTTAACAATAACTCACTGTATACCTGAGAGTAGTTAAATTGGATTTTAAATGCCCTCAATATAATGACAAACAGTTGAGACGTGTATACTAATTATTCTGATGTAATCATTACACAATGTATTTATATACTGAAAAATGCCATTGCACCCCAACAAATAAGTACAATTAGTGTATGTTAAGTGAAAGTTTGTTTTACAGTTGCCATGGCCTGGTGCTTATGAGAGCTGGGTCACATATAGCTGATCTGTGGTTCCAATACTGGCCCTGGCAGCTTATAAAATATACCAGGTACATCTGAGTGTACGCCCTAAAATCCCACCAGATGGAGAAATGTAGAAACGACTGCAGTGTGACCGTTTCCCATTGGAGAGTGGTTTCTCCCCCTCTCCCTTCTCTCTCTGGTGAGCACGTGTTGTCTCTGGCAATTATATAAAAAGTAAAAGGAATAAAATGACTATTAGTACAAAAATACTATCTTCAAAGTATTAAAAATCTAAAATATTAAAATGTAAAAATATTTTTCTAGCTATATCAAATGAACACATACTGCCTTGCAGTTATCTAGCACTGACTGATAAGTTTTTCAACAACTTGGTTATTTTCTGAAGAGAGTTGTCTTGGCTGTATATCTAGATTTATTTGGAACACTTGCACCTCTTTATACATACCTTGGTCCTTAGGAACGGATACAAAAGCTTTACTTTACAGTTCTAAAGTCAAGAATCTATTTCAATCTAATATTCGCATTATTTTATTTTCTAAACACAGTTTTCTCAAGCGGCTTATAGGAAAGGCATTATTTCTGCAAATATTTTGGTTTCCGTAACCTTTTAGGACAAAACACGGAATAAAAGCACATAATAATCATCCTATGATTAATGCATGTTCTGTGGCCTCAGTATGTGATGACAGACATGTAAATCCGGCCTCATGATTGGCTGCCAATGCTCATTAAGGCTCGGGTCATTTCCCCTGTATTTCATTTTGGGACTGTGCTGCAGGAAGTCAAAACCAATGCATGCATATGATTCACACTGATTAACTAGAGGAAAGTTCAATGGAAAATCTCACAGTCCAGAAATTAATGTCTATAGTGATGTTGAAAATGTTCTTTCTGGTGAGGAATGCAAGTAACCCCACTACATTATTAAATTCACATTTCATGAAATATCAAGAATCTTTTCTGTCAATATTACTAATCCTCTGAGTAAATATACCTTGTATTTGCCTCACAAAAATTGGTATTTCTTTATATCAGTATTGCTTTATGTTCATAGGATTTTTTATTTATTTTATTTTAGAAATAATTACAATAAAATTATTATAGGTAATTATATGTGACTACCGAAAAGATTTTTAACCATTAAAAATGAATTTCAAGGTTGCTAAATTTGAAATGTAAAACAAAATGGAAACATACAAATCTATCTCACACAATGTATGCTAAATACCTAAACATCTACTGTGTTTTTCCTTATCCCAAAGTGCCAATGTAATTCCAATCACAAATGTTAGTTTCTTTTTTTCTTTTTAAAAGGTTTTCATCTTTAGTCACATGTGCTTGCCAGAGAGAGACAGAGACAGAGACAGTGAGAGAGAAAGTGAGCAATCACCCCCCTGGGGGGATGACCATGCCACAGTCCCTTTTCCTCCATTTTTCCCTTGGGATCTTGGGAACACATGCACACATGCCTGGTGCAATTTTCAAGCCACCAGGACCAGGACTCAAATCACCATAGACCATGTAGGAATCCAGCAACATAACTGCTATGCCATCTACTGGCCCCACAAATGTTAGTTTCTATATGTATAAATACAAATGCTGATCTGTGGCGCTATAAAATAATTATTATTGGAGAATAGTAGAAAAAATATTTAGAAAAATATGTCTTGGAGATAAAAGGCACACCATCATAAAATTATGCATGTAGTTTCTTTTTAATTTTGTAAGAGATTTTTGACTTAGTGTGCATGTGCTCACTGAAGAAAGACAGACACAGAGAGAAGGAAAGTGAGAAATCACCCCCCCCCCCCCCACCCACACCAAAAAACTTGCCACACTGCAATCCTTCTTCCCCTTCTTTTCCCTTCTCCTGGGATCTTGGGCACAATGCACACATATCTGGCCTGATTTTTAAGCCACTGGGTTCAGGACTTGAACCACGGTCAGCCATACAGCAGTCCAATGATTTAACTGTTATGCCATTTGCTGGCTTCAAATTCTGCAAGTACTTATAAAAGGAAAGGGTACATGGAGTTTTAAACTGAACATTGGCCCCATCTGAAGAACTGCTGATGCAGGTAAATTCATAGACAGTTCCCTTTTATTTCTGAGGTCTTCATAATCAGCATCAGTGTCAGCTATTTCAATGTTCTCAAACATGTTTGATTCCCTGAAGTTGTGGGATTTATCTACCCTATTTGGTAGAGACAGATGTCAGCAATATGGCAGCACAGGACTTTCCAGTACTCATTTCCCTGCAGAAGCATCAATTTAATCGACCATCACTGCATGAACATATCTTTACAAGAGCTAAAGAAACCAAGTGATGGGGACCAGTAGTTAGCATAATGGCTATGTCACTGGACTCCCACGTAGTTGACTGTGGTTCGAGTCCCAGACCCGGTGGATTAAACTCACACTGGGCGCGTGTGCGTGTGTGCCCAAAATCCCAAGAGGAGTATGGAGGAGAAGGGATTGTGGCATGACCATTCCCCCTTGGGGGGAATTTCTCGCTTTCTGTCTCTCTGTCTCTGTCTGTCTGGCAAGCGCATGCGCCCTATAGCAAAATCCTCACAGAAAAAAAAAAAAAAAAGAAAGAAAGAAATCAGGTGAGATATTACAACTGGATGTAGCATAAAAATAAGAAAAGACATATTGAACAGAGGAGGAGAGGAAGTTTTTCATCTCATGTCACTAGTCCTCTAACCCCTGAAAACATGGTACTGATAGAGATACTTTCTTCATGGGGGAAGAGGTGAGAACTTAAGACCAGACTTTGCCTTTGACCCCAACACTAGGCTTGGCCAAGTAAAACTCCATACTGATCAGGACCCCATAGCCTAAGAGTACAGATTGATACCTAGAGACTGAACCTGCAAACCCGCCCCAGTACCAGGACAAATCTGGCAGCTTGAGCTATAGGCTTATGTACAGACTCAGTTTCTGGACTGCCCCATTGCCAGGCTAATCTCAATGGCCCCAGACTCTAAACACCCCCACTGTCATATCAGCCTGGCTCCCAAAGTTTTACTCATCAGGTCTGCATTCATGGACTGAATATCCAGGCCAGCCCTTAAAAGACACAGACTTTAAACCTCTTTAGTTCTAGACCAGAGTAGAGCCAGTTTGGACCACACAGCCCCAGATTTCAGGTTCAACTCAACCCCAGATTGACCCCAAGCACAGATTAGCACTGACAGGCAGTTTCCTGGTCTCCCCAGTGCCAGGTCAGTCCCTATGGTTCCACCAATCAGGAAGTCTCTTCAGCTACAACTTCTAGCAAATCCAGGCTCTAGGCCTGCTTCAATAGCAATTTTACCTGTAGACAATACCAGATGGCTTGATCAGAATCTCTAAATGGGCTGTCAGAAGACTTCTCCCATACAAAACCACAATGCATTAACTGAAATAAGTCCCTTCTTCTTCAAATAAATAGGTATCTATGTAAGGAAACTACAAATATGAAAAACTAATGAGACCTACCACCACCAGAAGAACATAATGTCTAACCAGTAGCTAATTCCAAAGAAGTAGAGATGATTTACAGGTCAGCAAACTTCAGGAAAATGCAGGAAGCAATGAAGTGAAATTAGGAGAAGAATAAATGACCAAAATGAGAAATTTATGAAAATGACTCAAATTATATGTTAATAAAATCAAACAAAATTCTGGCACTAAAAATAAAATACATGAATAAAAAAATAAAATAACATCCATAGCAGGAATCATCAAACAGAAAAAGAAATCTGTGAGCTTAAAGACAAGTTGTTTGAAAATGTATAGTCAGAACAGTAGGAGGAGTCAAAAGGAACATAGAAAGTTTGTGGGATTTATGGTACAATAGCAAAAGAACAAATATCCTAGTTACAGGGGTTTAAGAAGGCAAAGAGAAAGATAAAGGGGTACAAAGCTTATTAAAGAAATAATCTCAGAGAGTCTTCCAAATTCAGGGAAAGATGTATGTGTTCAAGTAGAGGAATGTCAAAAGTCTGCCATCAGATTCAATTTAAACAAGACTTCGTCAAGACATGTTACATGGAAACAGTCAAAAATCGAAGACAGAGGATCCTAAAAGCAGCAGGAGAACACAAGCAAATCACACATCAATAATTCCAGTAAGGCTAGCAGTGGGTTTCTTGGCAGACATCTCATAGGACAGGAGAGGATGGGCTGATAAATTAAGAGTGATGAAGTAAGATCACTGATAACAGAGCCAGCAGGTGGTGTAGTGGTTAAGGTGCTGGATTCTCACATGGGTAATCGCAGTTAGAGTCCCAGATCCGAAGGCTTGAAACTCACTCAAGACATATGTGCATGTGTCCAAAATCCTGAGAGAACAACAGAGAAGAAGGGATTGCAGCATGGCCATGCCCCTGGAAACCAATTTTTCACTTTCTCTCTCAGTCTCTCTAGTGAGTGTATATGCCCTATAGCAAAAATCTCTCTGAAAAAATAAATAAAAATAACAAAGAAAATTGTACTCAGCAAAACTATCCTTCACAAATAAAGGAGATATAAAGGCTTTCCTAGTCAAACAAAAGTTGAGGGAGTTTAACACCATTAGACCTGTATTACAGAAATGTTAAAGAGAGTTCTACTGGCTGAAAGAAAAGGATGCTAATGAGTAACACAAAATAAGTATTTTACTCACAGGTAAAAGTGAGTACACAAATTCTTCAGTCAAAAAGATTACTACATATTGCCTATAAGAGACTCACTTCATCTCTAAGGACTTACTTACAAGAATGAAAGGGGAAAAAAAAGGAATGGAAGAAGTTATTTCATGCAAATGAAAATTAAAAGTGTGTGGGATTAGCTATAATCTTTATATACGTATATTAAGATACAGGGGCCAGCAGGTGGTGTGGTGGTTAAAGCTGCTGAATTCCCACATGGCTGACCATGGTTCGAGTTCCAAACCTGGCAGCTTACTTTCTCACTTTCCTTTTCTCTCTCTCTCTCTGTCTGGCCAAATTAAAAAATAATAACACGTGGAACGAAATAAATAATCTTTGAAAAGATGCATAGATTTTAAGTTAAAAGCTATAAAATGAGACAAAGAAGATTATTATATAATGATAAAGGGGCTATCAATTTATCAAAATGTTATAAAAGTTGTACATATACATGTGTACACCCAAATCAGAGCACCTAAATATATAAAAATAATATGGTACACAGCAGATTAAAATTACCTCTATACTGGCTCCCAGAGCCTTTGGAAAACTTTTCAGAACTCTATAAGTGTATAGCTTAACAACTGCCAAGCTGCTAAAAGTCTCTCTCAGGTTTTGTATTGTGTGTTTTATCTATAAAACTGTTTCCTTTAGTTGCTCAATAAAGATTATTTTCTCTGTGCAGACTCTAGGGTAAAATAAACCTGAACAGGACCACCCCCTGGGAAAAAAACTCAGCCTCTTTAAACCTGGAGTATTTCAGACTAAATGTTATAATATAGAAATGTGTAGTGGAGCGTAGAGGGAATGTATTTATAGAAAATTATTACAGGTCAAGCATTCTTTATAATTAATTCTCTTTTTCTGGCCTGTCATATAACAACTTGTCCACATAATTTGGTTAACCTTGTAGGTGTACACATAGCCTTTATTTTTAATGTTATCTTTTTTCCTCCAAACTCAATTAGGATGATAATGACCAAAAAAAGGCAAATGAAGTCAAAAAGGCCTCTATGTAAACCACATACTGAGTAGATTAGTTAATTTGTAACAAATTCTAGAAAATAAGCATCCAGTACATGTCACATATGATCTTTGCTAATGACAGGCCAAGGTTTAGAAAGATAGTTATCCCCTGTGCTCCTGGGTACAAACTCGAGAGATTAGAATAAATGGAACTAATAAGGCTCAATCATTTTTAGAAGGACAAACACTCCCAGGGTCTAGGCTAGAGAGCTAGTTCCTAGGCAACCAGTCCCAACCGTAAAATAAGTAGAATCCTTTGGGTTAGGTATGCTTGTCCGGATATCGGTACCGATCCAGTGTATGCTGTATGTGTGTGTAGGTGTTTGAAAATAATTAAGATATGTGTGTTGGAACCACTTTCGCTTTTCTAATAACAAAATGGTTTGTAAATATCCCTAGCGTTTGTGATGCCTGAGTAGTCAGTATTTTACCATTATCAAAAACAATTGGAAAAATGAAGTTAAAAAAGAAAGAGAAAGAGAAATGGAAAAACTAATTAGGAATTTCAAAGTAACCAGGCACACTTTTAAGATAGGAAATTTAAGAAATGGTGTCTGAACAAAAAAAGATTTCAAGTTTTAGAAAATAGCTGTCGTTCTAAAAGGAGAAAAACTAGGGTGAACTCAGAGCTCCTTTCAAACTCCAGTTAACCCCAGGGAAGTGATAGGTGAAGTCAAGTCCCTGGCCTCCTACCAGGGTTCCCAATGTGGAGTTTAATTTCCATATAAAAGGATTTTGTATTATCCTTTGTTCTCTGACTTCGAGTTTTGGGTGAACACAGTCTTCATGTCATTCTTAATATTAGCTGACACGTTCTTCATGTACCGAACAGCCACTGCATTAGCAGAAACCTTGGTTGAACTGTAAATGATCTTTATAGCTTTTTACTCCACAAGTTATGACTGATGCAGAAACTCCTTAGTATGTGAGTTCTTGATTTTAAAATAGTTTTTCCTGCATAAAAGCCTAGAACAAAAGCATCAACAGCAGCTTTAGACACATAATGAGGGACTATCTGGCCTCCATCAGAGATAAAATGGACTTCAAGGTCCAAGAATGATTACTTAACCAGGTCATCTTGAACAATGTCACATCTAATTATTACATTTATCCTTTCCTGAGAATTAAGCATTGAAGAAGATCTTAATGTCTATTTTAGACCATTCTTACTACTGAGTTGCTCCATGTATTTATAGGAGAGAGATCTGACTTGAAATAAATTGTGTACTGATATGACATATAATAAAGAGATGAGGGTTTATTGAATGATCTCACTTAGAAGTTTTCTCCAACCTTGGACATTTTTTAACAAAATATTTTGAAACATTAGATATAGTTAGATGATACATTTCCCATCTCTCTGTTTGACGGTATATGTGCTTTTTCTTCAGTGAACAGTTAAATCTGTCTCACATGCACACCACATTTCAAATAAATTTTTGAGCAGTTGCATCTGTCTTTATTTCCCTGTCATTAACTTCAGACAATTTCCCAAGTCAAGAATAATCTGTTGTACAGGCTTTTATCAAAAGCTGGACAGATTTTTCCCTTAACTGTGTAGACTCAACAGGGTTTCTCTATTATGAGGCAATTCATGGAGGATATTAATGAGTGGGAAGTGTTATACAGATGCCATCAAACAAAGTGACCAGAGAGCAGGAAACAATAGAAATGATGGAAGAAAAATAGCCAAGGACAATACCTACTTAGACAACTGAGGAGGCTAAAAGTCATAGCCAGGAAAACAGATGAGTAGGCAGAGAATGAAACAAATGAGCAATAATACAAAACAAACTTGCCACAGAGTCATGTCTGAGATAATGGAGACCAGCTGTATATTTTGAAGACACAAGAGGAGAATTATACATAAAACTTTCAAACTGCTTTGAAATGACTGCTATAAGTACAAAGATCAGAAATATATTTATCATCATCACCACGAATAACAAATACGAAGATATACACTGGTTGCTATGTTGCTTATGGTTTTAAAATGCTCTTGTCTCCACCTTCCAACAAAAATAGATGATCTATTACAAAGCACAATAAATTACATTCTAATTTGATATGCTTAGCAGAAAAGCAAGAGCAGTATGTCCTCAGATTGAAAAAGAAGCAAAACTTTAATTTCACAAGAAATGATTATGTATTTGAGGAGACTTTGGGGAAACTTGACAGGAAATGGACTTCCTGTCATTTGAAACATGTAATTCCCAACATATAATTCCCAATGAAATGAACTATTGGTAGAGAAGTAATAGAGATTTAAAAAATAGTAATTATAATGTAATGATAATAATAATTGCTTCAAATTTCAAGTATTGTCCTTAGAGTAGCTGAACTTTTGGTACTTTATAGCTTTAGGAGTCTAATTATTAATGATGTATTCATTTTGGTGAGGAATACTGATTGCTGTTTTATAAACATCATTAAGTAACAAACATAATGATAAATAGTTTACATTTTATTTACTGTTGCAGCACTTCTAGGTAGACTTTTTTTTTTTTTTTTTGAGAGGTTTGTGCTATAGGGTGCTTGTACTTGCCAGAAAGACAGAGAGAAATGGAGAGACAGAAGGTGAGAAATCACCCCCAGTGGGGATGGCCGCACTGCAATCCCTTCTCCTCTATTCTCATCTCGATATCTTGGGCACGCACACACACGCACCTGGCGTGAGTTTAAGCCACTGTGTCCAGGACTCAAACTACAGTCAATTGCATGGGAGTCCAGTGACATAGCCATTACACCAACAGCTGGTCCTGACAGTTTTTTTCTTTTTTTTTAAGAGATTTTTGCTATAGGTCATGTGCCCTCACCAGAGAGACAGAGACAGAAAGTGAAAAATCACTCCCTAGGGGGATGACTATGCTGGAATCCTTTCTTCTCCATTTTCCTATCAGAATTTTGGGCACGTATGCACATATGCACATATGCCCAGTGTGAGCTTTAAGCTGCCAGGTCCAAGACTTGAAACATGGTCAACTGTATGGGAGTCCAGCAATGTAACCATTATGCCATCCACTGGTCCCAACATTGTTTATCTCCATTTCTCCATTTTACCAAAAGAAAAAAAAAGGAAGCTCAAAGAAATCAAATTACTTGCCCGGGTGCACACAATAGTATTTGTCAGGGCCAGTTGTCTGATCTCTCTCTGGCGTATACTCTGCTCATAGTACACTGTTATGGCCTCCATGGGTGAGTATCTTTCTGACTTCTGTTTATCATTTTTCCTACTGCTAAGTCTTCAGATTCTTAAAGTGTTTCTAATTCCTTTACAAGTTAGCATCACAGTATCATTAGCTCATCTGGGTGTTAGGAAACTCAAGTTTACCTGCACATGTTAACTTGCTAGAAATTCTTTCTGTTTACACAGTCTGCAATTTTCTGCCTTATTCCTTGAACGGTTAGTATTCTGGCTAAATTTAATCATAGCTCTCTTAATTGGCTGAGTTCTCCAAGCCATTCAATATAATTTTCTGGAAAGAATGTGTTTGTACAATTACTTTCCTAGAGATTGAAATATTTACTTTTAAAATAGTTCTTTTAATTAACATCTGCACATGAACATCATTGTTCTTTCTAGTCATTTTATTTCTCTTGCCTTAGTACCTCAAAATAAATAAATAAATTAAGAGGTGGAGAATATGGTACAATATTTGTGAGAAGTTTTTGGACAGTGACTTCAATCACTGGTCTATACTAGGAAATTCTTTGTAAAGATTTAACACGATAGGATCAGAGGGTGCAAGTGAAATGATTACCTCATTTGGGATTATCTGGTGAGAACCGTGGACGATTTCGTAGCACCCTCTTATTCCGTAATCTTTAATGGCAAAATCTTGTTTATCAAAAAGTCCTCTGTGAGCAGCTGCAAACAATTTGCCTTTATTGATTTTACTGCTAAGTCTGACTGACTGCTTCACCCTGCATCCAAAGTGCCTTGTCAGGACCACGCCCACTCTCTTGAACTTTCTATCTAGTGAAGTGGAAGTCTTTTGCCACCTCTGTCATCTCAATCAATTACTTATTTCCATTAGAGACAGCCTACTCTGTAGTTATGTTGGTAAGACTGGGTGGAATGCTAGCATTATGTAGTCTTGAATTTAAATAAAAAATTATTTGAATTCTTGAATAAGACGAAAGGAAAGAAAAAAAGCGCGATGGGGGCAGGGAGAGACTATAGATTTAAACAGTAAAAAGTGCATTAACTAACTTTAATCTAAGATATTACCTAGATCTTTATTTCAAAACAAATTGAAAAATGATATGAGGCCGTCAGGGAATTTAGAATATTGACTGGACATGAGAGAAAATTAGGAAATTATTGGTAGTATTTTAGCTGAAAGAATAGTATTGATAATGCATTACTTTAAAAGATGATCCTTGTCTTTGAGAGATGTATTCTAAAATATTTATGAATTAAAATACAGGATGTTTGAAATTTGTTTTAAAATAATCCATTTTGAAGAGAGAAAAGTTAGGAGGTCTGATTCCAAAGCACAATACTATTTATTATACTATAGTCTCTTAAATGTTGTTTAGACTTTATAAAATAAAAAGTTTCTAAGAAAAAAATAAATGCGGTGCTTTTGGAGCCAGTTTAGTACTGATGAGGACAATCACTGACATCTTTGTACACTTGGCGTGCGTTATACTAAGCAGTATGCATACATTAAATCATTTAGTTCTGGTAACAATCTTGTGAAGTGTCTATCTATAGCCTCGCTTTACAAGTGATAAAACTATAGCTGAAGGGATTAAATAGCTTGTCTAGATTTTCTTATCGAACAAGAGGCATAGTTTGAATTTTACACAATCTTGGGACTAGCAGGTGGTATGGCAGTTAAGGTGCTTCTCACATAGCTGACCATGGTTCAGATCTTGGCCCTGGCAGCTCAAAAATCATGTCAAGTGTATGTGTGCCCCCCAAAAAACAGAAAGAGAATGGAAGAAAAGAGACTGCAGTGTGGCCACCCCCTCTTAGGGTTCAATTTCTAAGTTTCTCTCTCAATATTTCTCCCTGTGTCTCTCCAGAGAATGCACGTGTCCTATGACAAATGCTATTAAAAAAACAATTCTACACAATCTTCTTCCATGGCTGCAAAAACGTTGGCCGTCTTTACTGTTCCTCCATTTTACCTCTATTTTATAATCAGTATGAACATGGAGATTTTTAAGGCGATGCTTCATGAACCAGTTTTCTACTAGGTATCTTGGTCAGTAATTGAAACCTCATTCAAAAATGTACAGAATACGGGAACCAGCAGTTAGCGTAATGGCTATGTTGCTGGACTCCCACGTAGTTGACCACGGTTCGTGTCCCGGACCCGGTGGCTTAAAACTCATGCCAGGCGCGTGTGCGTGCGTGCCCAAGATCCTGAGAGGAGAATGGAGGAGAAGGGATTGCGGCGTGACCATCCCCCATAGGGGGTGATTTCTCGCTTTCTGTCTCTATGTCTCTCTCTGTCTGTCTGGCGAGCGCACGCGCCCTATAGCGAAAATCTCTCAAAAAAAAAAAAAAAAAGTACAGAATTCACATCTCAAGTTTTTTCATTTTCAGTTTTTCATTATTAAATGGATTTTGGGGGGTTATAATTTACCACTTAAAGATTTTCATAAATGATGCCATTTCTTATACATGGTTAAGTTTTCTGATGTAAACTGGATGCTTTCCAGTTGATGGTTTCTTAGCAAAAATAAAAATGACATTGACTATTGAATTTTTTTTTATAGCACAAAATTCTACTTTGTCTCCATAAATTATCAAACTATTCTGGGCCTCAGTTTTCTCAAATTAGCAGGAAGAAATTGACTTTTAGAAGACCTTGTGCTGAACTGTGTTCCCTGAGGAAAAAAAAAAATGTCTTCTTGATCTTCTTCAGACTTTCCAAGCACACTACCACATCAAGAATTTCACTTACTATTCCTTCTGTCCAAAATATTTCTTCCTCATATTTCTACCTAATCCATCTATCTAGAACTCTCCTTCCCTTCACATCTCTGCTAAGATGCTCCTTAATCAAGGAGAACATGCTTCATGACTCTATGTGAAAGCAGCTCCTTTGGAGCCAGGTGGTGCTGTAGTAAAACTGAGGCAATCCCACATGGGGAGATTTCTGGTTCGAATTTGCAGACCTCCTTGAGTGTGCTGCGTGTGTGATTGCCTATGATCCTGGGCTAGTGGAAGGTTGGGGTGGAAGTGGGCATCAGACCCTGTTGAAGGTGCTCTCTTTTTCTCTTTCTTGCTTTCTCTCTCCTTGTCTCTGCTTCTCTGTCTCTCTCACTTAAAGAATAAATAACTTTAAAAACTTGTATATGTAGTACACATTTTCTCTCTTCTTATATGGGTAGTTTCCAATTTACAACATTTCAACTTACAAAATTTTGAGTGATGTAGAAGCAATATTCACTTGGTAGAAAGTATTTAAGTATTCATATAACCATTCTGGTTTTTTACTGTAAGTATAGTATGTAATAAACTGTATGAAATATTAAATATTTTATTGAAAATAGGTTTTGCATTAGATGATTTTTCCCAACTGTAGGTTATCATACCTGTTTTGATTATGAGATGCTAGCCTAAGCTAAGCTCTGATGTTTAGTAGATTAGGTATAATAAATGCATTTTTATTTTAAATATCTTTGACTTACAATGAGTTTATTGGGACATAACTCCATCATAAGTTAAGGAACTTCTGTACTGTTTTATTTTTGGTTTTGACAGTAACACTTTTCAAATTAAACATGGCACCGAAAATAGTTATGCAGGCAAAGAAGTCTTTATTCAAGCCTATTGCAATAGGGAGGCAATGCCAGAACTCAGTCTGACTTCACTTCCACTGGACAAAAGGCAGCCAGACTGTTAGATGCTGAGATGAGTGAAGATCTTGACCATCTGTATTTTCTGATTGGCCTTACCCAAATTGAAAGTAAATTCCTTACATCTTCGTGATAAATTAATATATACATTTAAACAAGGCACCCTCAAAGGTTAGGCTCCCACCCTCCCACAGAAACTGGGAAGTAGGAGTGAAATCTCTATTGATATTTATATTTCAGAAAGATAATTCTTAGTTACTTGAGTTGGACATTCCTGCATTGTAAAATGATCAACAGCCTTTTGAAAGACGTGAATCATAAAGGGACTGAAACACTTTCTACAATTAAAAGTTTTCTGAAGAAAGGAAGTTCAGAGGTTACAGTTAGCAAGAAACTTGTCTAAAGTTAAACCTAGTTGAGGTGGCAACCCTCATGTTTAAAAGTCAGAAAAATAAAAATCTGTGAACTTTTAACATTTATGGAAACATTTTAACATTTTGAACTTAATTGTTCATAACCATCAATAAACTAGATTTTTTTTGCAGAACTTACATTCATTTAAATTTTTTGATGGTAATGATTGTATTTATAGCATACATCTTTCAAAAACAATTAAAACAATAATAATGCAGCAGGCAAGATGAGTCTTGCAAGTGGTGGCTTGAAAAATACTCAGGCATTTGTACATATGTCCCCAAAATCCTGATAGGATAAAGAAATGGAGGAGAAGGGATTGTAGCATGACCATGTCCCATCAAGGCTGATTTTTTCACTCTCTCTCCCTCTTTCTCTAGAAAGCATGCATGCCTTGTGTTAAAAAGAAAAAAAAAAAAAAAAGCAGAACCTATGTCATGATACTACTTGCAAAAATTTATAGGCATGATGTCCCCCAACAAATCTGAAATTTCAAGTCTTTTATTTAGAAATATAGATATTCTGGCAAACATTTTCAGACTTCACACTATTATTATTATTATTATTATTATTATTACTTTACCCATAAGGTGCTTGTATTTGCCAGAGAGAGGAAAAGTGAGAAATCATAGCCTCAAGGTGACTACACCACAATCATATATCTTCTATTCTCCTCCTGGAATTTTGGGCACACATGCATATATGCCTAGTTGATTTTCAAGCTGATGAGTCCAGGACCCAAACCACTCCCATGTGGGAGTCTGGTGCCTCTACCACCACACCACCTGCTGGCCCTGATTACACTAATATTTTAAAGTGTTTGTTGAGCTTTAGGGATTGTGAACACTTGGCACCAAAGGACTGGGGATTAGACTTCTAAGTAAATCCTGACCACACACTGAACTTTGAAGTTGGCCCCATAGTGAGTGCAACAGATAGAGAAATTAATTCTGTTACTTAAGATTTCTCTGTGGGAATTGTAATGTGTTACCAACCTGAGAACACTGTCAAAGTATAACAGAATGAGGATGGCAATGGAAAGAAGTGTGTCAATTCTGAAGGAATGATGGCAAATATTGCACCATATGAAGAGTCTATGTTTAATTTGACTGGATAGGAACAGAGAGAGAGCAAGAGCGAGAGAGAGAGAAAGTCAGAACTCAAGCTGCTAGGTCTGGGACTCTAACCATGGTTAGCCATGTGGCAGTCCAGTATCCTTGACCAGCATGGCGCCTACCAGCCCCTAAAGAGTCTATGTTAACTTCATCTTACAATAAGAAATTTATTTGGCAAGGCCTGATAATGAACAGGACTTACAACTTCCAAAAACCTGCAGGTGTATCATTAGAATATGATAGAGACGTTGGACTTACCTATGATGCTGTGGCTCTCATTCTTTTAAAATATTTCCTTGAGTTTATTTATTCGTTTTTTCCCATAAGTGCCATAGAAAGAGACAGAGAAATAGATTGCCCAGTAGGGTCCTCAAGCCATAATCCACATAAGTCTTAGCAGGCCTCAATCATACCTACTTGGGTGCCTACGGTGCTTAGAGAGTTCCTAAGATACAAACCCAGGACCTTACCCATGGGAGTCCAGCTGTGTTATACTGCAAAACAACTTGGTCCTGAATTTCATTCTTTTTAATAGCTATCAATCATTAGTTTATATAATGAAAAGTAGATAAGATATCTAAAATGTTCAAATTTCCTTACTAAAAAAATGAATGACTCCTACTAATTCATTTTATTTCTATAAAAACACTTACTGGCTCATAAGCAGAAAACATTGGCTATGATGAATAATGTTTAGGTGAAAATGGGTGTGCAATAACCTCTTGAGATCTTCGTTTCAATTATTTTGGATATACTGAGAAGTAAGATTGCTGAGACATAGGATAGTCCCATTTTAGATTTTTTAAAGGAATCTCCATATTGTTTTCCATAGCTGTTACAGAAAGTTCAATGAAATTTTAAAAACCGCTTAGATACTCTGATGTATACTTTCATGAAAATTAATTGAAAGTAAATATACAAGTTGAGTCTTTCTTACCTAAAAAGGTTAAGACCAAATTGTTTCAGATTTTAGATTTTTTTCAGATTTTGTAATATGTGCATATATGTATAATGATATATCTTGAGGATAGTGGAGGTATCCAAGCTTAAACTCAGAATTCATTTATGTTTTATATACACTTTATATAAATAACCTGCAGGTAATTGTATACAGTATTTTTTTAAATCAAAGTGTTCTGATTGAAACCAGTGATACGGGGTCAGGTGTGAAATTTTCCTCTTTTGGCATCATGTTGGCACTCAAAAAGTTTCAGATTTTGGAGCATTTCGAATTTTGTATTTTCAGATTAGAGATGATCAAAGTGTAATGATAGTAAATACTGTTCCAAAAATTAGCTACTTCAGTACAATCTGGGGACAAACTGATGTAATTTGGCAGAACACAGCATGGAAGTGGAGCTTACGGTGTCACTGAAAGTGTGTTGGCTCATGGTGCTCACCAATGCTATCATCCAATTGTGGCAGTTCCCATGCAATTTGTGTAGCCAATTCCTTAATTCTACTGATACTTTATTTAAAAATAAACTATTTCTACATTTTTAGTGCTAATTAATAAGGTCCTAAACTACAGTTAAGTGTAGTTGGAGCAATTGTGGCCATTCTAGAGAATTGCTGGCTGGTGTTCTTCATATTAATTAACCATAGTTAAGAGTGTTGACTCCATGTTACAGTACTTCAGAGTAAACCAAACTTCCCTAAGACATGTAGATTACAGTTCATACAGACTTATGAACAAATATCAAACTATGCTAAAAAATGTTAAAGGAATTATAGGCAATCTGACTGTTAGTATGTCTGTTAGAGCATAGTAGTAAGTAGTCACTGAGACTCATGAGAAATAAAGTAGGAATTCTAAAACCAAGACTAGTACTTTCTAATTCCATTATGAGGTTGTGATGTCTGTCCACATTACCTCATTCAGTGGTAATGGATGGGCTTATTCAGGTCACATACTGCAAAAACATATATTAATAAGTCCATTGTTAATGGGAATAGTGAAATAGACCAAATAATGAGCCCCAGACAGACTTTTTAGTGCCAAACTTTAGTGCTAAGAAGTAGAAAAAGTATAAAGACATTTTCCCCAAATATTTCTCATTTTGCAGCATATACATAGAAAGATAGATAGATATAGATAGATACTGACATTTTCTGTTTCTGTCTCTGGACTATAAAGAGGAAATACCATCATTAATATCATTTGAAATACTTTTCTGGTTATTACCATGAGTCCACTGTAAGAGATACACAAAATAGGCATTTTGTACTGACAAGTTTATCAAATACAATGAAAGTAAGGTAAATGATATTTGCAGTATTGAAAGAAAAAGTGAGAATTGAGAAAGGCTTGAAATTATCAAAGAAACTATTTTTTACATCAGCAGAATTGAGTTCAAATCTCACAATTGCCATGTACTAGCTATTGGGTCATCAGAAGTCATGACGTGTTTCTGCGTAGAGAAATTGCTCAACAATGTTGATATAACTTGTTTATCCTTAAAATATGTACAGTGATATCTTCTCCTATATCATGTAGACACTTAAAATAAGATAATACATAGGTAACTTAATGAGTAGGACCTTGTATACCAAGTGTACAATATTATTTTGTTGTTGTTGATGACATTAGTAATAGTTGTAGTAAAGGTGGCCATTTTAGTAATCTAGTCTTCACTTTTCTAATGATGAAGTGTTAATTCAAATTAATTATTCCAAATAATTTTTGTTATACATGAATAACCCAAAATTTCTTCCCAAGTATGTATGCATACTTTCCTTTCCAGATTTTTTATTTAATATTGTAAAAAATCAGTGATTTTGCCAAGACTGGTTCTGCTAATGAAATTGGTTATAATAGTAAATAATTAGGGGTAGAAAGTTAGATCAAGGTAACAGGAATATAATAATAAGAATCATGGGGATGATAATACCTATTTCTTTTCTGAGAAATATGATAATGTACATAATTTTGAAATCTAGTCATTAGATAATGTTATCAAATGTATTATTTTTTGTTCTTACATTAACTTTACTTTTATTTTTAGAGCTTTTTGCCTTAGGTCATGTGTGGCTGCTGGAGAGACAGAGACAGTGAGAAGAGACAGAGACAGAGCTGGTGAAAGGGAAAGTGAGATATCGCCCCTCAGGGAGGATTGCTATACCACAATCCCTTCTCCTCCATTTTCCTCCAGGGATCTTGGGAGCACATGCACACGTGTCCAGCATGAGTTTCAAGCTACCAGGTCCAGGACTCAAACTGCAATCAGTGACGTGGGAATCTAGCGATGTAACTGCTACTCCATCTGCTGTCCCTACTTCTTGTTTGGTTTTAACACCAGATATATTGTTGCATGTAGATGTTTTCATTTATTCAAAAATTTGATGAAAGAAACTGCATTTAAGAAACATTGTGACAAATCAAAATACACATAAGCTGCTGGCTCATATGTTTTAAATGACGCTTAACATTATTGGTGTAAATCATTGAATGCCTAGAGAAGATGGTAAGAAGTGAAATTTAAGTCTATTAGGCAGAGTAAAATGAATATAGTGGTGACATGTAAAATGGTAAAAAGTGAGAACTGAATATTTAAATGTCATTCTATCTTAACCATGGCCAATGGACTAGAGGAATTCTAATGGTCCATTCAAACATTATGCTTTCTGAGTTAAAAGTGATGGATACAGAGACAACTCTACAATTTTAGTTTTTTTTTTTCCATTCTATGTTTGATGATTAATCTATGTGAG
>NW_006160175.1:1979335-2005441 GCF_000334495.1 Tupaia belangeri chinensis
GAAAGAGAACAGAGAGAAACAGGCACATGGGAATAAAAGAATGTATAGTAATTTACATGGCACATATAACAATATATTGTGTGTTGTTAGATAGATTTGAAAAGACAGCTAGTAGCTAATATTTACATAGGTCTAGAATTAAGTGTTGAGGCCTGCTTCTAATTTTAGAGAAATGACTACTGAGTTAGAAAAAGATTGACTTGTCATCTCAGTGGAGTATATCAGAATGATGCACAGAACTTTTTCCAGACATAGACTCCTACCTACTAGATTCTGGTAAGTTCAATTTTTCATATTAATCAGTGAGAACCATTGCTTTGTGAATCATGTTAATGGTGGGAATATGTATTTTGTGCTTAGGTTAACAATGATAAGAATATATTAATTCATTTCTAAGGGATTGAACAACTCAGTTTCTTCAATTATGACAAATAGTTTCCAAGATAGCATGATTTATATTTAGTCACTTAATCTATATAATTATTCTATTTTTAAGAATACTTTAACACAATAATTGTCAATAAGCAAGGATTACTTAATATTTTTCTAAATTTAATACTATTTGTTGTTCTGGTTAACCCTACCCACTCAACTATAGAGATGACAAAAATAGTAAGAGAGAAATTTAAAGAGTTGAGGAATTGATATAGAAACTTGGAAAATTCCTGAAGTAGCCCAAGGTCCTTGACTGAGAAGAAACTCTAGCTTACTTTGGAGGAAGGCAAGCAATACTGGCAAGTGAAATAAACAATGGAAACTATCTTAGTTTTCTCTTTTCTGTCCCCATATATTGCTTAGATTATATTTTCCCTTTTTGCTTTACCAGATAAGGAACCATTAAGGAGCCAAGTAAATTTCCATACAGTGAACTGTTCTGGCTGGGATGGATGCAGGTATCTTGTTTAGCTAAGCCGACCATCTCATGTATTTCTCCACCCCCATGTGTTCAGTGGTTCACATATGATTGGAGTTCGGGATATGTAAGTGAAGTGATGGGAGTTTCCTTGAGGGAAACTGGTAGGAATGGGCAAGACATACGTGCAAAAGAAAAGACTATTCACAATGATCTTTATCATAGTGATGCTTAGTTATATGTATCAACATGGTTAGGTTATCACAACCAGCTGTTTGATCAGACATTAACCTAGGGGTTGTTGAGGTATTTTGTAAATTTGATTAATATCTTCTATCTGCTGACTTTTTTTTTTTAATAGCTAGAGGGCATGTTTGCTCACTGCAGAGGAACAGAAAGGGGGAAGACAGAGAAGGGGAAGTGAGAAAGTATTCCCGGGGATGATGGCCACACGACAATCCTTTCTCCTTCATTTCCCCTTTTGAAATTTTGGTCATGCATGCACACATGACTAGCATGTTTTTTCAAACTGCTGGATCCAGAACTTGAATTGTGCAGTCAGTCTTGTGGGACCTAGCCGTCTCAGCCACCATGCTGCTGGTGGCCTCTATCATTTGTCTGTGTTCCAAAATACCAGTTCCTGCCTCAGAGTTTTCAGCCTGCCTGTCTGCTCTATGAATTTCAAACTTCTCTAGCCAACCCTTGAAATCACCTAAGCCAATTTCTTTCTCCCTTTCTCTTTCTTGCTCTCTTATTTTTATGATATATATTTATATATATGTGTGTGTGTGTATGTATCGATATATCTATCATATATATAATTTATTTTATATAATTTATATACATTTATATGTATTTGTATATATAACCTTTGGCTCTTGGGTCAATTGACTTTGAGCTAATTTCTAATACATTTATATTAACAATAAAATATTTATTATAATGAACTATATCTATTAGACACATAGGGATTAAAACGGTCTACTAAGATTTTTCCCTTTTTTATTACCATTTTTACTTTCAAAAATCTCTATCTGATTTCTGGAATAGTAAGTTCTCATATGTCCTATTCTTTTTTTTTTAATTTTTTTAATTTTTTTTTTGAGAGGTTTTTGCTATAGGGCGCGTGCGCTCGCCAGACAGACAGAGAGAGACAGAGAGACAGAAAGCGAGAAATCACCCCCCAGGGGGGATGGTCACGCCCCAATCCCTTCTCCTCCATTCTCCTCTCAGGATCTTGGGCACACACGCACATGCACCCGGCGTGAGTTCTAAGCCACCCGGTCCAGGACGCGAACCGCGGTCGACTACGTGGGAGTCCACCAACATAGCCATTACGCTAACTGCTGGTTCCCTCATATGTCCTATTCTTGAGTCCACTGTTGTAGGGTGATTTAACTGAACTTTTTAAAGAATTCTGTTGTCAGTATCTCTAGTGTTTTCCTCTTAAAACACATAATCCAAAGATGCCTCTTTGATTATCTAGATAGAGGTTAAAAATATGGATACCAACATTCTGAGATCCTACTTGTGAATTTTTCAATTTTTGTTAAAATTATCTCACCTTCAACTCTGCCTGGGCCACACAGTTCGCGACCCTGTGGCTCACTTTCTGTAGAGAATAAACCTCCACATTGTCCAGTGTGAGCTGGAAGGACAGTCATCCTGCAACAAGGAGTGAAAGAGGAGGTAGAGACAGGGATCAAAATGATTCTTAAGAAATTTAATTGCAGTTTTCCTTGTATGAGCTCATCCCTTAACTCACATTTCAGACATACTTAGTATT
Organism: Tupaia belangeri chinensis; assembly: GCF_000334495.1. Lineage (NCBI taxonomy): Eukaryota > Metazoa > Chordata > Mammalia > Scandentia > Tupaiidae > Tupaia > Tupaia belangeri. Next base: position 1,981,975 of record NW_006160175.1, read on the forward strand.
AGAAAACAAAATCTTTTTTTTTTTTTTTTTTACTTTTGCTACAGGGTGTATGTGTTTGCCAGAAAGAGAGAGATAAAGAGAAAGAGAAAGAAAGTGAGAAATCACTCTCCAGGGATAATGGTCATGACACAATTCCCTCTCTTCCATTATTTTCTGGAGATTTAGAGCATGCATCCCAATGCACCCAGCATATGTTCCAAGCCACCAGATCCAGAACATGAACCATGCAGTCATCCATGTGTGATCCAGTCATCCTAACCACCACGCCACCTAGTTGATCCAAAATCCATGTCTTATGCAATATAAAGCTTATACAGTTTGAAAGTTTGAATAAGAAAATGAATGCAAAATTAAGTATGAAAGAAAATATTTATAGAGAAGAGCAGTAACAACAAAAATTACAGAGTTTAAATAGCAAAAATATTGAAAAATGTAGAAGTTAATAAAATGTGGGACTCTGAAGAATTCCTTTTAGTTTTGGATGATTCTCCTATGTAAGTACTGCAAGTCCTTGTGTATTTTATTAGTTACACAATTAATTACCTAGATTTTCATATTTCTATCAATTTGTGTGTATAAATACAAAAAAGAGACCAACATCAGATGTGCCCTCAGTTGCCTTCATAAGTAAAACTTACTTTTTTAAACCTTTAAAAGTTATATTAATTGCAAATGAATAATTTCTAAGCTAACAATGAATACTGAACATTAAACATAATGTTATATTTTAGGTCTTGATGAATCCCATGAGACAAGTAATAAAATAAGAATTGTACACACTGCAATGGATAAGCTAAAAGATATCATTACTTGTACAAGATATAAACATCTACATGAAAAGTCAGTAAGATTCATAAAGGGAGAAACAATAAGATTTGGGGTCAAAATATTCCTCCTAAAAAGTACTATTTAATAATGAAATTTGACAAAAAAATTAACCAAAAATAGACACAAGATATGCAAAAATGTATCCACAGAAAACATCAAAAAATCAACTTATATTTGATTTATAACATATATCATTGTACATGTTTTTACTTTAAAAATACATCATAAAAATAACTTATAAAGAAATAGTGCAGAAAGATTAACAGTTTACTTAACATAAAATCAGGTGTTAAAAATATTAAATGTGGGCCAGGCCCATGGCCTAGTGATTAAAGAATTGGAATCCACATGACTGGCCATGGTTTGAATGCTGACCCCAGTGGCTTGAAAAACATGTTGGAGATATTTGCATGTGTGCCCCAGTTCCTGATGGGAAGGAGAAATGAAGGAGAAGGTATTGTAGCATGATCACACTCCTTACGGGGGAGATTTATCCCTCTCCCTTTGTCTTTACTGGCAAGTGCATACACTCTCTGGGAAATTAAAAAAAAAAAAAAACTATATATATGCGCACACACACACACATACACACATGCATACACACATACATACACACATACATACACACACACAAAAAATGTAAAAGTTAAAGAAAGAATGAATGCAGTAAACATTTGGTTATTTTCATGCATATATAGTAGGTTCTAGAGGTATTTCTTTAAAAAAATATAATCTAGAAATGATGAGATAGATAAAATACATATATCTATAGAAATGTAATAATTTTATGTTGTAAAAGAGCCCATAATGAGATAGATATTAGTGATAACTGAAAAAAAAATTGTACAATAGAAGATAATGCATGTATTGCTGTCATAATGAGCTTATTTTTTGTTGACAGTAGAAAACAAACAACCCCATAGGAAAATATTCAATTTACAGAAGATATGATCTAGTTTACATGCACATATGTAATTAAAATACCACCTGATTTATGTACTAGTAGAAAATTCTCTTTTAAGATCTTGAAAATACAACATAATAATTTAATACTTCAAAAATCCCATAATGAGTATACATTATAAAATATGTTTTTAACATCTATTTATGAAGTTAGAAAATTAGCATTAACTTAAAGGCAAAAGGAGAGAATTAGTACAATAAGTGACAAAAAATCAATAAACTAATGAAACAGGCAAAAGTTATAACTCATAGGTAAAGTTGAGAAAAGTATATCTGAAAAAAAAAAACAACAAAAAAGCTAATCAGTGGCAAATATGTAACAAATAAAAATATAAAAATCTGAGAATGAAACTGGCAAATGAATATAAATATAGAGGAAATTAAAGGAACAGTAAAAGAATATACTATTCAATTATATACAAAAACACTACTTATTTATCTATTTATTTTAAGACAGATTTTTCCTATAGGGTACCTATGCTAGCTGGAGAGATAGAGAGAGAGAGACGGAGAAATAGAAAGTGAGGAATCATCCCTGAGAGGGGATGGTCATGTCACAATCCCTTCTCCTCTATTCTTCTCTCAGGATTTTGGGCACTCACACACATGCCCAACATGAGTTTCAAGCCACCGTCTGAGACTCCAACCATGGTCAACTATGTGAGAGTCCAGCAACGTAACCATTCTGCCATCTGCTGGCCCCCACAAAAAGACTATGAAAGATTCTAATTTGGAAGGCACAGAACTTTTTGGCATGCCGTTATACTGTTAGCTAAGGCTAAGAAATTTGAAAAAAACTCCTATTTTGTCTACTGCTCCACCAAAAGGACTTAGAGCCCCCAGAGAACTATTAGGAGTTGATGGAAAAGTCATGATGCATTCTTGCATGGAAAAACAGAAAAATAAGTCATACCTTTTCTGACAATGCAATAAATTAAAAAATTACCAGGACTAGATATCTTTATAATATACTTATATCAAACATTCAGAGAACAGACAAATGTAATTATACTTAAAGTTCTAGAATAAGAAGAATAGAATATATAGAATAAGAAGAATCTTTAAAGCTTTTATGTACTGCAAATGTAACACTATACACACATACCAAATCATACCAAATATGCACTGGAACAGATAAATGGAAACAAACAAAACAATTTAACTCATGAATACTTCTGAAGAAATTCTAAAACACATATTAGCAAATGAAATTCATAATAAATAAAAGACTTCAAATAAAAGATTTATCCTAAGAATCTCATGATAGTACAATGTCAAGAAGTTCTATTTAATAATTAAAAGGAAGAAAGTCACATGTGTAGTCCATAGCTTATGTAATGCCAACATTAATGCCTAAAAGGCATTTCCAGAAATCAGTGCTAGAGTCTGCTCTCTGCCATGGATGAATACAACAAAACAGGAAGTAGGCTCTTACCAGTTACTGGATCTGTCAGCATCTTGATCCTGGACTTGCCAACCTCCAGAATAAATGTTCACTATTTAAGTCATTGAGTGTAATTTGTTACAGTTTCCCAGACCAACTAAAACAGAAACTAAGATTATCAAGATATTTAAGGATTAAATTAATAAACCATCCTTAGAATTTGAACAAAACAAGGGGAAGGGGCTAGCCCCATGCCCTAGTGGTTAAGGGAGCTGGATCCCACATGGTGACCAGTGGTTCAAGTCTCAGTCATGGAGGCCTGAAGAACCATGCCACATGGCATGCCCCAAATTCCCACAGGATGGAGAAATGGAGGAAATGGGTTTGTGGTGTGACCACACAAATTGGATGCTTTCTCCCTCTACTTGTCTCTGTGTCTCTTTCTAGCAAGCTTACATGCCCTCTGTCAATTAAAAAAAAAAAAGGTAAAACTTCTAAAAGCTATGGAAGAAAGTGAAAACAAATTTAAACTTGCATACATGCAAAGAATGATTCTATTATTAGAAAATAACTCATAGTCTAATATTCTTAAATATTTTCAAGTTAGTGTCATTCCCAAATTACAGTCAACTTTCTGTTTTACAAACACAGAAAAGCTGTACCTAATTACATTTCATGTAAAACTGTAATTTGCAGGGGCCAGATGGTGGTGCTATGTTAAATCATGTTCTGCAAAGTAATCCCCACATGGAAATGTTCCTGATTCAAGCCCAGAGATTTCCCTGAGTACAATGGGAGTGTGCTTGCCCACATTCCAAGGCTGGCTGGAGGCAGGGGAAGGATCATGGTATAGAGACCCTGTTATCTGGGCTGTTCTCTCTCTTTTTCTCTCTTTTTCTCTGTCTCTCTTGTCATGACAAAATAACTAAGTAAACTTAAAAAAAAGGTAACTTAAAACAGTAATCAAGAACATTTCAAGAGAAAAGTAAAATTGTAAATCTTTGTATTGAGTAAGTACTACCTTAGACTTTCAACTATAAAAAAAATGAAAGATTTTAATGGCACAAAATAGAAACACTAAAATCCATTTGGGCATTTATCTAAAATCTTTTTGTTTTCCAGAAAGTACATGCCATGCTGGTAATTGACACTTATTACAAATAATAATTTAATACTTATTGCAAATAAGTGTCAATTTATTTTAAATTTATTTATTTAAAATTTATTTTATACATTCGATCTTTGTAAATCACTTGGCTTGTAAAGTGAATTTACCCAACACAAATACACTGCATACCAGTCCAGCTGAGGATGCTACACACACTATCACCAACAGACAGCAGTCCATTTCTGTGTCCCATAAATGTCTTGCCTCTATCTTTCTTCTTAATTTCTTTCATCATACTCTCCACCTTCTCTCACCCTATTCCCACATGGTCTCCAGTTTCTATAACAATTTGCCATGCTTCTGTATCCTCTAATGTTTCAGTTTCTGCCATAGTGTGGACAGTTGGTTTATATTAAGTGGAAACATTACAATGTCTCTTGCTTCTTGCCTGACTTGCTTCACTCAGCAGTAAATCTTCCATATTTGTCCACTTCCTATCAAATGTCTGGAACTTTTTTTTTTTTTTCTTTTTATGGCTGTTTTTCTTTTTATGGCTGAGTAGTAGTCCCTAGAGTATATGTGCCACACTTTTTCAATCCATTCATCTGCTTGTGGACATTTGGGTTGATTTCATGTCTTAGCAATTATGAATAACGCCACAATAAACAGATGTGCAAGCACTTTTCCAACTGAACTTTGTCCTATCCTTTCAGTAGATCCGGGCAGTGGAATTGCTGGATCATATGGTAGTTCTGTTTGTAGATCTTTAAGGAATCTCCATATTGTTCTCCACAGTAGCTGGACCAATTTACATTCCCACCAAGAGTAGAGAAGTGTTTGCCTTTTATCACAGCCCCATCAGCAGTTACCATTTTTTGTTTTATTTTCACCTAACACATCATAATTACAGTTTTTTGTTTGTTTATTTTAATTTGCTATAGGGTGAATGCACTTGTCCAGGAAAGAGAGAGAGAGGGAAAGTGAGAAAGCACCCCCTGAGGGAGGATGACCACGCCACAATTCTTTTTCCTTCATTTCATTCTCAGGATTTGGGGCATGTATGCATGCATTACTAGAGTATTTTTCAAGCTAGGCCTGGGATACGAATTGTTCAAGCAGTCATCTAGGATCCAGCTGCCTTAATCACTATTTCACTGACTGGTCCAATTACAGGGTTTCAGATAAAAGTCTTGAGATGAATTACTTACCGAGAAAAAAAGAAAAGAAAAAGAAACAGAACTAGATTCATACTTGTTAGGGTAAAATGAATTTTATTTGAAACAAAAATTTTAATAAAGAAGAATATATTTCATTATTAAAATTAACCACCAGCATAGTCTTTTAAATGAATTTGGACTAAAATTTTAAAAATCAGACACCACAGCCAAAAACACTAAAGTTAAAAGTTGATGATACTTTTGACTTTTATCATTTAAAAAATTGTCCAGGACAAATAATTCATAAGCCACATCTAAAGATAAACAAAGAAAAATACAGTACAACATATATGATGGGAAAAAAGCCAAATAAGTAAGAAAGTGACATAAGTGAACAAAATGCAAGAGGAAAAAAATCAGGGCATTCAAGGTTGTTCACTAATAAACAAAAACAAATAAATGGCTTTTAAATATATAAAAACTACTCAGTCTTGCATAGTCAAATGCAAATTAAACAAACAAGATGACATTTTTGCTTTCCATATTGGCATAGATAAAAAATATGAAATGATATTGTATAGATGAGGGTATGTATAAACAAGTCATTTCACGCACTATGAGAATCGAAATTGGTGAAAGTTCTTGCACGGTAAAGCAGAAATATGAAAATCCAAACACATATGCACTGTCTCTGAGACTCAAAATTGGTGAAAGTAAAGCAGAAATATGAAAATCCAAACACATACACTCACTGATCTAGAAATGAACATTTCTAAGAATGTTATTTACAGACATATATATAAAATGTAACTTTAAGTATGTAAAAATAATTGCTTCCTCTGTAAACATTAAAAACTGAAAAAATTAAATATCCATAATACTTTGGTGCATACATAAAGATAATATGCAATTATACAGGTGAGGGAGTTACATTTATATATGGTCTGAAAAATGATCCTCAAAATGTATCTTAAGGTATGACAATAGGTGAGCTATCTAGATATAAAGGAGCATATCCCTGTGTATGCCATGCTTCTCTGAGTATACAAAAATGGTCTGCATACAAACACACACACTCATGCTTATGTTGCTTGTATAAACATTGCATATTTCTGAGAGAATGCATAATGAATGAATCAAGGATAATGATTGCCCCTGAGCTTAGAACACAGAGAGCTGGTGAATGCTGGTGGAAGGGATAGTGACCTTATGCAGTATTGTATTTTGCACTGTTTTGTATACTTTAACATTTCTTTTGTTTTGCATTTTCCATGCACTTCACTACCACTTCCGTGAATAAATGTAATAATTAAAGAAGAAGAATGAATAAGTTTTAGCAGAAATTAAGAAATGAAAAACACATTGCAATTTAAGAAACTAATTTTAGCATCTTTTTGGTTGCAAATATTACAACTGTATCTACAGCTTTAAAGAGTAATTTTAAATCTTTTAATCTCCTATAGAAATACAATATTTAGGAGCAAACAAATCATGGGTTTTGAAATGCTGCACTGTTTACACATCACAGTTCTGTAGTGAGCCATGTCAGATAAAATGACTGCATTCTTGTCCTCACTTGCATCTGCTTTGGTTACCTCCATTTTTAAAACAAGGCATACATAAAATGAAATGAATTAAGTTGTGTAAAGTTCTTAGCAGCCAGTGAAATGTTGAACAATTCTTCATGGTTCTTGGTTATCAAACATCTTTGACTCATGACAATCCCTTTGCTTTGTGGTTCAAATCATTTTTTGCCATTCTTCACTGTGGTTTTAACACAGTCTTGTTCCTGGACTCATCAACTACGAAAAGTTTGATTCAACTTCTCTAAATTATCAATTGCTGCAATAATCCTAATTGTTTCCTTCCATGGACACACAGAAGAGTGATAGTTAAGGTAGCTATATCCCATATGGTCAACTGCAAGGCCAACTGCATGTTTCAAGTCTGGGAGGGAGAGCTGCTTTCTCTCTCTCTTTCTTCTCTCTCTCCCACTCTCTCTTTCTCTCTCTTGTTCCAATAGTAAGATAAATAAATAAATACTTTTTAATAAAAAAAAAAAGAAGAAAATTCAGCAGGTGGTGTGGTGGTGAAGGCACTGGATCCCTACTTGGCTGATTGCAGTTTAAACTGGACTTGGCACTTGAAAATTATGTGGGACCATGTACATGAATGCCCAAAATTCCAAAAGGATAATGCGATGGAGAAGAGATTGCAGTGTAGCCATCCCCACCCCCCCGGCCCCCAGGGGATGATTGCTCACTTTCCCTCTCTCTATCTCTCTCCATTAAGCACACGTGCCTGATGACAAAACAAAATAAAAATTAAAAAGAGAAGAAATAAACAAAGCCAACCAACCAACAAAGAAACAAACATAAGCAGGTGTTTAGCAGTTAACTTCCTCATTTTTCATACCAAAAAATGAAGTTTGTTTTTTTCCTGCATAAAAGTCATTGTTTATCCATTTACTCTTTTAAGCAATAATTTGTTTTATTTTATGTTGCTAAAAATGCCTAAAATAATCTATTACCTACTGATGCTTCTCAGGTACTATACAAACTGGCCTCTCAACAAATACAGCTAATGTTAACGGGCAGATATGACATTGGAAATGTAGCAAATATTAAACTGGCCTCTCAACAAATACAGCTAAATGTTAATTGGCAGATATGACATTGGAAATGTAGCAAATATATAGGATGGCAGAATTAGACTGTGGAAAAGGAGCCATGTCTAACTTTCAGAGCAAAATCCCAACTACCAACAGTTGCATCTGTACAAACAGGATTGGAGTGGTGGATTAGCAGCCAAATATTGATAGAGGATTTAGAAATTTTAAATATAAAATAAGCCCTATATGATTGTACATTTTGATGCAGATGCTTAAAATCCCACCACCCCTATAGGAAGCATTGGAAGGATATTTTTTCAGAATCATGGAGATGACAAGAGCTGAACTAAGATCATCATTGACATTGAGTTGTGAACATATACCCCTTAAAGCATAGTATCATAAAGTAGAAGGACATTTTTTTAAAAAAGGTCCAGAGGGAAGCTTAGGAAGCTGAGCGATGTTTGAAATAAAGACCTTTATTTATATCTGTAGTAGGTCAATTACTGGCTTTCAAAATTCCCTGCACTCTGATCCAGAAATCTGTGAATGTATTAGTAAGGGCCCAAAATGACAATGTAACTGTAACTTTAAAATGCAAGTTTATACTGGATTATCTGGGTGGAGCCAATCTAATAGCATCAGACTTTAAAAACAGAACTTTCTCTGCTCAACTGGAAAAGATGTTTCAGTAAAGAAAAGCAAAAGAAAAGCAGCAGATGGGCAAGCAGAGATGCAAGCCTGAGAAGGATCAAAGAACTGGTCCAGGCTCTGAAATGTACAGGGCCATGTGCATATATACCAGAGCAAAGCTTTAGGGATTAAGACAAGCCCCCAGCTGACAGCAGCAGAAGGACCTTAGTCCTACAACTACAAAAAATTAAAACAAAAACAAAAACAAAAAACCTGTGCTATACCAATAACTTGAATGGCCTAAGAAACAAGTTGTAAGTCTCCGTAGAAGAATGCTGACACCTGGTCTTAGTTCTGTGTAACTCAAAGTAGAGAACCAAAGGAACCACACTGCTCAGTCTTCTGACCCTTAAAAACTATGAAATAATAAGTGGATATTGTTTTAAGCTGCTAAACATGTGGTTTACCAATTGACAACCAGTATAAATCTCTTCTAACGTAGATTTTTTTCATCCCTAGAAACTAAACAAGACCATCCAAAATCAGGGAAATAGCTAAATATTTAAGAAAAGCACAGAAAATAGGGGAGCTAAGGGTAAAATAAGTTTAGGCAATTTATAAGGCAAGTACACATGATCAAATCCATGGAAATCTCTCATCCTCATTCTCTCCAAACCTACCGTAATTCATAAATCCTTGTGGACTCAAGTACTAGTGAAGAGCTCAATAAAAAATCAAATTCTGCACCCCCTATCCCCAAATTTACACTTAGGAGATCAAAGTTTTGTTTTGTCTTTTTTTTTTTTCCTAATTTGAACACAGACTGCTCTCAAACCACACTTTGAGAAACATTTTCCTGAATATCTATTATCATAATTTCCAAGTATCTATTTATTTTATTCATCATGTCTGTCTGTCTATCTGTATAAATATTCAATTCAATTCAATTCAATTCAATTCAATTCAATTCAATTCAATTCAATTCAATTCAATATAAAGTCCAGCAAATGGCAGATTGCTTACATCACTGGACTCCCACATAGTTGGCTGCAGTTCAAGCCTCAGACCCAGCGGCTTAAAACGCATGCCAGGTGTGTGTACGTCCAGGCCTAAAATCCTGAGAGGAGAATAGAGAAGAAGAGATTGTGGCGTGGCCATCCCCCTTGGGGTGGGGTGGGGCATGATTTCTCTCTTTCTGTCTCTGTCTCTCTTTGTCCTTCCAGCAAATGCATGAGTCCTATAGCAAAACATTATCTCTTTTAAAAAAATGTGGGTTTTTTTGGTTGTTTTTTAGTTTAAAGAAGCATTCGGATAGTCTTTTTGATGTGTTCATTTTCTTCTTTTGCATCAAATTGTTATACTACTTTTTTCCACAGATTATTTTTTTAAGTGAATCCAGTCAGAAAATGTATTCTCACAGATGATGTTAGACTTCAACTCAGACTCTAGCCAAGGCTTCGGTGACACAGGCACCTTGCTCACTGCATGAATCACTGCCTTTACCCGTTCTTTTCATTGCATATGCATGTCACAGGGACACATCGTAATCCATTTGACCATATCAACAAGAATATGCAGGGTGTCTCAAAGTGCTCTGTTCTTCTGCAGTCACCAGTGCTGTCTTTTATTCTAGATATTCTCCCCATTTTAAATGGGGATAAGAAATGTGTTTAAAAATGGCCAAACCAGGAACTTTTCTGCATACATTGGTTCTGAATTTTGAGCTAAATAGGAAACTCGATGGATTCAATTGTATTTATTCATACGATATCATTTGAAGCTTATATTGGAACTGCAAAGGTTTGCTGAGCATCAATAGCTTTAAGAAAACCAAACTAAATAGTATAAATTATGTTTTCAGTAAATTATGTGTAAGTCTGAAATTAAGTTATAATAACCTGGTGAAAAAACCGTAGTAAGTTATAAATTCTTCCTTGTTAGAGAAAAAGCTATTTCCTTAATCTAAAATATATCCAAGTTTCTTCCAAGTTAAAAACTCCAGTGTTAACTCTAACTTTCTTAGAGAATAAAAGTCACTGCATATAACTTACTTTTGTATTCCACTGAGATGCCCACAACTCTAATGCTGAAATTCCTTTTTAGGGGACTACTTCACTATATATTCCTATTATAGATTTCATTTTCAGTGTCTGCATATCTTGTTCACAAGTTGATAGTATGGAGTCTCAATATTCGATTTATATGTAATCATAGCACCGTTTGTATCAAATCCCATTTTCATTTTGTGGGTTTTTTGATCCCTTCTTCACTTTTGACAGATACAATGAGAATCAATTCCACTTTAGAGTTCCAGTCATTTTTAAGTATATCTTTTTATCTTTCTATAATAGCACATGTCTGCTTAATAATTTTAAAAATATTTTATATTTTAGGCACTTGCCTTAAGTTATATGTAAGATAATTGTCTGCCTCCATTATAATCTTCAACTCAAATTTAAACTCTTTAATTTTGAACCATTTGAAAAATTTTAAACAAAATAAACTTTTTCTTTATTTTTATTTTTTGCTTACTATTACACTGATCTATATCCATACATATACTATGGCATTTTATCTCTCTTCTTTTTTTTTAAGATTATTTGCTGTTTTTATTTTATTTTGAAAAATCATTCACCACCCAAACAGCTAAGGAACAGCATTTTCTGCCCACCTTCTAAATGCAGAGTATAGTCTGTCACTGCTGATCAGGATACAATTAGTGGTGTACAGTCTACAAATTTCATTGGACTGTCCAGCCTTTTAGAATTATAAAGTCTGTTATTATTTTTACCTTAATTATTTCTTTATCTGGAGTCAATTTAATTAATTTAAAACTGAAATCCATCTTCTGATCATTTAAAGAATATAAGAGCTTTACAAGAGGGGTTCGAAGCGATAGGGAGGGCTGACTTTTTGGAAAATTCTACCTCTCCCTCCTTATGTGTTCTGTATCTCTTCAAAAAGAAGTTACTCTGAAAAAGTTTAAAGTGTTTTGAAATTCTGAGTTAGGTTTGCCTTGTTGTCGTTGTAGAGAAATGTGAAACCTTTTCCTGCTTTATTTGAATTTTTTAGAGATTTTTGCTATAGGCCACACATGTTTGCTGGAGGGATAGAGAAACATAAAGTAAAAAATTAGCCCCCCCCCAACACACACATACACTCAAGGGGGTTGGCCATGCTGCAATCCCTTCTCCTCAACTTTACTCTCAGAATTTTAGGTCTGCACACACATGCACACAGTATGAGTTTCAAACTGCCAGGTCCAGGACTTGAACCTTGGTCGACCATGTGGGAGTTCAGTGCTGTAACTTCTACAGCAGCTGCTGGCCCCTCCTTCCTGCTTTAGAGAGAACATACCCCTGGATCAGTTTTCTGAGAATAATTTTGAGCTGAAGGAAAACATATTCATATTTTAAGTAGATGTATTAAGAATTAAGAAAAAGAAGGGGTCAGAGGGAAGCACTGTGTTAAAACGTAACACTCTGAAAGGGAATCTCAAACAGGAAAGTTTCCGGTTCTAGTCTAGAAACCTCTTTGAATACGATGGGCATGCACTTGCCCATGATTCCTGGTTCCTGGTTGGCTGAAGGCTGGAGTTGAATTGCATCTCAGGACCCATTTGGAGGTATGATTTCTCTCTCTCTCTTCTTCTCTCTTTCTCTTACCCATGGAATAAATAAATAAACAAAATAAAAAAATAAAAATAATCGATACTATTTCTAACATTGTTTCCAGAAAATAAATATGTGCAAATTCAAAAAAAAAAAAAAACAATATGATACATGCCACATAGCAAGATCCTAAGTATGGAAAAAGAATTAGGAATCATTACAGATGAACCAAGTTCATACATATCAGGCATTTTTAACAGAGTAGAATACAGCAAGTATCTTTGAAAAAAGTTGATGAAAAACATAGAGACTATGCCCACTAAAGTTGATGATGCACATTAACCTGACTTAAATGAGGTGGAAGAGAAAAGTAAATCTACTTTTATGTTTCATAAATAATATATTTTGGAGACTTGGATTCTGGATGTCTTTGCACTTAGGCTGAAGGAAAGATTTTGCTGTTTAATTAAATATCGATCCTTCAGGACTCTCTACAGAGCAAATGATAACTCCACATTTTTACATATAATCCTTCAATGACAAAATATATAAACTAAAGTAACAGAAGACTATTATTATTTTCTTCCTTTGAGCTTACGATGTTATTGAAAGGGGTTGCTGCAATAACAACCAATATAAACACAAGAAAACTTTGTATGGAAGTTTATAACATAGAAAGTATGGCTTCACAATTTTTAATGGGCATATAACTGTACATATTCATGGGGTATAGTATGATTTTCTGACACATAAATACAATATGTACCAATCAAAACAGGGTATTTGTTTATCCATTCATGTATAAACTTATAGTTTTATCAAAAGAACTCTGTAAGGCAGTTGGGAGTCATGATTATTCTCCTGACTTTGAAGATAAGTAAATAGAATTATGATGTTATATGACTTCATTAAGATTAGAAGTTAATTATAAATAGAGTTATTAGTCACTTTAAATCATCTGAGACCATTTTGACACCTTGTTTTGTCCTGACAAGTTAAAAAAAAGATGAGATTTTAGAAAATCTCTAGATAAAACAATTTGATAACAGAGATTACTGTCTTTGTATGAGTCTCATTATGATTAATCAAGTATTGTTTCACCAATTCTTTGTTTTGGGAAATAGTCTGTCTCATGGGTTAACTGAATGCTTATATGAAAAAAGGACTGTTTCTTTATATATTATGTAATAACAAATCGGCTACCTCTGAGATTTGTAAAATTAGAATACATAGTACTCCCAATATGTCAGAGTTCTATCTAGCAAGGAAAGAGAACATCTGTACCTTCCCAAAGTGTTGAACTACTTCAATATCAAAATGTTTGCCAATTAGACTTGCCAACGAGGAAAAGGGATTCATTTGTTTTTCATTTGCCTACCGTGTGTGTGTTTCATCAGCGGGCATTATTGTTGTTCCTGTTGCTAATGAGTGAATGGATGACTGGAAGTCTGACTGTCCTAAAAGAAGAGAAAAATGTCCCAGTAAGAAACAACCTCAAATCTTGTGACTATTTCATAAAGGTTAAATGGTCTTTTGGGGACCAGCAGTTAGCGTAATGGCTATGTCGCTGGACTCCCACGTAGCCAACTGTGGTTTGAGTCCCAGACCTGGTGGCTTAAACTCATGCGGGGTGCATGTGTGTGTGTGTGTGCCCAAGATCCTAGAGGAGAATGGAGGAGAAGGGATTGCAGCATGGCCATTCCCCCTAGGGGGTGATTTCTTGCTTTCTCCCTGTCTTTTCTGTCTTTCTGGTGAGCGCTCTTGCCCTATAGCAAAAAACTCTTTAAAAAATAATAATAGTAATGGTCTCTTGTCTCTTTTCTCAGTAAGTTTTATTCTCTAATTCTTTGCAATTTCTTAAATGAGGATTTTGTTTATTTAGAACTAATTCTATAGAGCAGCAGCTCTGCACACTGCTAGGGATACAGAGCATGGTCTTCAGCTAACAAAAATGCGTGACTTAGCTCAGGCCATTGCTATTGTGACTTTGATGACCACTTCAACTATCCTCTGGAGGGCAGAACATACGGTTCCTTCAAGAACTTATTTGGCAGGAGTAACGTCTTATATTCAAACAAGCATACTTCATTTGTTGGCTATTACCTACTATGAAAATGATAAAATTCCTTTTAAGATTAATTTGTTGGTTCCTAATTTCAATTGCATAAATGGGGGTGGCTAACGGAAGTAGATAGTGGAAGTCAAAATTGCAGTCCCCCTGAAGGTTTTCTACATTCTCTTTGCTGACTTAGAAACCATGTACTAACCAATTAGAGAAGTGTGCAAAACATGGTCCAAAGACAAATTACCCATCTCAGGTGGCACGTAACCTGTTAAGACTGTTACTGAGAAAGAAAAACCCAAGAGAGAATGAGATGAAGGGGTGAACTACTCAATAATCTTGTCATGCACCTTCTGCCACATACTCATTAAAACCCCAGATTTTTTAAAACCAAGCACGTATATTGTTACTTGCTGATAGATGCTGGTTGGTGAATGAGAAATGTTGCAGTCTCTGACAGAACTGGCTTAAACAATAAAAAGCTCTGGTGGGCTAAGCTGTTGCAGATAAAGAAGTTGGTAGATTCAACACCCATGCTCACGATTATTTGTAACTTTTCCACTTTATGGACTCACAGCCTTGGAAATAATTTCTGTATGCATTGGTTGAGACTGCTGAGTTCCCAAGAGATGTTGTGACCTCTGAAATTAAAAATGGTTGTGCCACATCTTCTGCAATATTTAGGGCAAATTTGTGTTTAGAATACTGATTACAAAATGATTTTGCAGTTTTATCTTCATCTCTAAAAGCTTGTAGTACCAGCTAATATTTGATGGGCTGTTTGCCAGTGTGCTCTGATTTTTTTTTCTTTGTTTCCCATAATTCCGGGTTTATTTATAAATAAGAAATAAAATAAGTATGTATATCATCCAAAGCTCCTGTAACTTATCAGTGATCTCAGTAGTCCCTCTCATTGATTTTTTTTCTTTTTTTCTTTCTCAGCTAAGGGAAAAAATTATCATACTAATTTTATATATATATATATATATATATATATTCACACACATATAATACAAACCCATAAAAATTGCAGAAATTATCCATTAATGTAGACAAAATCAGAGATAATATTTAAACATTTAATAATGTGACTGATAACCACAATGGCTATCTACAAACAATAAATACTATGTATTTCCTGGTACGTACTAGGGCTGATCATCAGACTAAGACATAAATAGAAACAATTAAATTTAAAGATTTTATAAACAGTTATCATCATATGAAATGAATTTTTGTGTAATATTACTAAAATTTTGATTAGCATTAGGTTGAATTAAAAGATCAAAACATTAATGATCACTAGTTGTGTGCAATGGACCAGAAGGGATAAAGCCTATGTGGCAATAGAGAATGACTAGAACTTGAGCATTTGAATTCTAGCACCTCCCTGCTTACTGCTTGCTATGGGAATGCCAACATAAAATTTATCCACCATGCATTCGGTTTTCTTATTGAAACTGAATTGGTGTACGTATGTATGTAGATGGTGATATCTTGTATGTGAATATCTCTTGTTTGCCATGTAAAAGACCTTTTGCACAAAGGTAAACTATCCTTTCATTGAAGCAATGAGACAAAGAATGCACACATGTCAACATAAGACAAAGAACTTGTTAATGATCTAAGTCATGGAGGAAATTTTGGTGTTGGAACACATTTTGCAGAAAATATTAGGACATTTCACAAAAGCATGCTAAGGAGTCAACTAGAAGCACATCCCCGATATGGCCCACAAAAGCTATGTCCTCAGAGATCAGTGACTCATGCTGAATTGCAAATATTAGAGGACTAAGATTTACCCAAAAAGATCAGCCAGTGGCCTCACCAGGGAAAGACAGAGCATACAGTCATATAAATTATCTTTCTGATAGATTCCAAGGAAGTTAGTTGGGTGGTGGTTCTGGGTAGCTAATCTCAGTTCTAGCAAATGTGCATGCCTTAAGTGCACATTATTTGCCAGGCACCCCAGCAAAGTTACAGTAGGTAAGTTACAATAGTCAATGGGGTTAGTAGTAATCTTAAAACCAGTTGCCTTCAGAAACCAGCAGATAGTGTAATGGTTACATCACTGGACTCCCATGTACTTGACCGTGTTCGAGTCCTGGACTAGGTAGCTTAAAAGTCACACTGAGCACTTGTGGTGTGTGCCCAAAATCCTGAGAAGAGAATGGAGGAGAAGGGATTGCAGCACAGCCATCCCCCCTGGGGATCATTTCTCCCTTTCAGTCTCTGTGACTCTGTCTCTCCAGAGAGCACACATACTCTATAGCAAAAATCTCTCTCTAAATAAAATATAAAATAAAAACTAGTTACCTTCAAAAAGAGAAAATAAAAACTCACTAAAGAATTATATTTAATAAGACATTTGGGCATCTAGGCAAGAGAATTGGGAGTCTTTGAGTTAGGAAACCTGGAAGATACTAATTTTTTTGGAGAGGTTTTTGATATAGGAAGCGTGTGCTCGTCAGAGAGACAGAGAGAGGCAGAGAGACAGAAAGTGAGAAATCACCCCCCAGGGAAGTAGTTTTGTCCCAAGAATCTCTTACAGAATCGAAGAGACAATGAATACAACTTTCTAAGATCCAGTGGTTGAAAATTTGGCCAAAGTCATAATAATAAACAACAGCTATATTGAATTATGAAACTAAGCTATAGAGAAAAATGCAGACCAAAGTAGCAAAATACCATATAATATAGCTAAAGATCTTACAAAACTTGGGAAATAGATGAGAGGAAAAACTGAAAACTTATGTACTATAGCTAAGAGTCAAATATTATAGCATAAAGCTAAAAAATGAATTAATAGAAGTATAACATGATTTTGGAACAAGCAGTTGGCATAATGGCTATGTTGCTAGAGTCCCATGTAGTCAGCTGTGGTTCTAGTCCTGGACCCGGTGGCTTAAACTTACATTGGGTGCATGTGTATGCATGCCCAAAATCCCAAGAAGGGAATGGAGGAGACAGGACTGCAGTGTGGCCATCCCCCCTGGGGGGTGATTTCTTGTTTTCTGTCTCTCTCTGTCTTTCTGGCGAGTGCACATGCCCTATAGCAAAAACCTCTCTAAATAAATAAATAAATAAAACAAGTATGACATGATATAATTATAAGAAACTGAAGACTCAGAAAGAGTTTACTATAGACCTATTCTATCCATAGTAAAACAGTATGAGGGAAAGGAAGAAAAAAAAGGAATTTCATTGGGTCAGTCTATGGCCTGATGGTTAAAGTGACTGGATCCCACATGGCTGACTGCAGTTCTAGAAAAGAAAGAGAACTCAAAAAGATTATAAAAATAAAATTATATGCTAAAACCAAGATCAAACATATCCTTCTCTTCAATAAATGATCTATTAAAGAAAAACATTTTTCAGATTATGTTACAAAGCAAATTCCAAGCCTATAAAAATGTGACGTGGTCCACTCAAAACAAATGTCTAAGGGGAAAAAAGAAAAAAAAAAGGTAAAACAGTTAAGAAACACAAAGTGGAAAATTTCCTGAAGTGTTGAAGATAACAGGTATGGTAATATCTTTGATTGGTCCAATAGTCAGTGTATTCTAGATGGGAAAATACATTTTGTATGCTATAATGATATACAATGAATGAATGTAAAATAAATTTAAAAAAAAGAAAAAAAGTCATTTAAATTTTGAAAATAAAACAATGATACTTTATCATGTATAATGAAAATGAAAACCATGAAAATCTATATATCACATTGCATGGCAATAGCATGGTCAAATGAGATATATGTAGACAGAAGAAACAATTTAAAAATAGGAGGCTTTGATAAATCTCTCTAAATTAAAATTAAACTAGAAAGAAATAGGCCCAAATATATCAAAACTTAATATCATAATCCAAAAGGGCAGCTGATTAATTTATATTGATGTAAAAATACTAGAAGGAATGATGCTTCTTTTTTTTAAAGAATTATTTTATTTAACTTTGCTTATTATTATATCATTATTATTTTTCCGTTTGATCAGAGAGAGACAGAGAGAGAGAGAGAGAGGTAGTGAGAAAGCAAGCCACCAGGTTCGAGACTTGAACCGTGGTCTGCCATGTGGGAGTCCAGCACCTTTAACCACCATGCCACTTGCCAGCCCCAGAAAGATGCTTCTTTTAAGCTCCATTGGATATACTATAATATTTAATATATATCGTGTGTATGTGTGTGTGTGTGTGTGTGTGTGTGTGTGTGTGTGTGTGTAGTGTTTCAGTCAGGGTTCTCCAGAGAATCAGAATTAATAGAAAGTATGTGAGAAAGAGAGGGCTAGAGAGACAAAGACAGAGAAAGATAGAATTTATTTTAGAGAATTGATCACACCATGTGAGTCTCAACAGTTCAATATCCCCAGAGTAGGCAGGTGGTTTAGAAACCCAAGCAAGAACTGATATTGTAGCTCAACTCCAAAGGGAGTCTAAGGAAGAATTCCCTCTATGACCTGCGTGTAAATCCACTTTCTCTTAAGACCTTTAAGAGATTGGATGGGGGCCAGCAGGTGGCATGGTGGTTAAGGTGTTGGACACTCCTGCATGGCTGACGACAGTTCAAGTCCTGCACCTGGTGGTTTGCTTTCTCGCTCTCTCTCTTTCTCTGTGTGTCTCTCTCTGGTCAAATTAAAATAAATAAAATTAAATTAAAAATTATTTTAAAAAAAAGAGATTGGATAAGGTCCACCCATATTATGGAAGATCATCTTTATTCAGTCTAATGATATAAATTGTAATCTCTTCTTAAAAAAAAAATACCTTCACGGCAACATCCAGACTAGCATTTGCCAAAATGTCTGGGTACCATGGTTTGGCCAAATAGTCATATAAAATGAATCATTGCATAGAGATGTACATATGTGTGTGTGCAAAGTAGAAGGATGGCACGCTTTTCTGTGCTACAGATTTTTTTCATAAAATCATTTACCAGTATACTAAATTCCACCAAATAGATTTTAGTCCAAAATATCTTGCTGAACCTTCATATCTCTCACTTGTTAGACTTGATGACATTGGTTACTATTATTCCACATATCTCCCTTCTTTTCAATCCTGGAATCATTGCATGGCCAAGCTCTGCATGGGTACACGGCTACTCACTTAAAGGCTACATTTTTCTATCTGCCTTTGTAACTAGATGTCTCTAAGAGACAGAGTGCTACCAACGGAATCCAGTGTCATGTGCACCTTCAAATCTGCATCCTTAAATGCGGTTGCACTTCTCATACTCCATTATCATTCTTGTGAATGCCAGAAGTGACAGGGATCTGGCTTTGACCATCTAGAGAAAGAAATGGCAATGGAGGTGACAGAAAGAAAATGACAGGAACCTGGATCTCCTAATCTCATTGAACAGAGCTGTACCATTATACCTGACTAGAAAGGCTCTTAGGTAAGGTATAAATATGTTTCTTTTTTATCTAAGCTGTATTTGAGGCTACATTTTATTACAGTATCATAGTGTCTATTCCAAAAACAAAAACAAACAGTACTTTTTACCCAAATTCCCATATTGTAAGTAATACTGTGATGCATATACATACATGAATTTTTCCCTTGTATTTTGGATTGCTTAGAACCATTATTTTTAAATCATTTTCTGAAAACATTGTACCCGTTCGTATTGATATCCTCTCTGAATGATAATAGTAAATTCGTCAAAACCTACTTCCTTCAAATTCCTTTGTGACCTAAAGGAGATCAAAGATCTCCTCACTTTGTGTTCAATGAGACTTCTCTCCCTATGCACCGTACTCCTCTGCAAATGTTTCCTTTAAATCTTATAATTACTTAAATATAGGAAATATTACTGAAGTTGAAAGGACTGGGAAAGAAAAACTGCATTTGGTCTTCCTTGGGGGTTTCAAGAAAGAAAATAATCATCTTAATTACATGCTACTTCTCATCTTTAACCTGACTTTTAATAATTAAACCTCTAATTACATTGACTTAAAAATACTTTAAGATTAATTATTTTGGGAGGAAGTATTAAGGGAATTTTCTTGTAAATTTTGCTTTGGCTTCAAATGTTACTTACGATCCGCTCTGTTCAAATTGCCCTCTCATGCACTGCTCTGATTATGCTGTGTTCATTCGGCATCAGATGAAGGGAAACCGAAAGTCCATTTGGAGCTTTTATCCTCAGACGCTGCACCCATCCCTTCACCGTTTGTTCCTTTGACACACAGTCAATTGGACAATTACTTATTGTGAAAACGCCCTGCTGATAAAATAGAATTTAACCCTGTTCTTACTTTGTTTCCGTGACCATTTTCCGAGACAAATATTTTTGACAGCCCCTCTCGCACCAATTTGCAGTGACTGAAGTGGTAGAGAAGAATCTAGAGCATGCTCTGATAACAGCACCTTTTTAGCTGACTGCTCGGGGAACTCCAGACCCACTTTCCCTTGGCCTGCGTTGCTCTCTTGAGGAGCTCAGCAGGTTTTCAGACATTTGCTCAGGCCCAAACTGTCATGACAGAGGCAATTAATGTGGTAATGAGAGTTTGGCATCCAAAATGTTATTTCCTGCAGGGCTTGTCACATATTTCAGAGAACATTAGGAGCAGACCAAAATCTGCTTTTTTCCTTCCCATCCCCAAATATTTGGACCTTAAATTCTCGTACAGTAGAGGGAGACCAGGGAAGCAGATTGACAAAATAAAGGTGGAGAGGAGTGTTTGAAATTTCTAAGTCGAAGACCCGTTGATGAATGTTACGGTGTTACTTGGGAAAGGGATAAAAAAGACGGTTCAATGTAAATGCTTTCCTACCGACTCTTAAGCTAACATTTCATAAGTGCAGGTCCAAATTACTGAGGGGAGACTGCTCTTCCACCTGAGTTTGAGAGAATCTCGCCATTTCTGGACAGGTGAAATTGCATAGTCAGAAGGGGGAAGAGTGCAGGAGCTTGAGGATAAATCTATAGGAAGCTTCAATTTTTGCTACGGACTAACAATTTTGTGAGTATATAATGACTCCGTAACTGAACTCAATTTTGAGATAAGGAAGTGTTTAATTTAAATTATGAGGTGAGAAAAGCTATGAAAAGTTCTGTCATATGAAATTTCCTAAAGCAAAACTGCAGAATATGTATCATCTTGTAATATGGTCTCAGTGCAAATGTTTAATCATTGTTCTGTGAAACAAACAGAACAAGCTCATCACTGTGCTACATCCTTTAATTAATAAATTAGCTAAATGATGGTGATGAAAATCAGAATATATCGATAATGCTTTGGGGGACGGCTGGGCTTGTTCAGGCCATTTTTGTCCCATTTTATCATTTGGGAAGTTTTGTAATGAAGCCTGAAGTGTTAATGTCAGATCTAACACACTGTCCAAGCGTGGATAGTCATTCAAAGGTGCCTTCCTATTATGCATGAAGCCCTGTGACATCTGGGATAGCCACCTGTGTGTTTATGGAGCACTTTGAGGAGAGTGGCGCTTTGTGAGTGGAGCTTCCTAACTACTCTGTGAGAATGTGCAGACGGCAACTTTGTGTCCGATGTTCCTTAATCTATATCCTTTCCTTATCCCTACAGCCTAAGACGCATGACATACAGTAGCTGCTAGTGGCTCCGTATGTATCCACAGAGACTGAACTTCAAATGTTTCTTAACTTTTTCCTTACCTATGCCCTGGTCAGTATGCCTTCATCTTTTACTCTACATGCCACTTAATCTATTAGACACAGACCTCAGAGGAATAGAATGCTACTATTTAAAAGTAAATCTTTCTAGGCTGCTTTTTTATTTATTTATTTTTTAAAGGGACCAGCAGTTAGCGTAATGGCTATGTCGCTGAACTCCCATGTAGTCGACCGTGGTTCTCATCCCAGACCCGGTGGCTTAAACTCACGCCGGGTGCATGTGCATGCATGCCCAAGATCCCGAGAGGAGAATGGAGGAGAAGGGATTGCGTCGTGGCCATCCCCCCCCTGGGGGGTGATTTCTAGCTTTCTGTCTCTCTGTCTGGCAAGCACACACGCCCTATAGCAAAAACCTCTCCAAAAAAAAAAAAAAAAATAGTTTACTGAGCTATTTAGAAAGATTGTAAAAGGTGGAAATAATAAGATAAACGGATAATATTGTTTCCTTTACTGTTGTCTAAAAGCTACCCCCAAATGACCACTTCAAACAATTGCACCCTGCTCGAGATGTGTCATGGAGTGAAAGTCAGACCTTCAGTGAGACTGGAATCATCATATATCTGACAGTTAGCACTGGCACTGGCTTTAGACTGGAAACATCAAACAGCTGGGGATGCAAGAACTGGCACGTCTCAGTCATCTCTCTAATTCTATGGTTTCTGCAGCTTGGTGACTTGAAGGACTTTTTATTTTTAATAGGGCACATGAGCTTGCAAAAGAAAGACACACAGAGAGAGGGAAAGTGGGAAACTATTCCCTCAGGGAGATGGCCATGCCACGCTCCATTTTCCTCCATTCTCTTCTTAGGATTTTGGGTATGCACACACATGTACCTGGCATGGTTTTCAAGTTCAGGAACTTCACAACTGGCCATGTGGGGTCCAAGTAACCTCTTCTTCTTCTTTTTTTTTTTTTTTTTTTTGGGGGGTTTTTGTTTCGTGCGCCTGCCAGACAGACAGACAGAGAGAGACATAGAGACAGAAAGAGAAAAATCACCCCCCAGGGGGGATGGTTATGCTGCAATCCCTTCTCCTCCATTCTCCTCTCGGGATCTTGGGAATGCACGCACACGCGCCCGGCGTGAGTTTTAAGCTACCTGGCCCAGGAGCAGAACCAGAGTCGACTACATGGGAGTCCAGTGACATAGCCGTTATGCTAACTGCTGGTTCTCCAAGTAACCTCTTTAACCATTGTGCCACTGCCTGGCCCTTGAGGGATTTCTCATATAGCTGTTCAGAATTCCAAATGCATATGTCCCATGAGAGAGAAAGCAAACCTCAAAAGAATTCTGCCACGGTGTATGATTCTGAAAAGGTGCACAGCAATTGTTGTCATGTTCTAATTGTCCGAAGCAAGTTAAGGCAGCACACACTTAATGAGGATAGGGCTAAACTCTACTTTTTTTTTTTTTTTTGTCACAGAGCATGTGTGCTTGCTAGAAAGAGACAGAGACAGA
>NW_006160175.1:2005472-2038799 GCF_000334495.1 Tupaia belangeri chinensis
GGAAAGAGAGAAAGTGAGAAATCACTATTTGGTGGAATGACCATGCCACAGTCCCTTCTCTATTTGCCTTTTGGGATTTGGGGCGTGCACATGCACCCAGTGTGAATCATTCATTGGTCACATGGGAGTTCAGCGCCTTAACCATTATGCCACCTCCTGACCCAGAAATTCTACCTTTTAATAAAAGAATTGTCAAATAATTCATTCACAAATTGTAACAAACAAACTAGAAATATTATTTTGTATATGATTTCTAATATTAATAATTGTAATAAGACTAATAATTATATTAAGTGCTTAGTGTTTTCCAGGAATAGTAAGGATATCATCTATAATAAATCCTCTGAAGTGCTACCTCTATTATCAGTTTACAAACAAAAACTAAGTAGATGGACACATCACGCCTTCTTTATGTATTCATTCACTGCTGGGCATTTAGGTTGATTCTAAGTCCTGGCTATTGTGAGCAGTGCTTCAGTAAACATGAGTGTGCAGCTACCTCTTTGATGTACTGATCTCATTCCCTTTGGATATACAAACAGTCAAGAGTGAGATTGCTAGATTATATGACAGTTCCATTTTAAATTGTTGAGAACCTGCTGTACAATTTTCCATAATGGAATACTGTCGTTCATAAAAAATAAATAAATATTATCATTTGAGATGACATGGATAAATCTGTAGGACAGTACGTTAAGTGAAACAAGTCAGACAGAATGATAAACAGTGTTTGATCTCACCTATAGGTGAAATCTAAAAATAATAATCTCAGGAATAGAGTGGAGCAGTGATTACCAGATATTGGGAAGGAGACAGGGGCAAGGAGGATGGGGAGATGGTGATCATCAGGTACAAAGTTACCATTGGCTAGGATGAATACGTTCTGGTGTTCTATTGCACAGTGTCATGACTATGATTAATAATATTGTACGGTATATTTCAAAATAGCAAGAAGAGAAGTTTTGAATGTCCTTGCCACACACAAAAAAAATCCATTAATTAGATGATGGCTATGGTAACTATTCTGATTTGACCATTAAATAATCTATACATGTGTCAAAATATCAGATTGTATTCCACAAATATGTACAATTTCAGAGTGTCAAAAAAAGGGCCAGCCATGATGGCACAGCAGCCTTGCACACTCTGAGTTGCTGAAGCCATGTGGGAAGGCCCCAGGTTCATGTCCTGAGGGCTCTTATACATACGGGGTGTACCATGTACCCATAATCCAGGCTGGCTGAGGCTGGAAGTAAACTGCAGAGTGAAGACCATGTTGGGGGTACCTGCCTCTCTCTCTGTTTGATGGAAATGGTAAAAAAATAAAATTTAAATACAAAGATGAAGACTGAGATTTGGAGAGCTTTCGTTATGTGCCCACGGTTCTACCGCTAATAAGCGTGAGAAATGATTTCTACCAGAATCTTCATACTCTGAAGACTGTCAGTAACACATTCCACCCATTACACCAACTTGCGTATCCTTGCAACTTGACATTCTCCATGTTATGTATGTACGGGGATAGATAGTTTATATGATTATACCTGGGTTTTTCTTAGATCATTTTATGTCTTGCTAACTTACAAAACAAATATGTTAAATAAAAGTGCTGTTACAGATATGAGAGATGCCTCACTCCCATGCACTGAATTCATTACATGCTCTCAGAGAAAGCACTGGCTAGTAAAAGAAATTAACTTGTAAAACTACTATTAATTTACGTTGACACAAAATAAAACGGGAAATAAGGAGGCATTTGCAGCTGATAGGTAACACCTGGAAAAACTGCTGAGTGGTTCTCTCTTAATGGGAATATGCTGAAGTATTGTATGACAGATGACAGTATTGTCCAGTATTATTACCTCTTCTTCAGCAGAAGTTATTAAAAGGGCCAGTGAGCCAAGTTGCCTGAATCATCAATAACATTCATGTAAACACCCACCACAGTATAACCAAATACATCACTAAGGGGGAGCATGACACCGAACTCTGGGCATATTGTTTATTAGAACTGGCTATTAATGTACTCTGCATAATAATATGAGAACCTATATATGCCCGCTCCCAGGTCTAGAGATTTGAACCTGTGTGTATGTGTATAAGGGCTGCATGTCCTTCATGACCTATGTACCAATGAAGAAAAATAAGAAAGATCAGTCAATATACAGGAGCAATTCTTAAGTATTCTGGAATTACTGCTTTGTAATTTTTATCTTCAGTTGTTCAGAAATGAAACAAAAAATGGTAAGTCTAATAATAGGGAATTATTAATATCCATTTTGTACATACTTAAATGATGTGAAGGTGAACATAATAAAAATCATATACATGTTAGCATAATTTTATACTAATTACTTTATAGTTCCCAAATGTTCCAGTCATTAAGAATTGTCATACTCTGGGGCCAGCAGGTAGCTTAGTGATTAAGGCACTAGACTCCCGCACAGCCAACCATGGTTTGAGTTCCAAACCTGGCAGCTTGAAACTCAATGCCAGGTAACCCGAAATCCCAAGAGGAGAATAGAAGCGAAGGGATTACATCATGGACATACCCCCAAGGGGGTGCTTTCTCACCTTCTCTCTGTCTACTTCTCTCTGTCTCTGGCAAGCACATATGCACTATAGTAAAAATCTCACGCACACAATAAAAGGATTATCAAACTAATTCTTAGGTGTAAAACATGCCTACACCTCCACTCATTGATATTTGAACACACAATGTTAAGATTTGGTTATTAAAACATGACTTTTGAAAAAGTTGTTTGACTACTGGCATGAATAAGGGATTTTCAGCTAAGAATTCAATATATAAATTCAGTTTATACACCTCAGCACTGTGATACTTAGGGCAAGTCTCTAAATCACTTAGTGATTCAATTTCACATTTAAAGATCAGAATATTAGAAATTGTATCTTAAATGTACTTTTTCCTAGAATGGCTTATACATGATATGCATGATTATCTTTGAATCATGGAGGAGGAAGGAAATCTGACAGGTCATGACTCTGTAAATTGAGAAATGAGACATTCTGAATGTATGCAGCATATCACATAGCTAGTTAATACAATTTCTCCCATGCCATATTCTCATTACAACAAAAAATATGCCTACTTTCAGTCTGACTTTATTTTTCATTAAATAACTTTCATTAAGGAAAATGAAGAGGCACAAAAACAGGAGTCGTCTCTCATATCACCAAGACTGACCTTTTTTCCTATCTCTTTTCCTGTATCAAATAATCCAAGAGGAAAATTATGGACTTTTAGATTTTCCTTTATAATTATTACTACTTCAAGCAGCAGTGGCATGTAAACCTCCTTTACATCCATCCTGTCCATATCAACGTAAACATAAGACAAAAGAGAATTACTCCAAGGCTAATAGGTAACAGTGGTTAAGGCACTGGACTCCCACATGGTTGACAGGAGTATAAATTTCTTTTTTAATTTTTTATTTGTTTTTAAAATTAAAAAAATATATTATTCATATATTAAATCACTATACATAGTTTAAATTGTGTAGAGACTTTACTCAGCATGATATACACAGCAGTCCAATCCAGTTGAGACCACCATACACATCCTCGTCAACAGATAATAAATCTTATCTATGTCCCATAAGTGTCTTACCTCTCCATTCAGCCCCCCAAATTTCCTATATTCTTCCCATTCCCATACTCTCTTTCCACTTTGTCTCTAGTGTCCACTACAATTTTTAATACTTTTACGTCCTCCAGTCTTTCAGTCTCTACCATAGAGTGCAGATAGTCAGTATATGTTAAATGGAGACATTCAATGTCTCTCTTTCATAGCCTGACAGGAGTATATTAATTTCAAACCCAGTGGCTTAAAACTCCCACTGGGCTTGTGTGCATGTGTGCCCAAAATCCATAGAGGAGAATGGAGAAGGGACTATAGTATGGTCATTGCCCCTGGAAAGTGGTTTCACACTTTCTCTCTGTCTTGCTCCATGTCTCCTGAGAGTACACATGCCTCTTTGTGAAAATCTCTCTGAATAAAAGAGAAAGAGAGAGAGAGAGAGCGAGAGAGAGAGAGAGAGAGAGAGAAAGCACTACTCTGGATTTTAGAGGAGGCAAAGTTAGAGTTAGACTAGCAAGGGCCAGATTGGTGGCTAAGTGGTCACATATTGCTCAGGTGAGCAGGATCAGGTGCTGAATCTATATAGGAAGATCATGGGTTGAGTTGGGTTTCCCAATCAACATATATATGCCAGGCTCCTGTGCCCATGATTCTGAGTGGCCAAGAAGGCTGGGGAAGACAATGACATAGTATTGTCAAATGTATGTTAAAGGTGTCACTCTCATCTCCTGACCCCTGCTCCCATCTCTCACTCTCTTGAAAAAATAAACTTGAAAGAAAAAAAGGACTATCAAGCTCTACGATCACATGCAAAAAATGCCATTGTTTTTTATTAGTTAATCCACAATAAACAACCATTTGTTAAACACCTTACAGCCATGTGAGTGGGGCTGGCAGGCGGCATGGTGGGTGAGAGTGCAGGAGTCCCACATGGCTGACCACAGTTCTAGTCCCGGACCTGGCAGCTTGCTTTCTCACTTTCCCCCTCTCTCCCTCTCTCTCACACACACTCTGTCCTTCTCTGGTCAATTAAAATAAATAAATTAAGGTAAATAAAATAATTCTTAAAAAAAAAAAAAACAACATGTGAGTTACTTGCAAAACTCAGGATGAATATGCTGTCTGTTATGGTTTGGATAATAGTTTGTTCCCCATAAGTTTAGGTTTGGGAGTTTTGTTTTGGAAGGCAGCAAAGCCTACTGGGCAGAGCTTGAATCATGGAGATTCCATCAGATAGGCAACACTCTCATGTATATATTAATGCTGTCTCATGAGACTCAATGAGTTCTAGCTCAGATGAGAAGGGGTTAGTTCTCCAGAGAACTGATTACTATAAAAGAGAGAGCTACCTGCAGCTGTTCTCACTTTCCCTGCATCTAACATCCTCTGTATTTCCATGGGTCATGTTATAGGCCGACCTGGTTTTCCAATTTTCCATCCACTAGAATTGTGAGTTAATGAGCCTCTATTTCCTTATAAGTCACCCAGTCTCAGATATTTTTGTTAGCAGCACAATAATGGACTAAGACACTATTTCATACTTATTTCCTCCAGTCAGCCCTTGTGCACTAACATGTCTTACTCTCACAAGCTTAATTTCTTACAAGTGATGTCTCCCACTCCAAAATGGTCCATAAATCCAGAGGGCTTACTTATCCTAACATAAGTGTGCCTTGCGTTCAATGCCCAATGTCTCCCTCTAGTTTTATCACCGTGTTCTAAACCACCATTATTTTTTTCTGGAAGTAATATTCTAAATTGTCTCCCTGAAGTTCCCCTAGTCTGTTCAACACAGAGCACCCAGAGTGATTATTACAAAACATAAATCATATTGTAGATTTCTGCTTAGAACTCTTCCATGACTTTCCATTGTACATACGAGAAAATACACACTTCTTGGCAAGGGTCTAAGATAGTACATTATGCCCTTGTCTACCTCTGCCGTTTTGTGCCCCACCACTGTCTGCTGATGCACCATGAGTCTAAAACACTGACCTTTTCTCCCTTTCTTGGAATGCCCTCCTTTTGTTTATGCCTTTAGAACTTTCAAGCTTTGTTTATTCTTCCTGAAACTCGAGGACCCAGAATGTCAAGTGTGACTTCTTTATATGATTCAATAGAACATATACACCATATATATATATAAAACACCCAGGCCATTTTCAACTGTATCAATTGATTTCATGATTGTAATGACACTAATCATTAAGGAAAATTATTTTTCTCATGTGTTTATTTTCTTACTTTTAATAATTCCCGTTATCTTTTTCTTATCACTTGTACAGCACATACACACATTCTTAAGAGCCACCACTCCTCTGAATTGATAGAATCAAGAAAAAAATCTTCATTGTAGAGTAGGCGCTTGATAAACGTTTGAAGAATAACTCTTTGGTGAAGTTATAAATAAATGTCAGAAATAGAGTACAACACAGAAATCTGCCCCCTCCAGTCTTGCAGTTGCTTTGTGCAGTCACTTTCTTTCGCTGGAGAAGATTAGAAATGTAAACTAAAGTAATCGTGACTAAGGCAAATGTTAAGACCAGGAAGCCTCACAGAAGGAAAGCAAAGCAGATCAGGGTTGCTTACGTTGTAGGAGAAACTTCTCACAGTTCTTGGAAGATGGGGAAAATCATCTAATTCCGGGCAATGCTACTGAGAGGTTGAATTAGGATTGTGAGAGTACATTAGCTGGAGTTTTCACTTTGAATTCTTACAAATAAAGCTTCATTACAAAGGTCTGCTTTGACAGGGTACCTC
The DNA here is from genome assembly GCF_000334495.1 of Tupaia belangeri chinensis. Taxonomy (NCBI): domain Eukaryota; kingdom Metazoa; phylum Chordata; class Mammalia; order Scandentia; family Tupaiidae; genus Tupaia; species Tupaia belangeri. The sequence goes on from NW_006160175.1 coordinate 2,011,834, forward strand.
AGGATAATAGTGTTCCAACTTCTTCAACTTTTGAGCATTCCCAAGTGCTTGAGTAACCTTATTGTTTGATCTTTTGGCTGAGGTGTTTGTTTGTTTGTTTGTTTGTTTCTTTTTCGCATCAGATGTAACTGATTTCTTCAGAATCCCTCTCTTCCATTCCAGCATCTCCAGCAAATGAGCACCACTATTTGACTTTCTGGCTAACCTCCTCTGATTTTTGTTAATATAAACACAATCCTAAGCCTTTAAAATAAATAAATAGCAGTATTAGTAGCAGAAATAATAATCAGAACTAACATTTTTGGAATGTTTATTCTATGTTTGTTCTAATCACTAAACAAATGTGATAATAGTAGGACACTATTATAAATGGAGAAGCTCTTGTCATTCTGTTACACATTTCTTTCAAGAAATTATAATCATGCATGATAAACATGATTTTTATGGTTATTACGACATACAGGTGGCTTGTATTTCTTATGGGCTTCAGTCTCATGTGTTCCAGAAACCATGTTGTTATCTCCTGTTAAGAAGCCCAAAGGGTGGACCAGCAAATTAGCGCAATGGCTATGTCGCTGGACTCCCCTGTAGGCGACCGCAGTTCAAGTCCTGGACCCGGTGGCTTAAACTCACGCCGGGCGAGTGTGTGTGCGTGCATGCCCAAGATCCCGAGAGGAGAATGGAGGAGAAGGAATTGTGGCGTGGCCATCCCCCCTTGGGGATGATTTCCTGCTTTCTGTCTCTCTGTCTCTCTCTGTCTGTCTGGTGAGAGCACACACCCTATAGCGAAAATCTCTCCCCCAAAATAAAAAAACCCCCCAAAAAAAAAAAAAAAAAAAAAAAAAGAAGCCCAAGGGACTTCAAATCATCTCTTCTAGAGTTTGCTATTACAGTAAAAGGGAATCATTCATGTGTTTAGTTAACCTAGATATACTATTCCCACTCTTCATCCTTAATTATCCCATCTATCATCTCTTCCTAGTATACTTCTATGTATTTCTTCATTTGATCCCATAGTTGTGTAATAACCTAACATTAATTTTATTAGCTGTAGTGTCCAACACTGAACTGTTGTACTCATAGTTACCACATTGTCTCTACCTCCACTCCAGCTAGTCTCTGCATGTCAGACAAAGTGATTTTTTTTAATGCAAATCACCATGTGATTGGAACTCTTGAGTAAGTTTTCATTGTTCTTGGAATAAAAGAAGAGCTCCCTAAAGTAGCGTAGAAAGCCCTTTAAGGTCCACCTCTCTCTCTAATCTTGTCTCCTTCTCTGTACTTCAGCCATATTAGTCTTCTTCATATTTAGCACATGTCCTCATAATTAAAGAAAATTTGCCCATATTATTCCTTAAAATCTTTTATCATCTTCTAATTTTATAATTTTTGTCTGATTATTTACTTAATGTGTATTTATCTCCATTCTTGATAATGATAAAAAGTTTAAGTAATGGATACATTTTTTAAAAACATCTTTGGGATTTACATGATAAAAGAACATGGCAAACTGCTCCATAGATGTTCCCCAATGAACCATGTCTTCAACTATTCATGGTCTTGTGCAGTAACTTCCCTTGGATTTATAGTCAATAAATTATCTTAAAAATAATGTTCATGCTCTCAGGCCAGCCGGGTGGCAAGGTGGTTAATAAGTGGTTGAATGCCTCATGTCCAAGTCCATGACTTGAGTTTCAGACCTAGTGCCTTGGAAGATTCACCAGGCATGTGTACCTATAATCCTAAAAGGAGAAGGGATTGCGGTGTGGCCATCCCCCAAGGGGTAATTTATCACTTTCTCTCTCTCTCTCTCTCTCTCTCTCTCACACACACACATAAGTGCAAGCATTCTATCGCAATAAACAAACAAACAAACAAACAATGTAATGCTCTCATGTCCTGAGTCTAAGATATAATATAACTTGCAGCTTTCACTTTTGTCCTGTTGGGAAAGCCATCTTCCATGTAAGAACTCCTACTATTCTAAGACTATTGCTATGCAAGTCCAATCTAGCCACAGGGAGAATTCAGGTGGAGTAAAACCAAAGCTTCAACTTGTAGGTCCTCAGCAGAGCTCCTTCAATCAGCAAATACACACTTGCCACAAACTTGAGTGAGATCATTTTAGAATTGAGTTGTCCAGCTCCATTTACGCTTCCTTTGCCAATGCCACTTGGAACACAGGAAATGTTCTCTACCTAGACTTGCCCAAACTAGAGAACTAAGTGCAAAACAAGGATGCCATTTTGAGAACCTAAATTTTGGAGTGTTTGTCATGTAGTAATACATAAATAAAATGAAGAAAGAGCTAGCACTATGAGCTGAAAGCCCAAAGTTAAGGGAGTGAGAAGCCATCCTAGTCAACATGGGTTGTCATTTTTCTATAGGGTTGGTTTGGAAGTGAAAGAGACTTCAGAATATCTGCAAGACTGGGGGGAAAGAGCTGAAGAAATTGAAATGGAGAAAGACTATATAAAACATGTTTTCTAAATATTAAGAATGTATAACACTTTGGGAATTTTTATAAAGAAGGTAAGATAAAGTGTTAAAATATTTAAAGTATATTCTTTGAACCTGATTTTATACCACAAATAGACAAAAAAAGAGGGGTATAGGTGACCACCAATAGAAATACCCATGTGTCATTCTAAGAAAGGGTAGGCACAGTTTGGAATCAGCATTTAGTGCCCTTATGCACATACTTTATGGTGTTTCTTAAATTAATTTATTATAATTTTGTAGGTTATATTCTGAAAATATTGGTTTAAATTTAATTAGTAAAGTTGAAATGTAAAATAATTATGAACAGTTATGGATCTCTCAGATCATAAGCTTAATTCTGCATAGAATAGAAAATAATTTTCTGCTTCTAAAATTAAATTCTTTTATATAAGCCCCCTGTCCCCAGAATAGATGAACTTGGACACTTTAAGTTCAGGGTCTGAGCCCCCTTATGCTGAGTTATATCAGGTTTCATTAGAATGATTGATTATATAGCTAATTTCTTGGAATTGTAGGCAGTTGGTGCTTCTTTTCTCTCCTACATCTGCTAATCCTCCTTCTTTCTCAATAGACTTTGGATTTCATTCCATGGAAATGTGTGCCAAGTAGCCATGGTGTGAATAAAAGCCTTCCTCTTATCTCATTGATCTCTATAATATGTATAACTTCTTTATAATAAGGCACTATGTGGTTTCCCTTAGTCATGTGGCACAGTGGTATGTGCTGCTCAAGAGACATCAAATTCCACGTGGAGACCGTGGGATGAATCCCTGGCCCAGTCAGCCTGAAACACACCAGACCTATATGCAAATGCCCAGGATCTGATGGACTGAAGGAAGTGATCATGGCATGACCAAACTCTGCAGAAGGTGCTCATCTATTTCCCCTTATTGTCATGTGATCATGAACATCCTCTATCAAGAATAAAGAAAAAAATTTAAGTGTTAAAAAATAAATAAAGCAAAATAGTCTGCTTTGCTTTATGATATTCTAAAGCATATTATGACTTTAAAATATTTAAAGTATTTTGTCCAGACATAGTATCCAGACATTTCTTCTGGATTTGTATCATTGTGACAGTATGGAAACTATGAAGGACTCAGTTTCCAAGATGCTTCTCAAAGACCGAGTTATACAGGTACTTTCTGTCATGTGTTCCTCAAACCTGTCTGAACTTTCTAGCACTCATATCAACACTCTGTGTGGACAGAGCATGGATAAGGCACAAGCACCCTTCCTGGGTACTCAGTCATTCAAGTGCTTTATCTTTTGTGTCTCTGATTCTCTATTTCTTATTCTTTGTCCAGTCAAGAGAATTTTATTAATATCATTTGATTAATTTTCTGGTATTTCATTACTTTTTCAACTGTTTTATTTAGAGTATGAACTTTACATGCTAAATCCTTCAGAGGTTACATTTTTTAAACTAAAAACCACAGATTCCTACAACACAAAAGCTTTGGGTAAGAGGAAGGGTGGGAAAAGAGCAAAGAAATCCTGGAGAATGGAACTCTCAGTTAACAGTTTATTATTATCCTGCTATAATACTTTATGTACTTTTTCAACCATTTATGATAGACTCTAAATATTTCTGTGATCTTTTCACTAAAATGTGTCCTCTGCAAAGGGTCTGAGGTAAAATTCACTGAAAATATTCTTATCTATAATTAAAAAAAATAGGTAGGCACTAACCCTTATAGGAAAACTCTTGGTATTAGTATATAAAGCATCAGCCTAGCAAAGGATTCCTTTTCAGAAATCAGACAGAATATTTTTTATATCCATATTCTGCTATTTTGTTACCTGGGTAACTTTGGGCACATCATATGAAGTATCTGAGCTCATTCACTTATGTGCAAAAAAGAGAATTATCATACCACCCTTTTCTTAGTACTACTGAAAGCGTAATATCAAGTGTATCTGAGAAATTTATCATAGAAACATAAATACATTTCCCATAAATATTAGTCATTGTACCTATTTCATCAGGAGAGAGAAATAAAGGCACCTCACCAAGAGTTGTCATTTATGAGGAATATGTATATATATTGCCTCCACAGAGCTCTGCCAGTAAGGGGTGAAAGGAATTAGTCTCCTCACTATTGCACTGAATGCAACCACTTAGGGATGGAAGAATAGTATGCTTCCTATTCTTTCTCCCCTTCTGGGAGAAAAGAACACAGCATTTCCAATTAAAGCACACCAGGGATGTTATAAACCAAGTGTAATCACCGAAGTTGGAACTATATCAGGAAACTCAGAAAAGAGAGAGAAAAAGATGTAAGATTCTATTACAGAGGAACTCTAGGGCAGAAATTGATTTTAATTCATTTCAATTCAATTTAAAAATTAATGTTTAGTTGTTGCATACCAAACACCTTGAAGTATCCTATTTATATCAACCTTGTCAAATAAAGAATGAAGACGATTGGCTAAATCTTTACTTCCTGACTCTGACTCTTAATATCTACTTATAGATGGGATTTTTCTTTTAAAAAAAGTAATAGCACATTTTTTAAAAGTAGCAGCAATCTTTCACATAAAATATCTTGTAAAAATATCATAAAACTATAAATAAATGTTGAACTATGGTTTTTCAAAGACTAAGTGCAAGAAGGAGGCATAAATTCACTCCTTTGGTCATTCATTTTTCTCTTGTTCCTTCTCTGAATAATAGAACTGAATAACATATAGGAAAAGTATCAGAGTTAACCTGCAGCCAGGATACCAAAAACACCTAAAAATATGATAGTCTTATTAAGTTCATTCTTTCTGTCATATCCTTTTCTCTCCTATCCTCCTTCTAGTCCATCTACTTATATGTATATAGTTTTCTTTCTTTTTTCTTTCTTTTTCTGTGGCTGAACCACCCACTATGGGCCGTGAACATATAATTGTAATTGTAGGCAAAAACTATTTAGTAAAGTTCCTGATGCATTGCCCTCTTGGCGTTAGCTATTGTTAGATGCTACCGCTATTAAATTAGATCAGATATTTTTCCTATACGAGCGTAGTTCTTCCAGTGTAAAAGTTCCACATCAGCGTAAATATTTACTACCTTACAGAGAAATGAGTGATGTCAGTCAAGTCCAAAATATCTGATTTCCCTTAGATCAAATTTGTATAGACAGAGTAGACTTGTCACATTAAATCAGAACTTTTGATATTGATTTTTTTTGGTCACTTCATGTAAAAATGGTCTTAATAACAACATTTATTCTTTCATTAAATTTACATTTGCTAGAGGATCACTTTTGGTAAGGATTTGTGCAAGACACCAGAGCACGATGATATATTTTAGTATGTTTTGGGTGTCCGCTGACCTTCAGAACATCACCTTGGAAGGCTTATCTATGTTATTTATAACCATACTGTGTGAGAAAAGAACACAGTACATCTAAATGAGTCAGTATTGCTAACTGCTGCAGTTTTAAAGCTCTGGATAGATTGCATATGCCTGACATGGCAGCTGCACTTCATATCTATTTTGAAGATAGACCATGGTAAACTACAGTGACAGGCTTCCCTCATTTGGTTTATGTTTCTGGATGTGCAAAGGTGTGGCTTGAATACTGGCTTATCTGAGTGATGTACAAAACACCTACAATTTCTAAACACTTTATAATGACTAAAATTCCACAGAATCATTAAACACTGTTAATATTAAGTACTTTATGTAGAATCATTCAACATTGCTATAAATATTTAGACATCAAAGGAAGAGTATAAAGTCAGTAAATTGACTTTTCGCATTTTTCAATCAGAAAATAATTTCCCAACCTCTGTATTCAGCAGCAGAATCCAATTTGAAGAATTATAATAGTCTTTGAACTAAGATGAGTGGGTAATTAGAACATTCACGTTTTTTAAGACAGGAAAGAACTAGTTCTGCATAACAAAATTACATAATCATGATACCTTTGAGAAGGATAACAGGTTGTTTTTAAAAAGATTGTTGTCATTCCAAATTACTGTTGGGATTAATTTAAGAAAGAGCTTCCTGGACTTTTAAAATCAGAATACATAATCAAATAAGTCCTCATAATTGTACTAAAAAAGACACAACATTGGACACTTTAAATAAGAGACTATACGTATACTGTCATACATGTTAAATGCATCTGATTATTACCCTATTCCCTCATTGCCTAATATATATTACCTTGAATAAAGGAAGGGAATGAAACTCTCTTATTTCCACCATCCTGCTAACCACAAAATGCTGTCATCAAAATTGTTATATAAAAACTTGATTTTTTTTTAAATTTTAAGAAATGAAATAATTCTGGGAACCAGCAGGTAGTGTAATAGCTATGTCACTGGACTCTCATGTAGTTAACCACAGTTCGAGTCCTGGACCTGGTGGCTTAAATTCATGCCGGGCATGTGTGCATGTGTGCCCAAGATCCTGAAAGGAGAATGGAGGAGAAGGGATTGTGGCATGACTATCCTCCCTGGGGGATGATTTCTTGCTTTCTGTCTCTCTGTCTCTCTTTTTCTGATGAGCGCATGCACCCTATAGCAAAAACCTCTCCAAAAACAAAGAAAAAAGAAATGGAATAATTCTTGTGTGTTAGTCTCTTAGTCCATGTACATTTAGTATATTTTTAAACCATGTAGGCTTTGGTTTAAAAATATACTAAAAATGGGTACCTTTTAAACAGCTGAACTATATACTATATTTCTCACAGTTCTAGAGACTGGAACTTCAAGATTGTGGAACAACCATGATCCAGATCTTGTGAGGGCTGTTAACTGGCTTGCAGATGGTGATTGTGGCATGACTATCCTCCCTGGGGGATGATTTCTTGCTTTCTGTCTCTCTGTCTCTCTTTTTCTGATGAGCGCATGCACCCTATAGCAAAAACCTCTCCAAAAACAAAGAAAAAAGAAATGGAATAATTCTTGTGTGTTAGTCTCTTAGTCCATGTACATTTAGTATATTTTTAAACCATGTAGGCTTTGGTTTAAAAATATACTAAAAATGGGTACCTTTTAAACAGCTGAACTATATACTATATTTCTCACAGTTCTAGAGACTGGAAGTTCAAGATTGTGGAACAACCATGATCCAGATCTTGTGAGGGCTGTTAACTGGCTTGCAGATGGTGCCTGCTCATTGTATTCACACACAGTGAAGCAAACAACATCCCTCAAGCTTCTTTTATAAACACTTTAGAGCATTCATGAGAGTAAAGATTTTATAATCTAATTAACATCTTAAATGCTCTGCCTTCTACTACAATAGCATTGAAAATTAGATTTCAAAGTACAAATTTTGGAGAGACACAAACATGAAAAGTATAGAAGTTATGGTAAAAAAAAAAATGTGGGAGGTTGCAGGAGAGAGTGGCTGATGGCATGCTGATTAGGACAGCCAGATTCCATAAGGTCAACTGTGCCATTCAAATCCCAGACTCAGTGGTCTGAAAAACATGCCAAGCATGTGTGATGCATGCCCAAAATCCCAAAAGGGGAAACAGAGAAGGGATTGTACTATGGCCATCCAACTTGGTGTGTACTTTTTCACTTTCTCGTTCTCAGGTGAGCTCATGTACCTTCCAGTAAATAAAATAAATAAATAAATAAATAAATAAATAAATAAATAAATTTTAAAAAAAAGTAAAGAAAGAAAGGAAAAAAGAAAAGAAATAAAACAAGCCACAAGATATCATCAATGCGGGACCAGCAGTTAGTGTAGTGGCTATGTTGCTGGACTCTCATGTAGTTGACTGCGGTTTGAATCCTGGACCTGGTGGTTTGAAGTCACGCCGGGTGCATGTGTGTGTGTGTGTCAAAGATCCCAACAGGAGAATGGAGGAGAGGGGATTGTGGTGTGGCTATCTCCCGGTGGTTGATGATTTTCTGCTTTCTGTCTCTCTGTCTCTCTCTGTCTTTCTGGCAAATGAAAGTGCCATATAGCAAAAACCTCTCAAAAAACAAAACAAAACAAAAACAAACAAACAAACAAACAAAAACAACTATCATCAATGCAATCCACTAAGACAAAAGTTCATGTCCAATATCTATGAATCAGCAGTTCACTGTGACAAACATTCTTGGTTCAACCCCAAATGGGTCCCACCACTTAACAGACAGTCATAAACATGTGAAAGTACTTTTAGGTGGTTCCTTTTCTTAGATTGCTGACATAAACTATATATTATGTATGGAACTGACTTGAATAAAAGATGCCAGTAGACTCTTTGAGAGTAATTCCACATAATATGTACTTTATCTAACAAAATCAGATGTTGCCCACAGGGTTTGTCACATATTGCTGTCTCTTTCCTGGTTTCATTACCAGAACTTCATATGGTGTCTTTTTGCCTATTTTTCAAAGTTCTTCAAAATAGTTAACATTTCATATGGTGTTTCTAAGAAAGCTTGAATTATAAAGATTTGTTTTGACCAAAAAAAAAAAAAAAAAAGAATGTGTGATTCGAACTAATAAAGTTCAACTTCTTATTTTGCCCTTTTCTAATTCTGTGGTGTTGGGAAAATATATTAGGCATTCAGAGTCTTTTCTTATTTTTTCTCTTTTCTTCTGCATAGCAAACGAAACAATCAACAGAGTAAAAAGGCAGACTATGGAATGGAAGAACATATTTGTGAATCATGTAAAAGACAAGGGGTTAACTTTCAAAATATAAAGCAACTCTTAACTCAATAGATAAACAAATAATAACCACTTGAATAATAGGCTAAAGATTTTAAAAGGTATGTTTCTGTAGGAGATACACATATGTCCAACAAATATATAAAATATTATTAATGAAAAGCACAATGATATTACCTCACATCTCTTAGGATTAAAAAGAAAAAAATAATGTTAGTATGAATGGGCATGACTGGAACAGTTTTTACACTCTGGGAAGCAAAATGATGCAGCTACAATAAAAAACAGTATGAAGATTCTCCAAAAAATTAAAAATAAAACTACCATACAAACTACAGATCCAACTTCTGGGAAGAAAAGAATTGAAATCAGGATCTCATAGAGATATTAATACTTCCATGTTATCTGTAACATCATTTACAATAGATGATATGTATAGATAATCTAAACATCTGTGACTGAAGAATAGATAAAGAAAATATGATTATATATATGTCTCAATGGAATATTATTCAACCTTAAAAAAGGAATTACTGGTATATGCAACGACATGAATGAATCTGGAGGACATCATGCTGACTGAAACAAATACTTAAGGAAGGATAGATACTGCAAAATTAAACTTATTTGATAAATATTAAATAGTCAAACTCAAGAAGAGAAGAGAATGGTGATTGCTGGTGGGGAGAGAAGGGAGAAATGAGTCATTAATCAATGGGTGTAATGCAATGAATGATATTCTAGACATCTACCTACAACATTTTGGCTATAGTTAACAACACTGTATTATATGCTTACAATTTAATAAAGAGGCAGATCTCATGTTCGGTATTCTCTGAGCAAGATTTAAAAAAAAAGAAATGCATATGCTACTTGATTTTTGAGATCATGAGATATAGAAATAAAAAAGTATTTTGGAAATTTTAAAACATTAGGAAAATATATGAACTTCTATTTGACAATATAATTTTGTTACTAGAGTCATAAGTTTTTGACTCAGAAAAACCTGAGTTGGAGTGTCATCTAACAGTATTGGAAATGTGGTAATTAACTCAGCATCTCTAATTTTCAATTGCTTCATCTATAAAGTGGGAAAAATAGTATTTGCCTCATTGAGTTAATCTGAGAGTTAAGTAAATAGTGAATACAAACCTTACAGCAAAATGTAAAACTTTTACATTCAAGTTAAAATTAGTTCAACATTGTTGGGTGCCAAGCTTGAGGAGCTTAGATCAGGATTCTGCAGATATTTCAAAGACACCTTACTTGTATTTTCTCCTTTTAGATTCCCTTGAATGGTGTTTTCTTCGGTAACTAATTAACTATATTATGTCTTGTATTCTATAATGGTTAACATCTCCATTGTGTGACTGATATATTATTATAAAACAAGTGATAAAAAAGTAATAATGTTTGGTGTTCTTCAGATATTGGTCATCAAGGGAGTGGCACCTGTTGTTCTTTGCCTGGATGGAGCACCATGATCAGAGCATGGTAGGGAGGGAAGTTCTTTCAAGTATTGCTGGGCAGACCATATCTGCATGACTCAGTGCAGAGTAAAGATTACTTGATTAAAACCTCTTTGAAGACGAGCAGCTTGAAATTGAAGATGAAAATAATATTTGCAGACTTTATCTTTATGGTTGCTTATTGAAGAGGTAAGTAATTATGGTTCACTAAAGTCATAATTATACTTACCTCTATTAGAAATAGGATTCAATGTGGAAAGAAGCTTAAATACTCTTTGTCTAAATTTGAGAATATAAAATATTTTTATCCTCTCCCCTTCTATTTCTTCCTCCTCCCTGAGTCTTGATTCAGATAAAGTTAGAATTGCTGAAGATCTTTGTTAATGCAAATAAAGAAATAAAAGAAAAAAAATCTCTCTCTCTCCCTCTTCTTTTTCTCATATATGTATATATATTCCTTCTTTTTCATATATGTGTATATATGTAATACATGCATATTTTATATTTGTAATGTATGTGTAATGCATGCATATAACATATCATGTTACATATTATATATAATACACATATATACATACACACACAACACAGAGCACTTTGTCAGTCCTTCTTTCCTATAGCTCACCTTCATTCAGAACCTAGAGCAGACAAGTTCATGCTGGTGATCAATTCAGAGAAACATAGAAACTTGGGCATAAGTGAATGTCTCACAGAAAATCAACAAGAGGATATTCATCTTCTTGAAGATGAAGATCAACCTTTTTCACTACTGAAAGGGCCTTGGGAAAGTAAATTGAATATTAAAAGCTATTTCTGGGGCTAGTTGGTAGCTTGGTGGTGAGAGGGTGACCAGATTCTACCACCATTGAAAATTGTGCAGTTTGAGTCCTGGATTCAGCGGCTTGAAAAACGTTCCTGGTGTGTGTGAGTGTGTGCCTGAAATCTTTTTTTTTGGAGGTTTTTTTTTTTTTTTTTTTTTTTTTTTTTTTTTTTCTGCGGGGTTATGTTGCCCCCCAGAGAGAGACAGAGGGACAGAAAGCGAGAAATCATCCCCCCCCCGGGGGGGATGGCCATGCCACAATCCCTTCTCCTCCATTCTCCTCTTGGGATCTTGGGCACGCATGCACATGCACCTGGAGTGAGTTTTAAGCCACCGGGTCTGGGACTTGAACCACGGTCAACTACATGGGAGTCCAGCAACATAGCCTTTACACTAACTGTTGGTCCCTGTGCCTGAAATCTTGAAAGGAAGTAAAAATGGAGAAGGGATTGCAGTGTGACTGTTCCCCACAGGGGATGTTTCTTCACTTACCCTCTCTCTCTCTCTCTGTGTCTCTCTCTCTAACCTATGAGCACATATGGTCTCTGGCAATTTTTTCCTTTATTATTTTTTTTAAAGAAGAGAAAGGTACCAGCAGATGGCATAATGTTTTCATCATGGACTCCTATGTAGTCTACCATGATTCAAGTTCCAGATCTGGTGTCTTAAATTCATGCCCAGTGCATTTGTGTAGATGCCCATGATCCCAAGAGGAGAATGGAGGAGAAGAGATTATGTTATGGCTATCTCCTCCGGGGGATGATTTCTTGCATTCTGTCTCTCTGTCTCTGTCTTTCGATGAGTGCATGCACCCTATAGTAAAAATCTCTCTTAAAAAAAAGACTGGAGAACATAAAAGTATTAAAAATTGTAATGGAAACTAGAGACAAAGTGGAAAGAGAGTGTGAGAGGGGAAGAGCATAGGAAATTTGGGGAGAAAATGGAGAGGCAAGATACTTGTGGAACATAGGTAAGATTTATTATCTGTCTATGAGGATGTGTTTTGTGTCTCAACTGGGCTGAACTGAGGTGTATATCATGCTTGGTAAAGTCTCTTCACAATCTAAATGATGTATAGTGATTTAATGTATGAATAATAATAAAAACATATAAATAAAAAATAGCTCTTTCTGAATCTTCCATCTAAAATAGAGAAAATGCCATTTTAAGTCAAAGGTTAGACTCAGGAGCATTTAGTACATTCCATAGTTTTTGGCAGGTTAATAGTCTGTGAAAGTTATAATTCCTTAGAAATATGACAAATATCACAATCAAGTAACAATTGGATATGATAAAGGGAATAGATTTTGCATTTAGCTTAGTTGCTTATCTTTTGGAGCTACATGGAAACATTAGAGCTCCTGTCCTTCCGTTTAAAACGGTGTAAATGATCTGACTGTAAAGCTCCCGGATTCTGTGTAAAATCAGCTGAGCTCCACCTTTGCCATTTTCCCCTGAGACTGCTAAAGACTCCAGTGGATCAAAGTCCTGTTTTTACCGCATTGTCACAATTCAGGTTTTAGAAAAAACAGGTTCCCATAACTTTTTTTTCTCAATGAAATATTTTACTTACATTTCAACTTTTTAACAAAATTGAACTTTTTAAGGAGGTTATTTTTGAAAAGAAGATAATTTATGTCAAAATCTGTAGGAAATATTTTAATTTATAAATCTAGCATGGTGATTACAGATGAAATAGTAAAATGAATAAATAGTATGCAATGAATAAAAGATTAACAACACTAATACAAGAGAGAGAAAAAACACATCATGACATATCTGGGATATTGAGTGTGATCTAGGACATCTGGTAGGCCCTGTGACGATGTTTCTTGTGAGGAATTTTAAATCTGAATGGTAGGTAATTTCAGCAGCATATTATAGCTATAGAAGAAAAACTGTAAAGTTAAGTACATGATGGATGGGCAAAGCAGAGTTTAAGCTCTAAATAGTCTTGCTCCAAATGCATTGCTCTTTAAAACAATTCCACTCACTTTTCTAGAAAAGTTAAAAATACATGCAACACTAAATTTAGTAACAGATTAGAGAATCACATCCCTTTATAAATAACATTAGCTTAATTTTACTTCTGATATCTTATTGATGACAAATTTTATCTTTCCTTGGCCATATGCTGATGTAATTCTAACAATTACCATTTCTACTCTCTTGCTGCTAATGGAAATTGTATGACTCTGACACTGCTCTGTCTAGTTCTGACTTGAAATTTTCTTGGAAAAAAATCCCATGAGTAGAAAATTTATAAAATCAATGTGTTCATAGAATTTTCCTTCCTCTTGAGTAATTTTGTGATAGTAGATAACTATTTCAATAGCAGGCTTTAGGGACTGATGGTCAGACATTAAGGCTCAAAAAGAATAGTTAAAAGAGAAGAAAAATTAACTACAGAACAAAGTAATCTACTGAGAAAATTCTAGCCATATATCAAAGGTGGGAATTACACCAGGAGTTAATATTATTTCTGGAATTGAGAATTTAGAATAATAACTCTTATATTATACTCATTTAGTAAAAGGTTATCCACAAAATAAATTTCTTCTTAAAAACAAGTTTTATCTAGCTGCATTTCTAATATTGCAATGAACTTTATCACATTTGTCTCTAATGCTGGCACTTAAATCAACCATGTGATTTATTATCTTCATTTTAGTTTGTTTTCCACATAGATGCTTTCAAATATTTTTAGAAAGTAGTGCATATTCTATTTTTTTTAAAGAATTACTTTATTTAACTTTATTTATTTACTTACTTATTTTCATTTGACGAGAGATGAGAGAGAGAGAGAGAGGGAGAGAAAGTGAGAAAGCAAGCCTCCAAGTTCGTAACTCAAATTGTGGTTGGCATGTGGGAGTTCAACACCCTCAACCACCACACCACCTAGTATCCCCTATGCTCTATTTTTTTTTTTAATTAAAACTCTTTCTAAAACTACCACACCTATAATACTACTGCATCTATAATATGTGCCTGGATTTTTAATAATATTGGTACAAAAATAAAATAGATCAAGTAAAAATTTTAGGGATATTTGAATTTTAATTATTAGCAGAAAATTTCCAGTGGAATTTGTTCCATGCATCTGTAATTATTTTTTGGAGTAGACCAGTTGGACACTTACTTGGGAGCTAGCTTAATTTTGTAAATTTCTTCTGCTTTATGGCTAGTATCCTTATTTGTTATTCAGGATTTAACAGTATTTATCAAATGTCTGCTATATGTTAAGAACCAGAGATAACCAGGTAAGCAAATTGTCATATCTCTTGCATTGTTAGAGCATACAGTATAATGATAATACAAATATAAATGAATTAATCAGAACATAATTATGAACTGCAATAAGTGCATGCAAAACTGAGAATATTAAATAATGAAACAAATAAATGGCACATCCAAATATTCTATGAAAAAGTAAAACTTTTTGCTCACTGATAAATGATAAGTAAAAATTTAGGACTCATTATTGCTTGAAACCTTTACTTCTGGCTATAGTGAACCGATACTTAGAAAATACATTCCCTTGACAAGAGTAACTAAAATCTGCCTGAAATATCAAAATGAAACCTTCAGAACAGCAGCAACAAAAGAACAACAATCACCCAACATATTCTCTGGAAAGTATTAGAGAGCTAGTAAGGCAACCAGAATTTAGGGGGATCTTGATCATGAAAAGGGCACCAAAGAAAGCTGACATGTAGTGTCACTTCCACTTGAAGTTATTTGGATATTTTTTTAATTTTAAAAATTTATTTTAAAAATTTACATTGTATATATATTTTTAAGTTCAAAAATATTTTTTACAGTGTATATGGTTTTTCCCAGTATAAATACAGTGTGTATGAATCCAGTCAAAGATATTACCATATATATTATCATCAATAGACTTCTCATTTTCATATGCATTAAATATTTTGTTTGAGTGATTGTTTTAGTCCTGATCTCACCCTCCCACCTGCTGTTAGCCACCTTTTGTTACCACCCCCTCCTTTACTGTCTCTGAGTGTTTACAGTTGCTCTCCCTAGTCTACCTTCTAATCTGTCAGACTCTGCTAGAGAGTGCAGATATTTGGTATAGATTAAACAGGGAAGTTATTTGCAAATTCATAAATGGTATGACATCTAGAGACTGAAAACCCAGACAAAGTTTCATGAGACTAAAGAATACTAGAGAAATAAACACTGTACGTAAGGGTTTTTCAGGAAAAATATATCCTCCTATGCTCCAAGAGTATAAGTCATGAATGAACCAGACAGATTCTAGTACCTATTGTAATATCTGTATCTGGATTAAAGTGTAAAGTGATCTGCCCTTAATATAACTCTTTAGCCAAAACAAAATTTAATTATTTATAGAGAAGTTATCATTATTTAGTGTATCTACAATTTCTATAAAGAATGTATAGCATTCAGTCAAAATTTGTTAAGAAAGACCAAGAGAGGAAAGAGGCCCATGGGTGACTCAGCTCTCAATGATATTAGATACTGTCATCACATTAACTGTTATTAATATATTAAAAAAAGCAGGAGACAAAATGGAGAAATTCACTACAGATATGGTATAGAGAAAAATAACACAATGGAAGTTCTAGAATTAAAAAATATAAAAAGTATCATTAAAATTGCTTCAGTAGGTTTAGCAACAAATTAAACATAGTAGTCGAGAAATTTAGTAAACTGCAAAGTGTCAGCATAAAATATTGAGATTAAACCACAGAAACACAAAAAGGTTAAAAATATATAAAACAGGTATTAAATAAAAAGTGAGAAAACTTTGTATCCAAATATATTAGACCAATAGATGGCATAGCTGTTCATTGCTGGACTCCTCCATTTCAAGACCCTGACACAGTAGCTTTAAAATCACACTGGGCACTTGGGCTTCATGCCCAAGATTTCAGGAGAAGAATGGAGGAGAAGGAGTTGAAGCATGGCCATCCCCCTGGGGGGTTGATTTCTCACTTTCCTTCTTGCTCTCTCTGTCTCTGTCTCTCTCTCTCTCTGGTGAGTGCATGCACCATAAAGCAAATACATCTTAAAAAGGATACCAACAGATAGCATAATGGTTTCATTGCTGGACTTCCATGTAGTTGACTGCTGTTCAAGTCCTGAATCTGGTGGCTTAAAACTCATGCCAGGCGCATGTGCATGAGTGACCACAATCCTGAGAGGAGAATGGCAGAGAAGGGATTGCAGGATAGCCATCTCCCCTGGGGGGGGGGGTGATTTCTTGCTTCCTGTCTCTCTGTCTCTCCAGTGAGCACACATGCTGTCTAGCAAAAATCACTCTAAAAATAAATAAATAAATATATTTAAAAATTACAAATTTGAGGGCCAGCTTGTGGTGTAGTAGTTAAGATGTTGGACTCCCATATATGCAAGCATGATTCGAATCCCAGACCCAGCAGCTTTAAATTCACACTGGGCATGTGTGTATGCATGCCTCAAATCCCGAGAGGCCAATGGAGTAGAAGGGATTATGGTGTAGCCATCTCCTCAGGGGGGGTGATTTCTTACTTTCTCTCTTTCTGTGTCTCCAGTAAGCTCATGTGCCCTATAGCAAAAATATCTAAAGTAAATACATTTTATATGTATATATGTGATGTGTATATGTGTGTGTGTGTGTGTGTGTGTGTGTACAAGACTATACAAATAAGAAAAATAGTCAATGGAAAACTGGACAAAAAACAAACTAAGTGATATTACAGATATTTTAATATTTCAGGAAATTAGAGTTTTCTGAGCAAGAAAACTGCAACTTAGGTTAATGAGGAGACCTTGGAAGTTAAAAGATGACAGAATGGATAGTGAAAATGCCAGAGAGATTTTTAACTGCCTGAAAGCATGTGTTTACATTTCAAAGTAATACAAATCCTAAAGCCATGTAAACATTGCTTGTCTTATCTACCTCTCCAATGTAAATAAACATTTATTTATATTCCAAAAGATAAAAACTTAGGTAGTCCCTTTTTTTCTTTTCTTCTCTTCCCAGGAGAATTTGTTTACATTAGAGAGATTATTTACCTCTCATTTCTTAGAAAAAGAGGGTGGCTGCTAGAGGGCATACATATTAGCTCCTAGATTCGTCATTTCAGGGCTCTTCTCCTGTGACCTGAGAACACCCTCCATTGCAGAAGCAAGCCTACCTATCTGGCCCCTAATGTGTTGCCCCCAAAGTGAGAAAGAACAAGGCATGCAGTATGATAATATATAGTTATTACTGTTTCCGGTCCAGAAAACTTTGGAATAATAAAAATAAATACAGAGATTAAAAACTTACCAAAATCTACTTCAAGAAAGCTGTTTTTAGGAGAGTATGTCTAAATGGCCAATTAATACATGATAAATGTTCTCAATCTCATTAATCATAGGGAAATGCAACTTAAAACTACAATGAGACATTATTATTCACTGACCAACATAGTTAAAATGAAAAAGACTGATGATGCCATTTCATTGGTGAGGTTGTAGAATAATTAAAACACTCAAAATCTGCTGATTGATGTGTAAATTAGAATGACCACTTCGGAAATTTCTTTGGCAGTACCTAATGAAGTTGAATACAGGTTTGGCTCATGATGCTTAGTATTCTCCGAACACAAACAGACATAAATATATATTTACCAAAGGCCATTGTAGGAATACTTAACCATGCAAAACATCCCCAATGTCTAAAATCAGTAAACTCAAATCTCCAGATAGTTAGTAAAATGCCAATAAACATGCAGCAAACATCATGAACAAAAATGATCATCAATACATTGTTTATCCTCCTCCTTAAATGAAAATAAAAAGGCTGACCACCCTGGCCTAGGCATATAACGAAAGGGTCAGAACACAGATTCCTCCTTGCTAGTATGGTATCAGGAGTTTCCTTATTAGAGCTTGGTTGATGATATTTTCTTTTCCAAACATCACCAGTCTCTTAGCAAGGTCAGGATCCCCAGGGTCCTTTGAGTTGTTAACGGATGGGAAAGTGTTGAGCTGCATTTTGAAATCCTTGGTTCTTTGGGTCCAGATCACTAAAATTAGAGATCTGTCCCTAGGCGCAAAATGAAACCACAACCACGAATGAAGTAGGTAGAAAGGAAGATTTAATAAGAAGAAAGGAAAGGAAAGAAAGTACACCCAAAAGGCTCTTGGGCGGGCAGATTGCCAGGTGGCAACCGCGCTTGGTACTAGTTAACCGTTATTTTTATTACTAGAGGTCATGAATATTTATTAGTGGGAGGTCCATTACGCTGCCTATGTCCTTCCTTTAAATTTGAATCCACACATTTTTTCCTGCACCTGCATAGATGCTTTCAAATATTTTTAGAAAGTAGTGCATATTCTATTTTTTTTAAAGAATTACTTTATTTAACTTTATTTATTTACTTACTTATTTTCATTTGACGAGAGATGAGAGAGAGAGAGAGAGGGAGAGAAAGTGAGAAAGCAAGCCTCCAAGTTCGTAACTCAAATTGTGGTTGGCATGTGGGAGTTCAACACCCTCAACCACCACACCACCTAGTATCCCCTATGCTCTATTTTTTTTTTTAATTAAAACTCTTTCTAAAACTACCACACCTATAATACTACTGCATCTATAATATGTGCCTGGATTTTTAATAATATTGGTACAAAAATAAAATAGATCAAGTAAAAATTTTAGGGATATTTGAATTTTAATTATTAGCAGAAAATTTCCAGTGGAATTTGTTCCATGCATCTGTAATTATTTTTTGGAGTAGACCAGTTGGACACTTACTTGGGAGCTAGCTTAATTTTGTAAATTTCTTCTGCTTTATGGCTAGTATCCTTATTTGTTATTCAGGATTTAACAGTATTTATCAAATGTCTGCTATATGTTAAGAACCAGAGATAACCAGGTAAGCAAATTGTCATATCTCTTGCATTGTTAGAGCATACAGTATAATGATAATACAAATATAAATGAATTAATCAGAACATAATTATGAACTGCAATAAGTGCATGCAAAACTGAGAATATTAAATAATGAAACAAATAAATGGCACATCCAAATATTCTATGAAAAAGTAAAACTTTTTGCTCACTGATAAATGATAAGTAAAAATTTAGGACTCATTATTGCTTGAAACCTTTACTTCTGGCTATAGTGAACCGATACTTAGAAAATACATTCCCTTGACAAGAGTAACTAAAATCTGCCTGAAATATCAAAATGAAACCTTCAGAACAGCAGCAACAAAAGAACAACAATCACCCAACATATTCTCTGGAAAGTATTAGAGAGCTAGTAAGGCAACCAGAATTTAGGGGGATCTTGATCATGAAAAGGGCACCAAAGAAAGCTGACATGTAGTGTCACTTCCACTTGAAGTTATTTGGATATTTTTTTAATTTTAAAAATTTATTTTAAAAATTTACATTGTATATATATTTTTAAGTTCAAAAATATTTTTTACAGTGTATATGGTTTTTCCCAGTATAAATACAGTGTGTATGAATCCAGTCAAAGATATTACCATATATATTATCATCAATAGACTTCTCATTTTCATATGCATTAAATATTTTGTTTGAGTGATTGTTTTAGTCCTGATCTCACCCTCCCACCTGCTGTTAGCCACCTTTTGTTACCACCCCCTCCTTTACTGTCTCTGAGTGTTTACAGTTGCTCTCCCTAGTCTACCTTCTAATCTGTCAGACTCTGCTAGAGAGTGCAGATATTTGGTATAGATTAAACAGGGAAGTTATTTGCAAATTCATAAATGGTATGACATCTAGAGACTGAAAACCCAGACAAAGTTTCATGAGACTAAAGAATACTAGAGAAATAAACACTGTACGTAAGGGTTTTTCAGGAAAAATATATCCTCCTATGCTCCAAGAGTATAAGTCATGAATGAACCAGACAGATTCTAGTACCTATTGTAATATCTGTATCTGGATTAAAGTGTAAAGTGATCTGCCCTTAATATAACTCTTTAGCCAAAACAAAATTTAATTATTTATAGAGAAGTTATCATTATTTAGTGTATCTACAATTTCTATAAAGAATGTATAGCATTCAGTCAAAATTTGTTAAGAAAGACCAAGAGAGGAAAGAGGCCCATGGGTGACTCAGCTCTCAATGATATTAGATACTGTCATCACATTAACTGTTATTAATATATTAAAAAAAGCAGGAGACAAAATGGAGAAATTCACTACAGATATGGTATAGAGAAAAATAACACAATGGAAGTTCTAGAATTAAAAAATATAAAAAGTATCATTAAAATTGCTTCAGTAGGTTTAGCAACAAATTAAACATAGTAGTCGAGAAATTTAGTAAACTGCAAAGTGTCAGCATAAAATATTGAGATTAAACCACAGAAACACAAAAAGGTTAAAAATATATAAAACAGGTATTAAATAAAAAGTGAGAAAACTTTGTATCCAAATATATTAGACCAATAGATGGCATAGCTGTTCATTGCTGGACTCCTCCATTTCAAGACCCTGACACAGTAGCTTTAAAATCACACTGGGCACTTGGGCTTCATGCCCAAGATTTCAGGAGAAGAATGGAGGAGAAGGAGTTGAAGCATGGCCATCCCCCTGGGGGGTTGATTTCTCACTTTCCTTCTTGCTCTCTCTGTCTCTGTCTCTCTCTCTCTCTGGTGAGTGCATGCACCATAAAGCAAATACATCTTAAAAAGGATACCAACAGATAGCATAATGGTTTCATTGCTGGACTTCCATGTAGTTGACTGCTGTTCAAGTCCTGAATCTGGTGGCTTAAAACTCATGCCAGGCGCATGTGCATGAGTGACCACAATCCTGAGAGGAGAATGGCAGAGAAGGGATTGCAGGATAGCCATCTCCCCTGGGGGGGGGGGGGATTTCTTGCTTCCTGTCTCTCTGTCTCTCCAGTGAGCACACATGCTGTCTAGCAAAAATCACTCTAAAAATAAATAAATAAATATATTTAAAAATTACAAATTTGAGGGCCAGCTTGTGGTGTAGTAGTTAAGATGTTGGACTCCCATATATGCAAGCATGATTCGAATCCCAGACCCAGCAGCTTTAAATTCACACTGGGCATGTGTGTATGCATGCCTCAAATCCCGAGAGGCCAATGGAGTAGAAGGGATTATGGTGTAGCCATCTCCTCAGGGGGGGTGATTTCTTACTTTCTCTCTTTCTGTGTCTCCAGTAAGCTCATGTGCCCTATAGCAAAAATATCTAAAGTAAATACATTTTATATGTATATATGTGATGTGTATATGTGTGTGTGTGTGTGTGTGTGTGTGTACAAGAATATACAAATAAGAAAAATAGTCAATGGAAAACTGGACAAAAAACAAACTAAGTGATATTACAGATATTTTAATATTTCAGGAAATTAGAGTTTTCTGAGCAAGAAAACTGCAACTTAGGTTAATGAGGAGACCTTGGAAGTTAAAAGATGACAGAATGGATAGTGAAAATGCCAGAGAGATTTTTAACTGCCTGAAAGCATGTGTTTACATTTCAAAGTAATACAAATCCTAAAGCCATGTAAACATTGCTTGTCTTATCTACCTCTCCAATGTAAATAAACATTTATTTATATTCCAAAAGATAAAAACTTAGGTAGTCCCTTTTTTTCTTTTCTTCTCTTCCCAGGAGAATTTGTTTACATTAGAGAGATTATTTACCTCTCATTTCTTAGAAAAAGAGGGTGGCTGCTAGAGGGCATACATATTAGCTCCTAGATTCGTCATTTCAGGGCTCTTCTCCTGTGACCTGAGAACACCCTCCATTGCAGAAGCAAGCCTACCTATCTGGCCCCTAATGTGTTGCCCCCAAAGTGAGAAAGAACAAGGCATGCAGTATGATAATATATAGTTATTACTGTTTCCGGTCCAGAAAACTTTGGAATAATAAAAATAAATACAGAGATTAAAAACTTACCAAAATCTACTTCAAGAAAGCTGTTTTTAGGAGAGTATGTCTAAATGGCCAATTAATACATGATAAATGTTCTCAATCTCATTAATCATAGGGAAATGCAACTTAAAACTACAATGAGACATTATTATTCACTGACCAACATAGTTAAAATGAAAAAGACTGATGATGCCATTTCATTGGTGAGGTTGTAGAATAATTAAAACACTCAAAATCTGCTGATTGATGTGTAAATTAGAATGACCACTTCGGAAATTTCTTTGGCAGTACCTAATGAAGTTGAATACAGGTTTGGCTCATGATGCTTAGTATTCTCCGAACACAAACAGACATAAATATATATTTACCAAAGGCCATTGTAGGAATACTTAACCATGCAAAACATCCCCAATGTCTAAAATCAGTAAACTCAAATCTCCAGATAGTTAGTAAAATGCCAATAAACATGCAGCAAACATCATGAACAAAAATGATCATCAATACATTGTTTATCCTCCTCCTTAAATGAAAATAAAAAGGCTGACCACCCTGGCCTAGGCATATAACGAAAGGGTCAGAACACAGATTCCTCCTTGCTAGTATGGTATCAGGAGTTTCCTTATTAGAGCTTGGTTGATGATATTTTCTTTTCCAAACATCACCAGTCTCTTAGCAAGGTCAGGATCCCCAGGGTCCTTTGAGTTGTTAACGGATGGGAAAGTGTTGAGCTGCATTTTGAAATCCTTGGTTCTTTGGGTCCAGATCACTAAAATTAGAGATCTGTCCCTAGGCGCAAAATGAAACCACAACCACGAATGAAGTAGGTAGAAAGGAAGATTTAATAAGAAGAAAGGAAAGGAAAGAAAGTACACCCAAAAGGCTCTTGGGCGGGCAGATTGCCAGGTGGCAACCGCGCTTGGTACTAGTTAACCGTTATTTTTATTACTAGAGGTCATGAATATTTATTAGTGGGAGGTCCATTACGCTGCCTATGTCCTTCCTTTAAATTTGAATCCACACATTTTTTCCTGCACCTGCGCACCTTCCTTACAGGTAAAGAATGAGGAACTTGATCACCAAATCGCCAGGCCCAATGTGAGCCAGGTTGCCTCAATTAGACTGCCCAATTAGTCCATCGCCCTAATGGGAATTAGGGCATTGACCAAAACGCTTACTTAGGTCTTTTTGATAAGAGAAAAATCTACGCATCATCCCTGTGCACTTCCCTTAGGTCATAAGGAGGGAAGATGGCAAATTGTCTCACCTTCCTGGCGCCCGGAGCTAGATGTGCCTTTCACTTTTCTCTTAGGGCTGCCCCTTCACAACTAACTTAACTGCCTATCACAGAGTCACTAAAGTTTCTTAAATTATGGCAGGATCTATTCCCAGGATCCTTTGAGTCATGGAAGTTTCTTCGACAATGACAAAGTTCTGAAAGAGCAAGCAGTAGTCAGTAACTATTGCTTAGGTTCTTCCTCTTAAAAGGAGAAAAGGACATAGATATATCTTTCTAAATGTCCATAAAAAATACTTTGAATAAATACTGATATAGTGGGAACCAGCAGTTAGCATAATGGTTATGTTGCTGGACTCCCACGTAGCCGAACGGGGTTCGCGTCCCGGACCCGTTGGCTTAAAACTCACGCCTGGCGCGTGTGCGTGCGTGCCCAAGATCCCAAGAGGAGAATGGAGGAGAAGGGATAGCAGCGTGACCAATCCCCCTAGGGGGTGATTTCTCGCTTTCTGTCTCTATGTCTCTCTCTGTCTGGCAAGTGCACGTGCCCCATAGCGAAAATCTCTCCAAAAAAAAAAAAAATACTGGTATAGTCATGAAAACTATACAGCAATGAAAATGATGGGCTACTACATGCAACGTGTGTAGTATCTCAGAAACATAATGCTGATATAAAGGAGTCAAACATAAAATGGTACCTACTGCGTGATTCTATTTTTATGCGTTTCATAAATAAGCTAACTAAATCCATGGCAAAAGAAGTCAGAATGGGTCTTCACTGGTGAGTAGAGCAGTAATTACTGATAAAAAATATGAGTGGTTATGTTGCTGGACTCCCACGTAGCCGAACGGGGTTCGCGTCCCGGACCCGTTGGCTTAAAACTCACGCCTGGCGCGTGTGCGTGCGTGCCCAAGATCCCAAGAGGAGAATGGAGGAGAAGGGATAGCAGCGTGACCAATCCCCCTAGGGGGTGATTTCTCGCTTTCTGTCTCTATGTCTCTCTCTGTCTGGCAAGTGCACGTGCCCCATAGCGAAAATCTCTCCAAAAAAAAAAAAAATACTGGTATAGTCATGAAAACTATACAGCAATGAAAATGATGGGCTACTACATGCAACGTGTGTAGTATCTCAGAAACATAATGCTGATATAAAGGAGTCAAACATAAAATGGTACCTACTGCGTGATTCTATTTTTATGCGTTTCATAAATAAGCTAACTAAATCCATGGCAAAAGAAGTCAGAATGGGTCTTCACTGGTGAGTAGAGCAGTAATTACTGATAAAAAATATGAGTGCTTACAATCTTATATTTACTAACTTGTTTATACTTGTTTGCTTCTTTGGTAAAAATCTATATACCACATACAATTTTTTTACCTTATTTAATTAAAACTTCATTTTAATTAACAATGTAATTTAGAATATAAAAATATTACATTATAGATGAAAAATAGTTAAATATGATATTAGGTTCATATTATTTACCTTATTTTTACTGAATGAAAAACTAAACTTTTCTAGCATTCTGATCTTTAATAGCTTTGGGCATATAAAATGTTCTAACTATTCTGTTCCAAGACTAAAATACTGCCTTTGAAATTTTTTTAAATTAATGTGTAGCTGGTTTATACCAATCTGATATACTAACTTTTGGTATGTAAAGATGGTGAAGGACTTAAACGTTTATATCAGTCAAAGACTCAGCATGGCAAGTAGAATTTTGGATTACAAATCCTTAGCTGTTTTTACTCCATCTTTAGAGCTTTGCTAAAATTTATTTTTCTTGCATATCCTTTTCTGTATTAATTCACCACAAAATATTTTTTCTATATAGGATATTAAATTCAACTGTCAAAAATTTGGGCTACTGTAACAGACATACCATAGACTGGGTGGGTTATACAACAAACACTGATTTTGCACAGTTCCGGAAGCTGGGAAATACAAGATCGATCAAAGCACTGGTAGATTCAGTGTCTGGGAGGACTTGCTTCCTGGTTCAGAGAGAGCCCTCTTTTCATTGTGTCCTCACATGGCGGAAGAAACAAGAGCACTCACTCGGGTCTCTTTTATAAGGACTCTAACTCCATTAAGAAAGGTTCCATAATCATAATCTCATGGCCTCCCAAAGGCCCAGTACCTGAAAATTGGGAATTAGATTTCAAAACATGAATTTGAAAGAGACACAAACATGCAGTCTATAGTAGTATGATACAAAGTTTAAAACTGGACCACCCAAAAGAGCTGCATGTGTATGATAGTTGCTTTTGTTATAAAGTCAATTGACTTGCTCCAAATCTCTCTGCTAATAGGGAGTAGATCTAGAATTTTGATCCAATCTGTTCAATTTAGAAGCCCATACAATTGTCCCTGTGTTACCTCCAAATCATCTCATTTTCATCATGAATCTTGTCAATTCTATATATAAACATCATCACCTATAGTCTGTTACAATGATGTGTCTCATGTTTGGACAAATTGCAGATCTCAATACTCTGCATTTTTTTCTTTAGAGAGGTTTTTGTTTGTTCTTTTTTGCTATAGGGTGTGTGAGAGATAATAAGAGAGAAATTTATCCCTGGGGATATTGCCACGTTGCAATTCCTTCTCTTCTATTCTCCTCTTGGGATCTTGGGCACATACACACACACATGCCTAGTGTGTTTTAAGCCTCCAGGTCCAGGACTCAAACTGCTGTTGAGTAATGTGAGAGTCCAGTGGTGTAACCATTATGCTCTCTGCTGGTCCCTCATTACTCTGCATTTAAGGGATAAGTAGGAATAGCTGCTACTCATACAGCTAGTGATGTGTTAAAAGATGTGTTACATAGTGTTTTGGGAAAACATTAGTGAAAGTCTCTTAAAAAACACTCTCTCAGTTACATAAAATGCCAGCAAAACAAAAAGAGTTTGCCATTACTTTCTTAAGTAATGTATACATGTTAACCTAGGACCTTTTACTCTAAGATATATACATATCAACATAAAGGAAAATGAATAACAGACAGTTCCTGCTTGAGGCACTTTATGTAGCTCCTTTTGATATGTATTTCTTCCTAAATCCTTTAGAGAGTAACTCATTTCAAGAAGGGCAAGGTTGGGATTGGTTTTCATGAAGATAAGGCAGGGTGTATAATTAAATTTTACCAGGGACCTACCATCTTGCCCCAGGGAAAAAAAATAAAAGGGCTGACAATTATGTCCTAAAAATATAATAAAAAGGTCAGAACACATATTCGTTCTTGCTAAAATGGTAACAGGACCTTCCTTATTGGGGTTTGGCTGATGACATTTTCTTTCCCAAACATTACCAATCTCTAATCAATGTAAGCCTCTATTCCCAGGATCCTTTGAGTCACTAAAGTTTCTTAAATTATGGCAAAGATCTAAAAGTAGAGCAAGTAGAAATAAGTAGCTATTTTTGG
>NW_006160175.1:2038830-2125248 GCF_000334495.1 Tupaia belangeri chinensis
TTCAGCAGGTGGCAAAGTGGCCAAGGTGCTGGATTCCCACATGGCTGATATAGTTTGAGTCCTGGACCCAGTGGCTTGAAAATTATGCTGGGCACGTGTATGTGTGTGCCCAAAATCACAAGAAGAGAATGGAGGAGAAGGGATTATGGCATGGACTTCCCCCCTAGGGGATGATTTTTTTCACTTTCCCTCTGTCTCTGTCTCTCTCTGACAAGTGTATGTGCCCTATGGCAAAAACCTAAAAACATTTTCTTTTAAAACTAGGTACTTTTTAAGTTCTTCCTTTTAAGAATTATTTATTTAGTTAGTTCCATTTGTGTGTGGGGTTTTTTTTTTTTTTTTTTGGAGAGGTTTTTTGCTATAGGGCATGTGCGCTCGCCAGACAGAGAGAGACAGAGAGACAGAAAGTGAGAAATCACCACCCCCCCCAGGGGGGATGGCCACGCCGCAATCCCTTCTCCTCTGTTCTCCTCCCGGGATCTTGAGCACACACACGCATGCACCCGACGTGAGTTTTAAGCCACTGGCTCCGGGACATGAACCACGGTCGACTACGTGGGAGTCCAGCGACATAGCTATTACGCTAACTGCTGGTCCCATAAGTTCTTCCTTTTAAAAGTAGAAAAGATTATGTACATTTCTTTGATCATACTCTGTGTCCAAATCTGTGGACTTTTTCTCTTAATGTAAATAAATTAAAAAATAAAAAACAGAGGTCTGGCCTAGTGAAGAGTGGCAATCCCAAGTATGAAAGATTCTAAATCTCCAAGAAGTATAATGACACAGCAAGGATGGAAGCCAACGTCTTCAGATTGGTTCACATCAGGAAATAATTCAATGAAATAGAAAGTAAAATAAAGGCGTCCAGTGCTCTTTGTGTAGACAGGGATATAGACCTAACACAAGAGGAACCATTCCTTAAGTACCAAGTATTAGGAAGTGAACTGTGTCCTCATAAGATATTAGGCCAAGTTCTAACCTCCTCCCTGCTCCCAGATGTCTATAATCTGAGCTTATTTGGAAATAGGGAGTTGATTGATGCAATCAAGTTAAAATGTGATTATATTCCATTGCAGTGAGCTCAAAGATTGGTGTCCGTATAAGAGACAGAGGGAAGGTGGCCAATGTGGTGACAGAGCAGACACAAGAATGGTGCAACTAAGAGACATCGAGGATGGATGTTCATCACAAGAAGCTAGGAAGAGGCAGGGGTGAATTCTCCCTGTAGTGAGAGAGGGAACACAGTCCCTGATGCCTTAATTTGAGGTTTATGGCCTTCAGGACTGAGAGGCAATATATTTTTGTGTGTAAGCCAGCCATGGTGTGGGATTTTGTTAGGACAGAGGTAGTGAAACAGCATATCAAGTAAACCAAGCTGTCAGCACAGGAAGGCATCATTTGGGGAGCAAGTCACACAGGTGGGATACATAATGCACAGGTTACTGAATGCCATCAGTTAAAAGTGGGGTAAACTTGCATAGAGAATAGATCTCCATAACAAGCTAAGCCTCTTTGATCGGAGAATGTAGATCAAAAAGAAGTTAAAGCTTAGGAGGGACAAGCATATAGTACAATGGTTATGTCACTGGACTTGCATATATTCGCCTCTGGTTCAAGTCCCGGACCCAGTGGCTTAAAACTCATGCCAAACACATGTTTGTGCATGCTGAAAGTTCCAGAAGGAGAATGGAGGAGAAGGGGTTGCAGGGTGGCCAACCCCACTTTCTGTCTGTTTCTCTGGCTAGCACATGCACCCAATAGCAAAAATCTCTCTAAACAAACAAACAAACAAAAACAACATATAGGAAAAAAAATCCATAATGGAGATACTTTCCTCCAGTGACTTGCAGCTTTTCTTTCTTTCTTAGACTAGTATAAGAATACTAGAAATTATTTTCTTATATCATTTCTAATATAATGTATATGTAAATGCTTCAACTACTTGTATGGAAAAATACATACTAATCTCATTTCAGTATACAAATTTATTCACTACCCAGGGGTTAAAGAAATATCAGCACTACATTACATTTTAAGAAATAGAAACTTTCCAGACATTAAGAATATGTGATGCCTTCACAGATTGGGTAGCCAACCTGTCTACTGCCTAGAGTCTGTAGTCCACACGATGGATTAACTGATGTAAATTGCAGATTGTAGAGAATGTCCTTTGACAAAGTTCATTTTGTTTGTATTCTGATACTCCCATAACATAGCATAGATTAGTTCTGATTCTAAAAAAGTTAAGTACAGATTCATGCGTACAAAATGTATTAAGCTGTGGAATTAAATGGACCAAATAGAGTTCCATGTGTTTCTCCTTAAATCAGTAAAAATACTAGGCTCAGTAAATATAGAGAATTTAAAGAAATCTTTTTTAAATTTATTTTTATTATTTTTGCTAGAAGTACATGCCTCTCCAGAGACAGACAGAGAGAGTGAGAAAGCACTCCCTATGGGTGATGGACATGAAGATACCCCATCTCCTCTAATTTCCTCTTGGGATTTTGGGCACACATGCACATAAGCAAGCATGTTTCTCAAGCCACTGGTTATGAGACTTGAACGACTCAAGTGACCATGTGAGATCCAGTGCCTTAACCACCATGCCACTGTCAGGCCTAGATTTTAAAGAAAAACCTTTACATCTTTAAAATTTTGCATATTTTGGGACCAGCAGTTAGCGTAATGGCTATGTCACTGGACTCCCATGTAGTCGACTGCGGTTTGAGAGCCGGACCCAGTGGCTTAAACTCATGGCGGGCGCATGTGCAAGCGTGCCCATGATCCCAAGAGGAGAATGGAGGAGAAGGGATTGCAGCATGGCCATCCTCCCTGGGGGGTGATTTCTTACTTTCTATCTCTCCGTCTCTCTCTGTCTTTCTGGTGAGCACACACACCCTATAGCAAAATCCTCTCCAAAAAAAAAGAAAAAAATGTTTGCACATTTTAACCTAAATATGATATTATAATTAAAAAGTTATGTCATTCACTTATTGATTAATGTGATTAGTTCAGTACCACTTAGAAATAGGTATGAGTGGGTGTGGTTGCTAATCTATCATGAAATACAAGTTGTAAAGACCGAAGTAAAGAGATACTTGCCCTTCTTCTTTCATAATTTGTATTCGTTATAAAAATTTAGTACATTATGAGATTTCTACAGGAGCTTTATGATAATGTATGTCAAATAAACACATCAATTATACGGAATTATCCCAAAATGCAAACAAAATATGATCTAAATATTTACGTAAAATCTGGACAATTTTATATAGTTCATCATGTTTATTTTATTCTTTAGATGCTATTATTTTAATTTAGGCTAAGGTGCATCTCTAACTAAATACATTCCGAAGTATCATCCCAGTGGTGACTTGCAACCATGCAATGCTCTCTAACGCTACAGGTCAGGGTTCAGTTCCTGGGTGGATCTGTACATGCAGGGCACGCACATGTGACTGTGGTCCTCACTGAGAGCAGAAGGCTGGGAGGACACTGTGTCATAAAGCCCTGTTCAGGGTTCTCATGTCCTCCCTCTCTGTCTCTCTCTATGAAAACAAACTTTTAAAAAACACCCCAAAAGATAATGTATATATCAGCATTGTAGAGACTCAATATTCCTTTGTAATTATAATAACAGGTTTTTTTGAGGATAATATAGGCAATGTATTAGATATATTTATAAGTATATGTTTATAGAAATACATTTATTTTCATATAAATACTAAAATATTTATATTAAATATGAATATATTAAAATAATATTTTTTCTGTATTAATATACATTTTAGAATATGTAAATATAATTATATTTACATATAGATATATTTATAAAGATGTAAAATAGATAAAAGTATTAAATTGAGTATCTTGATACATGCTTTCATTAAAAAGATTTATCCATCTAGCATATATAATATACATATAAAGTATATTAATTAAACAATTAGTTTTGCACAACTTTTAAATTACAGTCACATAGGGGCCATCAGGTGGCAGGGTGGCTAAGGGGTTGGTCTCCCACATGACTGACTCAGTGGTTTAGGTTCCGGACCCAGCAGCTTGAAAATCGTGCTGGGTCCATGTGGATGTCCTTGCTCAAAATCCCTAGAAGAGAAGGGGTTGTGCCATGGTCATCCCCCTAAAGGTGATTTTTCACTTTCTTTCTCTATCTCTCTCTCTTTCTCACAGGCAAGTTCATGTACCCTATAGGAAAAAATCTACAAAGTAAAAAATTTAAAAAAATAAATAAATTATAGTCACAGGCGTCACAGGCAAATATGCCAGTTTCCTTTAAAGTTACTACTGTGGTACAAAAACATGTAAGGTTTTATCATTGATTATTTTTCTGGTTATGCTTTTTTAATATATTTGGCCTATAAGCAAAATCATAATCAAAGAACTATTGCATATACCTAGCACTATACTGTGTGTTTGAACATTGAAAACGATAAAGAATATGCTTAGTTACTGTTGAATTGAAATACTGAGGGGTCCATTAAGCAGAAATGAGTAACTCATCCATCAGAAGCCTCCGTGGTAAATTATTATTCTGACAGTTCTTATGTTGGATGTGCGAGGACTCATGAGAATGTATGCACCGGATGATAGCATGCTAACTTTTTCATTATTCCAAAAGTCTGTTCTTCAGTAAAGGTTTGTAACTCTGTTTTAATTCACCTGTCATGCTATACATAGCATAGGCTATAAATAATTCTGACTGACCCATTATAGCTATTGAAAAATAACTCCATTATTTGATCTATAACATGAGGGTCACAAAAATCCTATACAGCAGATGAGTAATCTGAAATTTAAATGGTAAAGTAAGGAAAATAACTATAACAAAATTAGTAGTGTTCACATTATTTGAGAAATTCTAATCTGTACCCTAATAAATAGGTATATAGCAATGACGCCAAGGAATACGTGTTAGGTTACCAAATCTCGTATAACAAATGGCAACAGAATATATAGTTATATTAAGTTAGATAGAACCAGAAAATAAAGTAACTGGGCTCAATTTTAGCCTTTATGAACATTCTAAGCTTTAAATTATTATTACATTCATAACACTATTATAATATTATTATATATACTAGATATGAATATTTTATACTAATACTGAATCATTTATAATTATATAAAAATAAAGATTAAAATTGAATGCCAACATCTAAATTATGAATAAATACAAAATAAATGCTAATAATGAATAATTCATTTGAGTTTAACAAATTTATTGCAATAGAAACTAACTCAGACCCAATTAGTGATAATTATGATGTTAATGGATATATAAATAGTAATAGTGACTATTACTTACAGTCTTATTATGACTGTAAGCAATGTGAAGACAAAGATCAGTGACAAATAGACTAGTTAAAAAATAAGTAATGTTGAGACCAGCAGTTAGCGTAATGGCTATGTCACTGGACTCACATGTAGTCGACTGCGGTTCGCATCCTGGACGCGGTGGCTTAAAACTCACGCCAGGCGTGTGTGTGTGTGTGTGCCCAAGATCCTAAGAGGAGAATGGAGGAGAAGGGATTGCGGCGTGGCCATCCTCCCTGAGGGGTGATTTCTCGCTTTCTGTCTGTCTCTCTGTCTGTCTGGCGAGTGCACACGCCCTATAGCCAAAAAAAAAAAAAAAAAGGAATGTTGGAACCAGCAGTTAGAATAATGGCCATGTAGTCGACCATGGTTTGTGTCCTGGACCCCATGGCTTAAAACTCATGCCAGGCGCCTGTGTGAGTGTGTGCCCAAGATCCCAAGAGGAGAATGGAGGAGAAGGGATTGCAGCATGGCCATCCCCCCTGGGGGGTGATTTCTCGCTTCCTGTCTCTCTGTCTCTCTCTGTCTGTCTGGTGAGTGCACGCGCCCTATAGCAAAAACCTCTCCAAAAAAAAAAAAATTAAAAAAAAACAATGTTAAAGAACAGAACAAAAATGAAAATACATATGAAGTCAAGTCAAGGGCTAGTCTGTGGCACAGTGGTTAAGATGGCTGTATCCCACACCTCTGATTGTGCTGTTCCAGTCCTCTATCAACAACTTCAAAAAAGACACGTGAGGCATATGTACATGCAGGCCCAAAATCCTGAAAGGAGAATGGAATGGAGAAGTGCTTGCAACATGACCAATCCCCCAAGAGGGGTACTTTCTCACTTTCTCTTTCTCTTTCTCTCTTCCTGTGTCTCCAGCAATGCATATGCCCTCTGGCAAATTTTTAAAAAGCCATAATGAATATATTAGTTATATGGCACTTTGTTACATATGATTGAAATTTATGAACCAAATAAAAGTGGAGTTAAAAACAAAAGATGTATAAAAATGGTTTTAGAGTGTAAGCAAATCCTCATTCCTCTTACTTAAAAAATATTTTTTAAACTTCACGATGGACTTTAAGGTAACATATGATTTTTTTTGTTATAATAAAAAGCATAGGCTATAAGCACTATGGGTTATTGATGACAGGAAGAGGTGGCATAGTGGCTAAGGTGCTGGACTCCCACTTGGCCAACTGTGGTTTGAGTCCCAGACCTGGTGACTAGAAACTCACACTGGGCACATGTGTGTGCATGCCCAAAATCTCTAGAGGAGAATGGAGGAGAAGGAATTGTGAAGTGGCCATCCCCCTACTAGGTGATTTCTTGCTTTCTGTCTCTGTCTGTGTGTCTCCTCTGTCTCTCTGGCAAGCATATGTACCCTATAGTAAAAATCTCTCTCTATATATATAAAAAAATTTAAAAATAGTTGAGAAAATTTCGTCTATAACCATATTGGAGAGTAGGGCAGAAAGAAATTAGTAATCCCATTTGTCTCCTCAGATCAGATCAAATTATTAAATAGATCTAAATTTTGTTTATATATCAACATATCGCCTCTTTTCATAAGCCTCTAACTTGTGTATTTTTAAGATTTATGAAGTTAGGCATTATTGATATTATGTTCTCTGTTTCAAGAGATTCAAGTTTATTTTTATTGCATCACTTTTTATATTTGGAGGATGGTAACAATTCCCTTTCAGTGTAGCTCTCTCCTAGAAAGAATTCATAAATAATCACATCTCATAAGGCAGACTCAAGAGAAAAAAATTGAGTAGAGAGAAAAAACACACCAAAAAAAGAAGAAAAAGAAATATGCTATGTGAAATTATCACTTAGACAATTGATTAGTGTTTCATCTCCAGAAGATAGCTATTATTGAGCCTATTTACACACATGGAGATCATTTCTGAAGACATTAATTCTAATCATTCAGCTAAAAAATCTAGTTTATTGACTATTTCCATGTACCAAGCAATGAAATATAAGCCTTCTGAAGGAAAGCATTTTTTCCTTTATTTTTAAGCTTATTTATTTATTTTTTTCCATGGGAGTGAGAGAGCACAGACAAAAGACCAGATATGCCCAAGAGGGTTTTCATACTGCAATATATCCCCTATCTCAGCCAGCCCAGGTCAGGAGTGCAATCTGCAAGCTCAGGGGTCCCAGGTGGCAAATCCAGGACCTTTCCCTTGTAGAAAAAGAATATTACCCCTGTGTAACTACCTGGCTTCCAGGGCAGGCAACTTTTTTGTTTTGTTCTCTGAGCCTGGCACATGGTAGGCATTTAATTAATATATATGAAGTGAATGCATGATATATGGTAGCATTCAACTGTGAAAAGATGGTGTTTAGTCCATGTCCTTGTAGCGTTTCCAGTACAGTGGGCAAACTTACAGATGTTCAAAATTACTGTTATATATTATTACAGATTTTACAGCCATCATCCAAAGGCTAATAAAATTTTTGCTTAGCAATATTAAAATTTAGGTAACACAGATGCAAGATGCTGAGTGACTATTTAGAGAAAGGAAACAGAATTGTAGGAAGTATCAGATTTTAAATGAGTGAACTTTTTTCAAAGTCCCTTGATGTCTATGAAAAATGGAAGGATCTGCAGATCTTCTGTCCTTCTTTTTGAACTTTTTCAGCATTGGCAAAGGTATTTTTACACATGAGGGTACAGCATTTTAAGGAAAATAATGACTACATGAGCCTCTAAACAGTAGATTCAAGTAAAATTGGCTATTTATTCCCCTCAAAAAAGATTGTCTAGGGAAAAATCAACCATCAGGAATGACTGACTATCCCAGGGGAAAATTCACTGATAAATGTAAAACTCTTCAGAGAAATTCCAAGAGTCAGATCTTGGATTCATAATTTAGTGAGTTTATTACAACTTACGAAATTAAGATTTGGTAAAACAAAACAAAAAAAAAAAGAAAAAGAAAAAAAAAACTCAAAATATTTCATTACTTTTTTTTTTTTTTTTGGAGAGATTTTCACTGTAGGGCGTGTGCGCTCGCCAGACAGACAGAGAGAGACATAGAGACAGAAAGCGAGAAATCACCCCCCAGGGGGGGATGGTCATGCCGCAATCCCTTCTCCTCCATTCTCCTCTCGGGATCTTGGGCACGCATGCACACGCACCCGGCGTGAGTTTTAAGCCACCGGGTCCGGGACCCGAACCGCGGTCAACTACGTGGGAGTCCAGCGACATAGCCATTACGCTAACTGCTGGTTCCCTCATTACTTTTAAAATAGGAAATGTAGGTCCAATCTCTGTGGAGCAGTCAGTGGCATACTTAGACTGAGGAGCTGGACACCACATGTCAACCATGGTTCAACTCTCTGGTCTTGTCAGCTGAAAACATGTCAGGCCCACACACCTGCTTCTGGTGAGACAGAGGACTGGAGGAAGGTGATCAGGGCATGCCTGAGCCCCATGTAGGGTATAGGGTGTAGGATGTAGGGTGTCTCTATTTTTGTCTCATGAACATTCCCTCTATCATGTAAATATAAATTTACAAAAATTAGAACACGTAAAATGGTCAAAGAAACATGGGGCCAGCAGTTGGCGTGGCAGCTATGTTGCCGAACTCCCACATGGCCAATTGTGGTTTGAGTTCCAGATCCAGTGGCCTGAAAATCATGCTGGTAACATATGCCTGCATGCCCAGATTCCTGTAGGAGAATGGAGGAAAAGGGATTGCGGTGTGGCCAACAACCCTGGGGGATGGGGGGTGATTCCTAACTTTTCCTCTCACTGTGTCTGTCTGTTTCTTTCTCTCCAGCAAGCCCACACACCCTAAGGCAAAATCTCTCAACAACAACAAAGACAAGGAAACAAAGTTTATTGTTGAGGGACTAGCCGATGACATAAAGGTTATATCACTGGACTCCCACCTAGTCAACCACAGTTCGAGTCCCAGACCCAGCAACTTAAACTCACGCCAGGCATGTGTGTGTGCATACCCAAGATCCTGGAAGGAGAATGAAAGAGAAGGGATTGTAGCAGCCCCAAGGGGTGATTTCTCTCTTTCTGTTTCTCTGTCTGTCTGGTGAGTGCACACATCCTACAGCAAAATTCTCTCTAAAAAAGAAATTTAAAAAATCATTCTTTCTTGTTTATTTTTCTTTTTAAAGAAATGAGAGGTGATTACAAACTTTGAAAATTTATAAAGGTTATTTTATAGACAACAGTCACAGATAGTTTTCTATTTTTATTAAGGAATATGAATTGGAAGCATAAATATATTGTGAATTATAAATAACTCAAATTAAGTCCTTAATTTTTTCTCACTTTTAAGGTTTTCAAACATTTAAGTTTGGGGGGTTACAAGGTGGCCCTATAGCAGTTAGGGTGCTGGACTCCAATGTGGTCGACAATGATTTGACCTGGACCTGGCGGCTTGAAACTCACACCAGGCAAATGTATACGCATGCCCAAGGTTCCAGGAGGAGAATGAAGAAAAAGGGTTTTCGATGTGACTAACCCCCCTGAAGGGTGGCGATTTCTCTCTTTTAGTCTCTCTCTGTCTCTCCAGCAAGTGCACACACCCTATAGCAAAAATCTCTGAAAAAAATTAAGTATAAATATTTTAAACACTCAAGTGACTAATTTTTAAAAGTGATAATTTTTCTTATTAAAAATATATTCGTGGAGATCAGCAGATGGCATAATGGTTGCATTGCTTGACTCTCACATGGTCAACCACGGCTCAAGTTCCAGAACTGGCACCTTAAAACTCACAGTGGGCATATGTATATGTATATCCAAAATCCCAAGAGGAGAATGGAGAAGAAGGTATTGTAGCATAGCTATGCCCCCTGGTAGCTGATTTCTTACCTTCTGTCTCTCTGTCTCTCCACCAAGTACACATGCTCTGTAGAAAAATTTCCCGAAAGAAAAAAAAAACGGCAACATATTTGTGACTCATTATTTTTTTTCTTCCAAGTATGGGTATAATTCTTCCAGAAATTTATGAGTATGCATACTGGATCATTGCATATTCTTCTAAAAATGTTACTTAATAATCTTAATCCCCCCTCTATTAGTAAACTACCTCAATTAGCAAAATTTACTTATGTTTCACTTACTC
Organism: Tupaia belangeri chinensis; assembly: GCF_000334495.1. Lineage (NCBI taxonomy): Eukaryota > Metazoa > Chordata > Mammalia > Scandentia > Tupaiidae > Tupaia > Tupaia belangeri. Next base: position 2,049,262 of record NW_006160175.1, read on the forward strand.
AACTATGAATGTCATGAAGCTGTATTACATGTTTTTTTTTTTTTTTTTTTTGCTCACCAGAAAGACAAAGAGAGCAGAAAGACAGAAAGTGAGAAATCACCCCCCAGTGGGGATGGCCATGCCGTAATCCCTTCTCCTCCATTTTCCTCTTGGGATCTTGGGCACACACACACACATGCACCTAGGGTGAGTTTAAGTCACCGGGTCCAGGACTCGAACTGTGGTCGACTACATGGGATTCCAGTGACATAGCCATTACGCTAACTGCTGGTCCCTTACATTTGTTTTGTAAACCATCGTAATTATTTAACAAGACAATAAAGAATGTGAGTTAATACATTGTCATTTTTTTTAATAAGCAGAATCTGAAACATAATAATTCATTTAGAGAATCCAGGAGCCAAGTAGTATTTAAACAGATCACTAGAATCCATATATGTTTCATTTATACTTGTAAATTTTAAGTTTTAAAACTTTTTCTTTTGAAGTTCATTTATTTTTCATATGAATGAGACAGAAAGAGAGATAGAGAGAGAAAGCTAGGTACCCACCAAGTCTTAACACCTCGATTCCTACCTAACCTCAGCCCAGGGAATAGGAGCATGTTTGCACATTCAAAATACATAAGAATGCCTCTGCCTTCAAACCTGGGACCTTCTCATGTGGCACAGCATCATGCATCATCATACCACTGCTATGTCACCATAGCTGGTCAGTTTTTTAATTTCTTGAGAATAGGATTTAGGATAACTTAAAGGAAACAAATATTTGTAAATAGCTGGATTTCCAGTACTAAGCACAAGAAGTAAAGGCAATTTGCATTTTTAAGATGACCAGCTGTTGGTTGCTGATTCCATAATAGTGCTCGAATGACATATTTGGAGGAACATATTAGAAAAATGTGTGCTGGACAGCATTGTCAGAACAGTAGAAAATACACCTACACAGAGCCCTTTTAGCATCAGCATTATTGATTTCTGTGTTAACTGAGCCCTTCAAGCAGTCTACTTCAAAACCATAAATCAAAGAAAGGTATACAAATCATCTAGATTCTAACTAAATGAAAAGAAGATGTGATATGATTTAGAAGATCAGGGTAGATGTGTAAGCAGGATTCTTACAATTAATCATCCAAAGTAAACTTTATTATTTAAGAGCAATTGGACTATAAAGAAGCTGATTTTTCCCCAACAATGTGGATTAGATTTACAGGGTATCATAAATATTGACAGCATTATGTTAGTCATGCATTTTGATTTCTCTTCCGTACTGAGAATCCTATAGAAATAAGGATTATATAAACATATTTAGGATGGATGCACCCGGGGCTGAGATGATGGGACCAGTGACTCTATGACTATTAAGTTGTTTTCATGCTGCTAAATATTTTGCATAACAGTGGTCGATTGAGGTACACAGGACCATTTCAGCATCGCTTTCTACAACTCTATTTTTCCCACGATTTATACAGAGATTAAGTCTAATAGTTTTTATTCTTTTTCCATGTTCTAAAAGGAAGTCTAGGATATCAAAATGCAAATGAATTTATTTGAATTCCAGCTAAAGCCTAAAGCCGAAGACAATAGGCATTAAATATCTACCTATTCCAAAGAATGATGTTTTAATAAATCCATGCAACATATACTCAAAGGTAGTAAAACTGGTCCAGCAGCCTACTCAAAGCAAGTTACATAAGGCTAGAAAGGTGAAAGGAACCCTGTCAGAATTTTTAGAGTAGAAATGAGAACTTACTGCAAGAATGTGAGCCTGGCATCTTACCACCTATTAGGATTTTGCCTAAACTGTGGGATTGTAGTAGATGTGTAGTTTTTCACCAGACAGTCCTCAAAACAGAACTATGTGGGCTCACCAGAGGCTGAGGCACATAGAGGCTGATGTCTATATTTCCCTGTCAGAAGTCTGAAGGCTGGAGACTAGTGGGAACAATAAAGAAGGGAATGTAATATTGGAGATACCAGCAAATTCCCCATACGCGGAGGCAATGATACTTGAGCTCTTGTGAGGCTAGATGAACCAAGCAGCTCATGCCAAGACTTGACTTTTGATTGTACAACCTAGGTGATTCTAGAAGTAATCACCTTTGTTGCGTGGTTAAGAGGAGTGTGGGACACAGGAAGCAGCCAAAGAGTGCTTTTCCTGTCAGAGAAACAGGCAATGTGGTTGTCACCAAGGATAAATCTCTGTAATCCACAATGCCTCCCACAGAAGAACCAGACTACATGCCTGTCATCATGAGATCAGTTATCAGTTAACATAAAACTAGATATAGATCTAAATCTACCCATATTTAAATGCAATTGGCTCTCAGTTCACCAGCTCTTTTTGTAGTTTTCCTAAATGACTTATTTTATTTCATTTATTTATTTTTCATGACAGAGCATGTACGTGCACATGTGACAATAAAAGAGAGAGAGAGAGAGAGAGAAAAGGGATCATGTTTCATAATGTCTAGTCACATCAGAATTCCCTTTCTTCAGTTCCTCCAGATGATCAGATCTTGGGAACTCATGCATGTGATTAAAGTACCTGGATCCGTGGTGTAACCACATGGTTTGTGACCTGGACCCAAGAGCTTTAAATACACACCAAGCACATGTGCATGCATACCCAAAATCCCAAAAGGAGGGAGACATGGAGGAGAAGGATTATGTCATCATCATTCCACGTGTGGGAGGGTGTTTTCTTACCCCCACCTGGAGTTTCTCTTTGATGAGTGCACACACCCTCTACAAAATGTAAAAAAATTTTAAAAAATGGTGAGAAAAGACACTGGAGTATATTTAAAGGAGGGTGTCAGTACTGTGAAGGTTTCTGACAGCTCTGGTTCATTAAGTACAATAAAGAAATCATGGTGAATGGACAAAAGAAAGCTACAGACAATAGGGTGAGAGATGTATTGTTATTATACCCAGATATTTAAAAGATTCATATGTAGGTAAACAATTATTTCCCAAAGTCAGAAATAAGATGGAGTGGTTAGAGATAAAAGAGTGAAGAATCTGTATAAAAATAAATAAAAATGTGTAATAAGGCAAAAAGTACATAAAAGAATATCCTAGTACACAAAATAATTTTCTCCCATTATTGAAATTGTTGACTTTCCTGAAAGAATGACAAGGGAGCTAAAACACTAGAAAAATTGGAGAATGAATCCGTTTGATATAAACTAGTCATATTGTTATCCATGTTTCAACTATTTCTTGATTTAAAATACAAAGACTAAACTGTGGGTTAACTCTATCTTAACCATATACCCTAGGTTACTCTTTAACCTGCTAAGATTATATACAAGAAATGAAGTACTTCTTTTGTACTTCAATTTTTGTAGAAATAAGAGTAGGCATAAGAGTGTAGAAAATTACTAATATTCTTAAACCTACTACAAGAAATTAAAAGGTGGCTATTTGTTCAGTGTTCTGATATTCCAGAAAAGAAAGGTAATTATATGTTCTGTGCTACTGGATTATAAAGTTTTCCCAACACCCTTTTCTGCTCCTTCTCACGCACGAAAACATACTAGCTGAGATTGAGAAGTTCGAAAATGGTATTTCCTGATCTACTTATTGAAAGGAGAGAAACAAAACAAAGCATTTAAATCAGTTTAAAAAAATTATTTTTTATTACTAAAAATGGATTTAATGAGCCTTTTGAACTTTATTTATTTTTTTAAAGAAATGGTTTGCTGTTTTTTCTTTTTCTTTTCCTTTTTATTTTGGAGAGGTTTTCGCTATAGGGCGCGTGTGCTCCCCAGAAAGACAGAGAAAGACAGAGAGCGAGAAATCACCCCCCAGGGGGGTAGGGCCACACCGCAATCCCTTCTCCTCCATTCTCCTCTTGGGATCTTGGGAACACATGCACACGTGCCCGGCGTGAGTTTAAGCCGTCAGGTCCGGGATTTGAACCGCAGTCGACTACGTGGGAGTCCAGCGACATAGCCATTATGCTAACTGCTGGTCCCTGAACTTTATTTTGTTGGGATCTTTGCAGTTTCACCATTTAAATCAATTGATCTAAATAGATTCTATGCCCCCTGCAGTCAAAATCCATTTATATACCTCTTTAGTATCTTTCTCAAAATATGAGTATTTTCAGAATATGTATTAAATATGCTAATAAAGACAAATTAAAAGTGAGTCCAAATTCTGTTAAAAATTTAGGACTAACTCTCAGAAAAGTCAGTCTTATTTTCAAAAGATTGATCCTTGTCTGTTCATGGTTTTGTATTCTGTTGCATCACAATTAAATATAAAGGCGCTATAGGGCGCGTGTGCTCCCCAGAAAGACAGAGAAAGACAGAGAGCGAGAAATCACCCCCCAGGGGGGTAGGGCCACACCGCAATCCCTTCTCCTCCATTCTCCTCTTGGGATCTTGGGAACACATGCACACGTGCCCGGCGTGAGTTTAAGCCGTCAGGTCCGGGATTTGAACCGCAGTCGACTACGTGGGAGTCCAGCGACATAGCCATTATGCTAACTGCTGGTCCCTGAACTTTATTTTGTTGGGATCTTTGCAGTTTCACCATTTAAATCAATTGATCTAAATAGATTCTATGCCCCCTGCAGTCAAAATCCATTTATATACCTCTTTAGTATCTTTCTCAAAATATGAGTATTTTCAGAATATGTATTAAATATGCTAATAAAGACAAATTAAAAGTGAGTCCAAATTCTGTTAAAAATTTAGGACTAACTCTCAGAAAAGTCAGTCTTATTTTCAAAAGATTGATCCTTGTCTGTTCATGGTTTTGTATTCTGTTGCATCACAATTAAATATAAAGGTCATGACATTATTCTAGAAACATCATCACAAAGTCACAATTGAAATTATTTATGTCTCTAAGAATAGACTATTAACAGAATTCACTTTTCAGCTAAGCCTTTTTGTGAAAAATCTTTCTTGTAATAAAAACTGAGGTAACTGACCTGACCAGAAAGAAATATCATCTTATACTATTAACAAAAGAACCTTAAAATAGGATGTGAAAAAAGAAAAATACCTGGATAGAAGGCAATAGAAAATAACAATTTTTAAGAAATGGGCATTTTGTGAACTCTTCTTGCTCTGAAAATGGGGGATTAAGAAAGAGTTAAACAACATTTTAGAAGAGGCAAACATCACTGTTTTAGTGTCTCTTAACCGCTAAAATTGTTTAACAGGAGGGAAATACTAATTAAGATTTCACTGCTGCCAAGCAATATTTACTGTAGTTGAACTGGATGAGTTTTAAAGCGGCTCAATCTCATTTCCTTGTTAAAATCTTCATACAGAAACCCAGGCTTCTCAGATTTAATCAGAGGCAGCTCCCGCTCCTCCCCCTCTCCCTGGTAGAGAAGAAACACATTTGGTTCTCGACGACCTCAAGAGAGTATTAATCTATAAAACTGTTCTTGCCCTTCCACAACCTCCCAGCCTATGACAATAATTATGATGGCTGCTGCAGAGTTGTATTGCTGTTAAAAATGGCAATAATAATGATGGAATTAAATCCTCTTTCCTTATGTATAAATGCAACACTTATTTCCATGCTATTTGGATAGCACCCATTCTTTTCTAGCAGTTATTGCAATGCTTCATTCTTAAATGTACTGTAAATCTTCTAATAATTAATAACTTTTAGAGCTCAGTTCCTTAAAAAATGAATTTATATGAATTATGAATCACCTGTTACTAAATTCATTTTTCCCTCTCTGACTGTAAAGCCAAAAGCAAAGGGAATGATTGTCAAATATGTAAATAATAATAAAAAATTCTCTTTAAAATTTTTTTTAGGTTGACTTTTTTTTTTTATTGTAGTAATTCCTCAGAACTGTTACTTCACTGCCATTTTTCCAAAAGGCCTGTTTTGTTATATTTGGTTTTTCATACACAGTTTCACGCTCTAAATGAAATTTATTTTTATTATGGGCCTAGTATACTTCATTTAGAAGTAAATAAATAATTGAAAAAGAATTAATGTAAATGGATATAACACTCTACGTAATGGCCATTAAGTTTTTTCTAATACTTCCTTTTAGGGCATTTTTGGCACACATGTATATCTATCAATGTATATTTGCTGGTGAGATTATTCCATATATCTTTAATTTGATTTTTTTTACTTCAAAAACACATCTTTTACATTATCACATGTTCAAAGGTGTATGGTGCTTCACCGTTAGTTAGGAATTGCAGACTGTAGGGGGCCAGCAGCTGGCATGGTGGTAAAGGCACTGGACTCCCACATGGCTGACCGCAGTTTGAGTCCTAGACCTAGTGGTTTGCTTTCTTTCCCTCTCTCTCTTGCTCACTCTGTCTCTCTCTAGTCTAATTAAAATAAATGAATAAATAAATAGATTTAAATAAAATACTTCTTTTAAAAAGAATTGCAGACTATTTTTCTGAAAGCGTAACTATTTTACCAAAATCATAACTAACTTTTTATTTTTATTTGTAGCTCCTAAAAAGATGAGTAGTATGCCAAATTATAAATTCTTACACATTTTCTAATTTACATAGTTTTCAACTTTTACTGATGCCTTTTCCTCCACTCCTGTACTCCTCTATATCTTAGTCTCAATTTCCTACTTTTCAAGGAAGCTGGACTTCAAATAGTGCTAATAGCTTATCCAGTCACACTTTATGTTAGTGGTAGTACAAGACTTGCTGTTATTTGCTATCAAACTTCATTGGCAGGTCTCTGTAGGGTTTAGAAATTGACTAAATTCTGAGTAATTGGATACCAGCTAGAATACCTCAATTAGTACTGGATGAGAAAGGCAAAAATGTTGGAAAGCTTGTTCTAAAATACAAAAAAACAAATCTGAGTTTGGCTTCTGTGTTGCTCAATTTTATAGTGGAGGATGTTTTCTGTGATCATGAGAAAACTTAATTCTCTAGCACTATAAATACAACACATGCTATTTAAAAATTTGTTAGATTAATTAATTAGTAGTCATTCTATTTTAGTTTTATAAATACAGTAATGTTTTTTAAATGAATTTCCTGAGGTTTTTCAGATAATTTATGTAAAATTAAGTAGCTTAGAATTTCCACTATACAACCTCAAGTATATATGATAAAAGCACAGAAGGAAGAAGTAGGAAAAAGAAAAAAAAAAAAGGAAGAGAGAGAAGGAAGGAAGAAAGAAAATAAGGAAGAAAGGAGGGAAGGTGGGAAGAAAGTAAGGAAAGGAAAAGAGAAGCCAGCACAGGGTCAACCACAGTTCAAGTCCTAGACCCAGTAGCTTGAACCTCATGCCTGGTGCATGTGCATGCATGCCCAAGATCCTGGAGGAAAAGGTACTGTAGCATGACCATATCTCCTGGGGATAATTTTTCTCTTTCTCTCTTACTGTCTCTGTCCCTTTCTCTCTCCAGTGAGCACATGTACCTTAAGGAAAAATTTTCTAAAAAAAATAAAAAGGAAAAAGGAAAAGAAAAAGAAAAGAAGAAAGAGAAATGAAAGAAGGAAGGAAAACATTGAATTACTTTGCCTCTCATATTTGTCTTATCAACTAGAAAATACATGTCATATGACTTAGTCATTAGAATAAGGAAAAATACATCTCAATTCTATTTTCATTTTTTTTTTCACAAAATATAGGGTATAAAATTCTTAGGAGGAAAGGAAGGGAGAGTATGCTTGTTTATGTGTAACTGCTCTTCCAAAGTTTTATAAATGTATTAGCCTTTTAATAGTGAAATGATGGCCCTTTATTGTGAAAATATGCCCACATATGCTGACATATCCTCCGCAATGGTTTAAATGAGTTTGTCAAAAATTCATGTATTGAAATTTGACTGTGTTGTGAAGATATTAAGAGTGAAAATTAAACTAACCATAGTATTGATGAGGAGGCTTTGGAAGGAGATAAGGATCAGGTTGGGGTCCCCATAATTAGATATTCAAGTACTCATAAAGAGACACATTAGTGGAACTGTGCTTGCTCTGTCTCATTATGTGACATTCTCTGCCACATTATCCACCAGCAAAAAATTCTTATCAGATGTAGCATCTTGAGTTTGGGCCTCCGAAATTGTGAGCTAAGTAAATGCTAATCTTTGTAAATCACCCAGACTCTTGTTGTTGTTATTATTATTACCATTATTATTATTGTAGAGATTTTTGCCTTTTGGTGCAGGCACTCTCTGAAGAGAGACAGACAGAGACAGTAAGAGGAAAAGTAAGAAATCACCCTCCAGGGGGATGGCCACTCTGCAATCCCTTCTCTTCCATTTTCTTCCCAGGATCTTGGGCACGCAAGTACATACGCCAGGCATAATTTTCAAGCCACCAGGTCCAGGACTCAAATCATGGTCTGTGATGTGGGAGTCCAGTGATGTAACCACTACACCATCTGCTTGCCCCTTGTTGTTATAAGAAATGGAAAATGAAGCAAAACATCTCCTATCTTGACTGTCTTTGAACTGGGCTTTCACCTATGTTAGTAAGTAACTAGGTCAATGTGAAAGGTGATTAAAACAGACTCATTGATTAATTAAAATTATGAACCCTTTTCTCCTAGTATGTTGGAATATTGAGAAAGAATAAGATAGAAGAAAATCTGATCCTCACTGAAGAATTTAGGAGTAAGTGGGTTAGATGCTTTTAACCACAGAATACAGCAGTAGTTGTTAGGTTATTGTGTCTTTTATTTTATTATTATTATTTTTAATTTAGTTGCATTTATACATAAGTACATTTATGTGAAAGCTTTGTTGGTGCCACATTAGGTTAACAATGAAACAATTATATTAAAAAGGTTTGAACTATTTGGGGATCCAGAAGAAAATGTCAATACAGGGAAATAGCATTCTAGGCTTCAACCAGATGTTGTGGTAAAGCCCACAGGCAAGGTGGGCAGGAGGAGTTTTACAGAGCATAGAAGCCTACCGCTACCCTGTGGCCCGAGGCGACACTGAAAGGAGTGTGCAGGGAGCTGGACAGTGCTTGGAAGTGGCCCTCAGCCACACTGTAAAAAGGCCAGTGTATTTCCCCAAAAGGCCATTTCAGAAAATGAACACAACTTTGCTTGGGGGCTTGCCTTACTTAACACAAAGAATGTAGTCCCAAAGGAAGAGAATTTAGCTCAGTTTTGTCAGAGAAAAACTTTTCCAGTGATAAATGGAGTAAGAACTCATGGCTTTTAAACAACTACTTCTAAAATGAGGTCACAAAGAAGGATCAAGCTACATCAAACAAGTAAAAAATATCTAACAAGAAACTTCCTGAAATAGTGAATATAACTGAAACTAAAACTCAGAAAGGTATTTTAAATTTCAAGTGCATGATGAGATCACGTACAGGGAGAGTGCCAGGTATCCCTAACAAATATGCATATTACAAAAATGACAGATTAGCGTATCTCTGGTCTCTAGAGAGCAATAAGGGTTTTCCCTATGTATCCTTAAGTGTTCATCTGGACTAAAATTCATTGTGCTAATGATTTTTACACTAGAAATCAATTGTAAGATTTTAGGTGAGGATATTAAAGCTGATAAAATATCAGCAAAGACTTTTACTAAATTGCCACCAAATTTTTGATGCATTCTTATTGTGTTCAGGTTGCCATATCAAAAATACCATGGACAGTGCAGTTTAAAAACAATAGAAATGTATATATCACAGCTCTGGAGGCTAAGATCTCTAAGGTCAAGGCAGATTCAGTTCCTGGAAAAGACCTGTTTCATAGTTCAAAGATGGCACCATTCTTGCTTTGTCTTTGTGTGGTGAAAGGGACCAGGAAGTTATCTGAAGTGTCTTTTAGAAGGGCACTAATTGTATTAATGATGGCTCCAGTCTTCTAACTCAATTATTTCTCAACGGCTCTAGCCTGCTAAGGCCATCAGCTTGGAAGTTAGGATTTCAATATATGAATATGGGGAGAACACAAACATTCAGATAATAGCATACTCAAATCTATAAAACTGGCTGAAACCATTATTTAGTAACCTTATCTAAATGGCAATAAAGACAATACACTGTATAAAGTCAAGGGTTGATCAAAATGATACTTTTTTTTTTATAGGATGAAAGTATTTAATAAGTGACAGTATAGAAAAAAATAACTGGTTTATCTTTAAAAACCAGAATATCAAATTGAAAAGCAAGTACATATTATTAATTTTACTTTAAAAATGTTAAAAGTATACATTGAGAACTGAACTCCTATCTCTTTTCTTCTTTGGAAGATTTCTGGTCAATAATATTATACTAGGCATTACACCAAACCAGAGCAACCGGCTGATCAGGAAAGCTTTATCAGTGGAATACTTTCTTAGTAGAAACATTTCACAGGAGAAGAAATTGCAGATTCCCTCCCTGTCCATATAGAAAAACCTAACAAACTGAGGTGTGGTGTTGTCTGTTGAAGATATTTTATAGTTTTATCAACCGTACTGGGGAGAGATGTTCACCTGTTGAAGTGTCCATTTTGTAAGACAAATAATAATGTGATTGAATGTATGGAAGAAAATGAAATGAAAAAATAAATAAATAAATAAATAAAGTAATGAAATCTAGGGATCAGCAGGTGGTGTAGTGGTTAAGACACTGAACACTCCCACATGGGTGACCATGGTTTGAGTCCCAGAACTGGCAGCTTTCTTTCTCACTTTCTCTCTTTCTCTGGTCAAATTAAAATAAAAATGAATGAATAAATAAATAATTTTCTAAAAATCAATGAAATCTAAATAAAACTATGAATTTTAGCAAAAAAAAAGAGAAAACCTAACAAACCAGTTTGTACAGAAAGTATTTTAAGCAAATGTGTACAAGGACACTTAACATGCTCTGAGAATGGGATACCAGGACCAGAAGGTGGAACAGCAGTAGAATGTGGCTTTGCCAGGCAATTGCACAGAGGCAGGATCTAAGTGGAAGTCAAGACCTCTCTGAACTTGCTGGCACACGCATGCTCATGATTCCAGGCTGAGTGGGTGATGGTAGATCTTGGTGTATAGACACTATTAGGCTGCTGTCTCTTTCTCTGTCTCTCTCACTCAAGAAAAAAAGAAAAAATAAACCTTTAAAAATAACTTTTAGTTTATTTCAAGCATATATTCTTTGGTGACTATTAAAGTAGTAACTCCAATCTAAAAAAAGTTTTTGCCTTCATAGAACTAGCAACCAAAAAGCACACGGCATATATAATACTTTGCTCTTTAATTGGGTAGTCATGGAAGTGCCAAGATTATATTCATTAGGTCAGTCCGAGTATTCATCTATAAAAATATATTCAAAAATAATACTTGTATTGGTTCTATGGCCTACTGGTTAATGTGGCTAGATTCTACATGGCCATTTGTGTGGTTTGAGTTCCAGTCCTCACAAACTGAGAAACATGTGGGATGCATGGATGTGTGTGTGTGTGTGTGTGTGTGTGTGTGTGTGGAAAGGAGAAAGAAATGTAGGAGGAGGGATTATGCTATGATCATTCCACATAAGGGGGTGCTTTCTTCCCTCTCTCTCTGTCCTCCTGTTCTATGTCTGTCTCTGATCAGCCCATACATCCTCTAGCAAAAATATTAATACTAATAATACTAATATTTAAAAGACACTTCTAGAAATAGCAGCTCTATATCAGGACTTGCAGAGGCACAGTGATACAAGGACTGCAAATGTAAAATTGGGAGTTGATTTTCACATGTATCCTTTTTTTAAGAGAGGTTTTTTTTTGGTATGGAGAGTGTGTGCTCCTCGGAGAGACAGACAGATGGAAAGCAAGAAATGCTCCTTCCCCCCCAGGGAGGAAGGCAATGTCGCAATGCTTTCTCCTCCACTTTCCTCTCAGGATTTTGGATATGCGTGCACACGTGCCTGACATAAGTTTTAAGCTGCCGAGTCAAGGACTTGAAATAAGGTCAACTACATGCAGGTCCAGCAATGTAATCATTTGGTCATCTGCTGGTCTTCACATGTCTCTTTTACAAAAGGGATATTTCTTTCAGTTGATTCCTACAGCCAATGCAATCTGTGCTCATACAAGTTTCAGAAGTCTCAAGAAAGGCTGTTGACTTCAGTTGTACCATAGGTAAATACTCCCAAAAAGTCATAGAGCCTGAAAGATGAAATAATAACCCATGTCAAAAAGAGCTGTTGATTGCATATGTTCATCAAAAGTCTACCAGGACAAAGAGTTCACAATGGAAGGTTATTCCAACTGTTGACCCATCAACATTCATGTTGCAGGAAGAAGCCAGATAAAATGCTTGACACAGGCTTGCTCCAAAGGACTCCAACTCAGGATACCTGAGAGATATGTCTCCTTGGACAGGGGGGAAAATTAGGGTTACTGTGCATTTGTGAAGGAGCACTAGGGTTACTGAGCATTTGTAGAAGAGTGCTAGATTTGAATTGAATATGGATTCAATATGTTATCAAGAGAAACTGTTCCAGGAGCCAGGTGATTTTGTTTGTGATCCATCAGTACTTACCCTGAATGAAGAGTTGAAGAGCAGAGTTTGTTTTTCAAAGATGTGTTCTTCTATCATCATTAGCTAAAGCCTCTTTGAGTCTATTTAGTTGGTGACAACCAGAATGATCCCATTCATTTCCTGGAGGTGGGACCTCATGCTGAAAATCAGTCTGGGAAGCTAGCAGACAGAAAATAATTTGAACGATGAAGTTACTACTAAGCCACTGTTTAAATATAGTTCCTGCTTCTTTTTCTGCTCTGTAGTCCAGAAAAATCTCTTGAAAAGGCAGAAATCCATAAATGTGAGTAGCTGCCTATGCATCTACCCATCTGGAGAGTGGGCCATTGTAGATCTACTCTACCCACCACTCTACTCCATAGAGTCCTAACCTGCATGGAGACCACTGTGGTACACAGGCTCAGAGAAAGTCTCATCCCCAGGTTTTAGCACCCTCGTTGCTCACTCAGGAAAGTGGACCTTTATAAAGTCAGATCTCAGACTCCCAGACTGGCAGGACTTTGAAGTTGGACCAGAGTGTTGTGAGCACACTGCAATTCTAATTCAGTTAAATTTTTGAAGTATGGTTTATCTCTAAATTCATGATTTCTAAAAAGTTGTTCTAATTTAAGTGCTTTTAGTTTAGCATAACTTTAGCAAACACTGAAGTGGAAAATAATTGGTATTAACCAAATGTTTCTATTCCTCCAAATGTCACATGTTGAAACTTAATACCCAATGGGAGAGTATTAGGAAGTAATCTTTGGGAGATGATTAAGTCAGGAACCCTCATGAGGGGGTCTTAGGAAGAGTACTAGGAAGTAGTCTTTGAGATGTTATTAAGTCAGGAGTCTCATGACGAGGAGATGAGGGGGAGTATAAGAAGCATGTAAGAGAGTTCCCTTGCCTCTTCCACCTTGTGAAGATACAACAAAATGACAGGTCTCCATGAACCAGAAAGCAAGATCTCACCAGAAACTAAAACTTACTTCACAGTGATCTCAAACTTCCCAGCCTCCTGAACTGTGAGAAATCAATGTTTGGTGTTTGTAAATTACCCAGTTTATATTATGGTATTCTACTATGGCAACCAGAAAAGACCAAACAAGTAAGTGAAAACACTGCAAATATAATTGTCAAACTATGTCTTAGTCCTAGAAAGTCTTTTGAATTGAGGCTGGGAGAGATGAAGAGAGAAATCAAAATAATACATTGAATTCCTAGTTTATAGTATCTAAGTATGTGCCCTAATATGGGAATAGGGTCTTTGCAGATAGAAGCAAATTAGGATAAGGTCACACTTGAGTAGGGCAGATTCTAATCCAATGTGACTCGTGTTCTTATAAGAAGAGAATATGTGAGTGGAGAATGGCATGTGACAAAGGAAGCAGGTACTGAAGTGTTACAGTAGCAAGTCAAGGGAACACAAGGATTTCCAGCAGATCACCAAAAGCTATGGAGAAATATTGAAAGATCCTCTTCTACACATTTCAGGGGAACATGGCCAAGCACCAGCTTGATTTTGAACTCCTAGCCTCTGGACCTGTGAGACAATAAACTTTCCTTCTTAAGCCACACAGCTTGTGGAACTTAGTATGGCATCCCTAGAAAAACTAATAGACCTACATTTTAAATCTAGTCTTGTTGGGACTAGCAGTTAGCGTAATGGCTATGTCACTGGACTCCCATGTAGCCCACCATGGTTCGAGTGCCAGACCTGGTGGCTTAAACTCACACCGAGCCTGTGTGCAAGCGTGCCCAGGATCCCGAGAGCAGAATGGAGGAGAAGGGATTCCAGCATGGCCATCTCCCCTGGGGAGTGATTTCTCGCTTTCTATTTCTCTTTCTGGCGAGTGCACATGGCGTATAGCAAAAACCTCTCAAAAAAAAAAAAAAATCTAGTCTTGATAAGCAAAAGGATAATGCAAAGTTTGCAAATAATTCAGTCATATCATATTAACTGTGTGCTTTGAGAATGTGATTTAATCTGTAGGTGAATATTAGTACTCTTGGTAATCTTGAGATGAGACTGTTAAATAAAATTAAGGTGTGATATCAAGCAGGGTTCGGAATTTTAGGATCATTTTCAAGACACTTTAGAAACTAAAAGTACTTAAATCCATCTTTACTTACTTTATCATTATTTCTTAATTCTTGGTGTTGATTCTTTTTTTGTATCGCTGAATCCTTATCCAGACTACCCTGTGAATCACTGGAGATGATGAAGATGAGAGGGAACAGATTTGCATGTATGGTTGGGCACTAACTGGTCAACAGTAGCAGGTTCCATTTATGTTAAAATAACTTTAGATTTGTGTATGTAGTATGACACTTTTATGACCAATAGACAGAAATATTTCTTGAGAAAAGTATCTCTTATCTAGTTTATAAAAAGATACTAATAACATCTCAGAACAGCGAAGATGGAATCTAGTTGATTTAGATGTTAAGTGGATGTAGAGTGAAAACACAGACTGTAAAGTGGTTGAGGTAGTGAGAGTAAGGAACCCATAGTAAATTCAATTTGAGATAGATTTCTACCAAAATCTAATAAAAGCAGCAATTTATGGTGTCATCAGATAATATTTCAATAAAAATTATTAATTTGGATTTTATTGTATGGAAATGGTAATGAAATCATGAGCATGATGACATAAGAATAAGAGTGCTGTCCAGGAGCAGCAGTTAGCGTAATGTCTATGTCACTGGACTCCCATGTAGCTGACCGCAGTTCGAGTCCCAGACCTGGTGGCTTAAACTCACGTCGGGCATGTGTGTGTGCGTGCCCAAGATTCCAAGAGGAGAATGGAGGAGAAGGGATTGAAGCATGGCTATCCCCTGTAGGGGATGATTTATCGCTTTCCGTCTGTCTTTCTGGTGAGCGCACGTGCCCTGTAACAAAAACCTTTCAAAGAAAAAAAAAAAAGAATAAGAGTGCTGAGAAATAATGGCACAGACTAGAACCCAAAAGATTGATTGCATTTAAGAAGTGAAGAAATAAATGGGAGCCTAAAAAGTTATCTGAAAATTTTGTGATTACAAAACCTACTCCCTTCCATCAACCATTGTTCACCTATTTTCTCTGACTGAAACAAATTCAAGATTTCCAGTCTTGATTCTCTACAAAGCTGACAGTGAGTAGTATCTGAAGTCAAAAGTAACCATGAAATTTGGATTGCTCTAATTCACAGAGATTAAAGAGGAAAAAAAAATAAAGATTCAACACAACATCACAAACTCTGGGTTACAAAATAAAGAAATGAAGCTGCACTTATTTAAAATTGTGATTCCTTAAGACAGGATATAATATCTAGGTCTTGTCTTGTTAAGAAAATGATAATATGTGACTTTGTAATGATGTCAGTGAATGAAACTCTGCTGATCTTCTTGCCATGTTAAGTCTGAATATTTTAGGTATTTTCATTATCTTCAAAGCTTTTGCAAAATATATCCTATAGAAAGCTTGAGAATCTCTGATTTATTTGAACTCACTGGAATATAATGTCTACCTGAAGTAAAATTTTACCATATATTTAAAAATACCAATGAGTTATAAATAGCTCATACATATTTTACTTGGAAAAAGAAAATATTATTCATGATTAGATTTTAAAAACGACATAAGCAAGGGCTTAGAAAAGCAAAATAAGAAGGAGTGTTTGTTTCTTCCCTTCAACTACAGTTCTATAAGCTCATAACATAGTGTTCAAGACCTAAGATATAAACTTCAAGCAGACTGGCTTAGCTGCTCATCAGCTGACCTCAGACAACCTTTCTCAATCTTAGTTTGTTTTTATATATATGTTTAGTCTGTTTCATAGATTTTAAGTGAAAAAATTGAGATAATGCATATGAAGTATTGAGTACAAAGTCTTTCTCATAGTAACCCCTTAAACTTGTATGCAGGTATTATTTTTTTTATTGTGAAAAAAAATTACTAAGGCCACCCTGGTGGTGCAGTTGGTAGCAAACTGGACTACAGTGCTGGAAGCCATTTGACCAACTATGGATTTGGATCTTCGGCTAAACTTGAAAGCACGCCAGGTACAAGCCAGCCATATCTAAGATCCTGATGAGCATGAGGTCTCAGGAATGGAGTCACTTTGTGATGAGACTCTGTCAGGGGTCTCTCTCTTTCTCTCTCTCTCTGTCTAATGAGTATGTATCTGCTCTCTATCATGAGTAAAATAAATAAACTTTAAACCAAAAAGTACTATTTACACAGAATATCAAATCATTAAGCCTTTTAACATGATGGCAACCCCACTGTAATGGATTCTTATCTTTTATTATAAAGCTATTAAAGTTAACAAACATTACATAGCATTTAATAGTTGTAGCCAGCACCTTTCTAAATATTTCACATATATTAAAGAATTTCGATAGTTTCCTTATGTGGTAGCCATCATGATCATTTGTGCAAATGCACATTATGAAAAAAGTATACATGGATTCCAAGACTTTTTTTTTTGTGCACCAAAATTAACTGCATTTTAATTCAATTTTTCCACAAGTTTTTTGAAGTCTCTTCATATGATTCTTGTATTATAAATGAGCAACTAAAGCATAGAGAGGCTTACAAACTTGCCTGAGGATACACAGCAGATTTAATTCTTGTTGCTCAGGAAAGCTTGCTTCAGAATATGTGCTTTAACCTTAAGTCATACATACTGCAGCTGCTGTTAGAATCTGCATCACTTTGTGGATGTCTATGGAATGTGTTTTGTCGTCCATTCGTGTCATGTGGGCATTTATAGAAAATATAATTCCATACTTGCATTCTTTTCTCCTACTAGGTAGTGTGTTTGTGTCTTAATGGTATTTAAATAATGTAAACCAGATAGTTTGACCTTCAGTCAACTCAAAGAAAATATTCATCCACAAATCTTTTTGCTTCAGTCTCAGAGCCCTTTTGTTTTCCCCCAAAAAGAGTTGAAAGAAGCCAAGGGTATATGGCAGCTATGCTGATATGAGGAAGCCCTTATAGTTTAAATGTCTATGCCCCTAACAAAGCGAGAAGCCAGGGATTAGAACTCACAAAAGAAAGTTGGTTTGCAACTGGGATTCATAATGAAACTCAGGGTCAGATCCCAGTCTAACAGAGGGAAAATTATATAGAAAAGAGGAAGAATTTTTTCGCTATATCATTTCCTGTATAGAGACCTTTCCTAAGAGATTTATGCAGAGTCATATCAGAAGCAAGATGAAAAGGGTGCTCTGTCCTTAGAATCAAAGCCAAAGAAAAAAATGAAGAATAGAATAGCAACAATAAGCTCTCTTTTCTTATGGCCCTGCATGAAAAGAAAGTGAAAGTGTTTCTGATGCTACCATTAAACACAGTAAACTGTTTTAAGAAAAGGATTAGATTGAAAACATTTTACCATGCGTAAAGGTATAATGTTATTCTCAATTTCATTAAAACTTCAGTAGGTTTGTATGTGTTTACATTTTTCCACTGCACGACATTGATAAAGTCTGTACTTGTTCAGAATATTTACTCTCATAGTCTCTTTTAACAAAGTTACTTATTGATTGAGCATATGTTAAAAATTACTATATTTTTCTTTTAAATGTAATTCATGTTCATAGTAAAAATTCAAATAGCATTTAAAGATATGAAAAATAAATATTAACTTAATTTCTGTCAGCCATAAATAATCTCATGTATGGTATCCACACACTATATAATGGTCATTATTTTAATCATGAAATTATGCTCTTTTAATACACATATAATCATATAGAGTCTTAATGACTTTTAATAACAATCATGTTGGCACCACAGTTTTTTCCAAGAAATCCCATAGTAAAGGAACTAGAAGATTTTTTTCAAATTTCCATATTGTCAACAAGAATGCAAATAATACTTGGATATTTTTGCATTTTCCAGTTACTTCCTTAGGATATTTGGTTACAATTGAAAATGGTGTTTCAAAGAACAATTGTGCTTTAAACCTTTTAATACTATGTCTAAGTTGCTTTCCAAAAATGTATTAATATATATTTCTTCCCCAAAATATGAGAATGCCCTCATGAAATACCTTCATCAACACTAGAAATAGGCAGACCTTCAGGAAGCATCTCTTGTTCATTCCTGATCATTAAAGATAGTTTTCTACAAACATTCTGGACTTCTTGCCCAAAGCCAGTGAGAGACAGAGTAAAGGAAAAAGAAAATGAGAAGTCATCTCCCATAGGGAATGGCCATACTGCAATCTCTCCTCCATTCTTCTCTTTCAGGATTTTGGGTATGCACTCACATGCACCTGGCATGCTTTTTAAAGTAACTGGGTCCTGGATTTGAACCATGCTGTTGGCCATGTGGGATCAAGCTGCCGTAACCATCATGCCACTGACTGACCCAATAGTTATTTCTTTTTTTCATGGATTATAAAGAGAGAAAGAGAGAGGTGAGGGATAACATCCTTAACAGGGTTATGATTCAGTGATCTGCTCTCAGCCTTTAGACATCCCTAGATTATGAACAAGCATGTTCCTGGCATACTATGGGAGGCCTCAGCCTTGAACCAGGAACTGTCCTATGTGGAATTGCCTCACAGACCATCATATTTTACTGTTGCACCACCATATGGCTCTTAATTTCCTTTTTAATCTGAGTATAATGTATTCTAAATATTTCTCACTTTATTTTATATATTTAGTTATTGTTTTACATTAAATATGTTGGAAACACGTAATAAAATGGCAGATGTAAAAAAATCACTTTCTTTTTGCTATAGGGCATGTGTGCATACCAGAGAGACAGAAAGCAAGAAATCACTCCCCCACCTCCCTTATAGGGAGTGGCCTCATCACAATCCCTTCTTCATTCTCCTCTGGAGATTTTGGGCATGCACACACATGCACCTGGCATAAGTCTTAAGTGGCTGGGTTCAGGACTCACATCGTGATTGACTATGTGGGAGTCCAGCATCTTAACCACTATGTAACCCTCTGGTCCCTAAAAATCATTTTCACTTCAAAGGACACCATTAACAAAAATAATAGGCAAGACAGTGGTGCAATGGTAAAACACAGTGCTCCGAAGGACAATCTCACACTGGAAGGTGCCCAGAATAAGTCTGGAGACCTTCCTGAATATGATAGGAAGGTGGGGCTGGCTCAAGTCTGGAGGTCAATTGTGGCATTAATATCCTAGTTGAGGTATCAACTCTCTTTTCTTCCCCTCTCTAGCTCACTGAAAACATAAATGAGTAAATAAATAAATAATGAAATCACAAGTCACAGAGTACACAGAAATATGTAAAAGTCATATATTTGTTAAAAATAGAAATTCTGTGTCTAGAATACAAAACTATATTTTTGTTCTATAATAAAAAGACAAGTAATCTGTTGGAAAGTGAAGGGAATGACCATTCCCCTGGGTAGTGTTTCTCACTTCCCCTCTCTTTTTCTCTCTGTCTCTCTCTGCCAAACACACACACACACACACACACACACAAACACACACACTCCAGCAAACAGCAAAAAGACACAAAGTTAACTTATGGGCTAGCCCCATAACACAGAAGTTAAGGGAGTCACATTAGAGATGGACAACTGTTTGAATCCAACCCTGGAGGCTTGAAAAACACACTAGGCACATGCTCAAGCATGTCCAAAATTCTGGTGGCAAAGAAGAAAGGAGGAAGATAATTTGGTTTGACCATGCTCCATTTGTGGGTTCTCTTTCTCTCTCTTTCTTTCTTTGGTGAGTGCACACATCCTCTGGCAATAAAAAAGAAGTTAAAAATAAAATTTAATAGACTTATTATGTAATCCAGTGATTTAATTTCTAAGTATCTACCTAAGAAAAATGAAAACACAAGTTCTCACCATAAAAAAACTGTATATTCATCTTCATAACGTTATTCACAGTTGTCAAAAACATGTAATCAAACCTATTTCCATCAATGGATGGATAAACAAAATGGAATATATCCATACAATGGAAGACTGCATCAACTAAACGTAATGAATATTTAGACACAGTACAACATGGATGGGCTTAAAAATATCTTGCAAGATGCAAGAAACTATTTAAGAAAAAATATAGTTTATGATTCCATGTCCACAAGGGACGATCCTATACAGACAGAAAATTAGCATTTGCGTGGGGCTGGAGGTAAGAACTGAGTAACTGCAAATGGTCATGCAGGACTTTATTGAGATCATGCAAATATTCTAAAATGGCATCATGTTGTTGGCTGCACAACTGTAAATTTTCTGAAAAATCACTGAATTGTACACTTAAAATAAGTGAATTTTATGGTATGGAAATTATACTTCAATAAAGCAATTAAAAACAGATAGACCAAAAATTTAGTTAGTGTCATCCTTTTGGAGCTGATGGCCATAAATATGATTGATTTTTACCTATGAAGTATAGATTTATGAAATCGTTACCTGATTTGCCTGAGAACACTAAAGAAGAAGATTTAGGAAATCAATCATGCTAACTCATTGGGTACTAAATTCCAAGAGGACATGGAATTGACATAGTAAATCATTATAATGTAAGAAAATATTTATCTTTGTTTTTCATGTACTTTAAAATAAATTATAAAGCAGCAACCATTTGTAGTAAAAACTCATGCATTGAAACCAAAAGTTTTCTTAAAATATATTTCAATAATGTTTTTAAAACTGAATCCATAACTGTTCTCTTAAATCAAGGTGAAAATAAATGAGAACACGTGATTACTTTAAAGGTCACCTGCACTGTTAGTAAAGTACCAAATTTAAGCTTTGTATGACTGAAACTTCCTTTCTGAGTGGGAAAGTTTGGTAGTACACATTGTAAATAGCCAAGTTGGACAGAAACTCTGAGAACATATGTCTTTGGGGATATAAACACCATTTACCTATCTTGCTTCAGATCATTTCATGGTAGAGATCCAGAGGGAAAACATAAGGGTCAAAGAAAGGAATAAAAAATGAAGAAACCAGAGAGGGAGGATCAAAGTACTTTACTTATTTATATATTTATTTTTAGCCAAGGATTGTGTTTGGAAACCAGCAGAGGAAAGATTCAAAGAAACTTGCTCTGGACTGCCTTTGAAATAACACAGAAGAATGATTCAAAACACCTTTCGATATAGAACTTGAATAACAGTAGAGAGAGGAATAAATTGAAGATGATAAAAAATAAATGTAATAGGCACTCTATTTCAGTATCTGCTGTATGAATTTCTATTGTTTTTTGTTTATTTTTCTTTGTGTAAAGAGTTATTTATACAGATGTCTCTCTGTTCTTGTATTCGAATTCATTTTTTCTTCCTCTTCTATTCAAAAACGAACAAATAAGATTTCTATTGTGAATTCTTAAAGCACTTTCAAGGATATTCTTGTGATCTGATCTTCACAACAAGATGCCATATAGACAGGTTGATATAATTATCCTTGGTTTCTGTATGAGAAAAATAAGAGTTTGGTAATATAACTTGGTATGACTTGGTAATATAACAGAGCTGGCAATTTATAAAGTTGAAGCTTAAGACCAGGTCTTAAGAATCTAGACTTAGGGACCAGCAATTGGTGTGATGGCTATGTCATTGGATTTCCATGTAGTGTAGTCAACCGTGGTCCAAGTCCCGGACCCGGTGGCTTAAACTCATGCTGGGTGTGTTTGTGTATGTGCCCAAGATCCCGAGAGGGGAATGGAGGAGAAGGGATTGTGGCATGGCCATCCCCCCTGAGGGGTGATTTCTTGCTTTCTGAGACACTCGGCTTTCTCTGTCTTTCTAGCAAGCACACACGCCCTATAGCAAAATCTCTCCAAAAATACAAAAACAAAACAAACAAAAAAAGAATCTAGACTTAATACTCAATTATTTTGTTTTGTTTTGTTTTATCACTGAAACATTATATTCACAAACAATACCTTTACCTTTTTCTTAACTTTTTAGTTTCTTAAAAATCTATTTTAGGTGTATTGATGTATGTGCTTTTGTTTGTTTATTTGAAAAGGATCTCTTCATATCTTCATATTCCTGCCTTGGCCTTGTGAGTAGCTGGGACCAAAGGTACGTACTACCATTCCTGTTCTAAAGAGTGAGCTAGAAATTGAGCCCAGGCCTTTCCTGTGACCTTAGCTGTCAGGAAGGAGTGTTCAGCACACACTGCAGCAGCTGGCCAAACTCTGAATATTTTAAATTAAGGTACAGCAGTTGAACACATTTATGGGGTATGATGTGGTTTTACTTTTGTAATTAGGGTGTGTTGTGATCAATCAGGATAATTTGTAAGTTCATCACCGGCATTTGTCATTAGTTTGGGTTGAGCACATTTAAAATCCTTTCTTCTAGCTCTCTTGAAACATACAATAAATTATTGTTAATTGTAGTCATCCTTCTGTGCTCTAGAACACTAGTACTTAGTCCTATATCTTTGTCATTTTGTATATATTTACCAAGATTTTTCCTGTCTTTCAGTCCTACCCACTATTCTATCTTATTTTGATTGGAAATAGAATCTAGTGGTTAACCAACACAGCTATGTACAAAATCACCTGAGAACAAACTCAATTGTATTAATGATTTCATTAGAATATAATTGATTTATTCAGAAGCCTTAATTATTCAGGACCAAAAGTAAGTCAAGATGTGCTACTGAATGACCAAGATTTTGAAATGTCAGTTATTTTATTTAAAAGTTATTTTTTAATTTACTAAATACATACAAGAAAAACATTTATTTAGTAAATGTTCAAAATTCCAGTGCACTGGGACCAGTAGTTAGTGCAATTGCTATGTCGCTGGACTCCCATGTAGTCAACTGTGGTTCGAGTCCTGGACCTGGTGGTTTAAACTCATGCTGGGCACATGTGCATGTGTGCCCAAGATCCTGAGAGGAGAATGGAGGAGAAGGGATTGTAGCGTGGCCATCCCTTCTGGGGGGTGATTTCTTGCTATCTATCTCTCTGTCTCTCTGTCTTTCTGGTGAGCTCACGCACCATATAGCAAAAACAAAACAAAAACAAAACAAAAACAAACAAAAACTCTCTTAAAGTTCCAGTTCGCTCGAAATTTTATAAATTATTCCTCAATTTTCTCATTTTTCTTAATATGACATGGGAAATACCTACTGGATGATATTTTGAAGAAGACATTTTGATGAATGAATTTATGATATTTAGGATAATAGCATACAAGAATAGCTTGAAAAAGAAATTTAACCATTATTTATTGTACATTAAATCCATTTCTGTAGCCGCCTATCACACTGCTAAATCAAAACATACCAACACATATCCATAAACACAATATATTTTTCTTCAATTTCTGTACTTAATCCATTGCCTAAACTTTGGATCAAAGGAGTGCACGGTCACTTGCTGTTGTTAGTGTGCTGAAACCAAAGAGGTTTTATCTAATAAAGCAACGGTCGTATTTAAGTAGTAAGCATATAGTGACTCTAGAAAGCATTATTACAGACTTTAAGGGAATACATTTATCTATTTAGATAAATATCAGCTGAGTGAAACTATTGTCAAGTTTAAATCTTTTATTTTCAATTATTCCAATTATTTTAAGTACCAAATACTTTAATTATCTCAAAAGGCAACTAATAAACTCAACTCAACAAATCAAAAACCTCCATCAATAAATACAGTATTCTAATATTTTGTCTTTCTGTTACAAATGAATAATGATTTATTTGCCTTTCATGTCTAACCTTAAGCTTCAAGAAAATGGACAATGTGTCCTAGGCCATTGGATTTTCCAATCTAGGTTTGCTTTGTCCTTTAATTTTATTTGTCTAAGCCTACGGAGAACATAGAAAATAAATTCACTCTTTGTCCTACCTATGATACCCACACACACACACACACACAAATTAAATATTTTTTCTTTTAAAGAACAATTTTGTTTTCCATAATTTCTTCTTCACATTATAGGAAATGATTGCTAGGATTAATTTTGTCCTTTACTAGCTCTGAGATAAAGGAAGATTCAATAATTTATAAAAGAGGATTTTTCCAATTAAATTCTATTCTAGCTCAAGTGTTCAATAATCTCTTATTATTCTAATAAAGATATATCTGAACAAATAGAGAGTTGGTCCTCATTACAAACTAAAGGATCTTCAAATAGTTCCTATTTAAAATATTATTCCCTATAAAATAATTCTCAAAAATTCTTAAAGTTTTTTAAGTCCCATTTTTTGCTCTAATATAATTTAATAAGTTTCTGTATATGCACATTTATTTGCTGCTGAAAAGTGAAATAGCATATCAAAATTTCTTTTATCATGATTAAAATTTTTGAAAATGATAAAATCAAATTATCTGCCCTCATTACTATGTTCTACCCAAACTAATGTAATGTTTTCTTTACATTCCATCTCCACAAATTATAATGCTTTGTCTTAAATGCTTGATTCTGAGTTTCATCTGAGAGTTTAGACTTGTAAAACATGCATACTTGAGATCTATTGGTTTTACTTTAGGCGAAATCAGAAAGTAGAAATAAATCATTGCATACTAAATTCATTCAACTATATTCAAAGAGGTTTTATCTAATAAAGCAGCTGATGATCTATCTATTACTGATAGATCACTGGTATCTAGCAGAAAGAGTTACAAAAAAATAAAGATATTGTCCAACTCATAAGTTATCAACATTATTGGTATGCAGTCTATCCTAGCAAAGAGTAGCTTTCTTGGGCCCAAGAGATGGCACAGAGGTTAAGGCACTGGACTCCATATATCAACCGTGGTTTGAGTTCCTGAACCGATAGCTTGAAACACGTTGGGCACATATGCATATGTGTTTGAAATTCTGAGAGGAAAATGGAAGAGAAGAGATTGTGGCATGGCCAGCCCCATGGTAAAGGGAGATGATTTCTCACTTTCTATCTGTCTCTCCCATGAGCGCACATGCCCTATAGCAAAAATCTCTCTCAAAAATTAAGAAAAAAAAAAGTACCTTTCTCAACCATCTGCATACAATTACAAGCAAGCAAGAAAGAGAAGGTATATGGCTAACTTGACTCCGTTCCTAATCATTCCCTATTTAAGTGTTTTTAGGGGATACAAGCAATAATTACAGATATATTTGAATCATTCACTTCTTCGCACATTCTGAACACCCATAATGATCATACTTCTTAGATCACTTTCAAGCCAAATTGCTTTAACCCTCATGTCTCTTAGTTCTCTTTCAAACTGAGAAAATTTGATGAAAAGGTATCACAGTATCATCCTTTTATTTTTCCTCACAGATAACAATGTTCTTACTTCTTTCCTTCTGTAAAGGAAGCCACCTCTCATCTCCTGAAAGATGCCTTCTCTTCTGTCCTGCTATCGGGGTGGACCTTGTGATTGAGGGGTAGGGAATCTAGGACCAGGAATGACAGTCAAATTTTCAGCTCATTTATTAATGTTTCTGAGCAGACTAGAGGAGAGTTCAGAAGCTGACAGGCCTTTGTGTCCAAAGCCAGGACTGAGTCCTGTGGAGGTAAAAAATGACAGCCTCCCTAGGAAAACCACACCTGAATATTCCTCGGTATTTCTTCAGTCGGCATTTTAGAAGACTTTGGGGTCATGGCTGGGTTAAGCTTTTCTTATGGGTCCATCAGAGCTCTCAGCTTTCCTTGGATCTTTAGGTATCAGTGAAAGGCAATGCTGGGCACTCTGGTCTTCTATTTTCTTTTCTTTTCTTTTTTTTTCTTTAGAGAGATTTTGCTGACATGTGTACTTGTCAGAGAGACAGAGAGACAGAAAGCAAGAAATCACCCTCCAAGGGGGATAGCCAAACTGCAATTCCTTCTCATCTCTTCTCCTTTTGGGATCTTGGGCATGCTCACACACATGCCTGAATTGAGTTTCAAGCCACTGGGTTCAGGACTCAAACCACAGTTGACTAACCACGGTCGACTATGTAGGAGTCCAGTGACATAACCATTACCCTATCTGCTGGTCCTACTTCTATTTTCTTGTGAATAAGGTTTATTCTATAATGAAATGGGGAAAATGCATATTTTATACCTAATATCAGTTTATTTTTGTATTTTCGGTAAGAAGTATTCACCTGGGGGACAACCTTATTAGGCAAAGAAAGATAAAGAAAAAAAAAAAAAGGCTAAACTGAGGAGACAGAAAAGAAACTCTGTAACTTTAGCACAGATAGACATTTCTTAACTCATATATTTTAACATTTATGTTACAAATTACAGAGAGGCGTTGGAACATAAAAAAAATAGATTGTGATACATCATCTTGCTTAGAAAATCAATTAAAATTAGTTCCACAAATACTGTTTTTTATTTCCTTCTTCTGGTAGCTGTTTGTGGCTTTCAATATACTGTTTTATTCTTCATGAACCACAAAGAAAAGGAGCACATGCGTTGAAGCATAAGGTTTGGTTTCCCCTGTCATTATCTATGCTTTGCATACAACAAATGTTATTAAGAGCCATAAAACTATACAGCCATAGTATTGGGCTCAGTGACCTGCCATGGTAGTGAATTCAACAGATTGACTTTATGGAGCATAGAGCAGAGGGAGCACAATTCTTTCTTCTCCCCCTCCCTGCCAAATGTATGAGTTAGCATTCTATTTGAACTAATCTGCCTTCGGTTAAATTCAATTCTGTGTATTTATCACATACCCCTTTCATAAAAAATAATCAGTATATTGCCAGGAGTTACACAAAATAATTCTAAAAGAATCTTAGAATCTTAGAAATTGTTTACTGAATTCTGGAAAAATATACCTAATGTTTATAAATAATTTCAAATGATGGATACAGATAAAGTAATCTCTTTTTTTCTTGTCTAGGCCTCTGTATATATTACTTTACTTTGAAAAAAAAAGAATATTCTTTTGCTTTTCACAGTAGTCTTGTAAAATGAATAAGAGCATTTAGGGAGAGACTCTTGGACAAGTACCCGCATCCTAGTAGACTGCCTTTCTGCACCAGAAAATATGGAGGAATAACAAATTATAGCTAGGTAGGATAAAAGATAAGAGACGCTTAATAAATTACACCTTTGAAAGTTCAGGAGACTTTCAAGAGAATATTATCATCTTCTCTAAATTGCCTCTAGGGCGGCAGCACTCAGTTGTTACAAATGTATGTGAGATAGGTCACAGAAATTACAATAATAAATAACTAATGTGTTAGAATGCTTAATTTATATTAAATGGCAGCAAATTTATGGTTGTTCCTATAGACCTTAACTCACTTGTTCTTGGATACTGCAGATTCAAGGCTGGTGGGAACAGAAAAACTTAGTAACTATGGCCTCTTCACATTCTTCTACATATTATTATTATTATTTTAAAGAATTATTTTATTTATTATTACTATATTTTAATTTGGCCAGAGAGACAGTGAAGGAAAGTGAGAGAGCAAGCCCCAAAGTCTAGGATTAGAATCATGGTCAGTCATGTGGGAGTCCAGCACCATAATCACCACCCCACCTGCTGGCCTCCTTCTATATATTATTTTATACCTTTCAAGAACTTGGTAATTGAGCTTTATTTTAAACATTTAAAGTCTTGCAGGACTCGGCCTACATACAGTGAGACCATGCCTAACAATCTTCTGATACTGGCCATGGCAGCAAGTAGCCTCACTACATGACTGTCAAACCAATGTGACTGCTGGAACTACTGTACTAACCTCTTATCCTCATTTCCTTTTTCCACAACTCTACACTTCATCTGTGAAACAAAGGCTTATAATTGACTATTCACTCTTTGCTTGCATTTTTATCAAGATGTATGTAATGGGGTTAAAGAAATCAAGATCGAATGGATATATGAACCTTTGTAAGAGAGAAAATGAGAGTCCCTTAGCACTTCATCTTCTGGGAAGCAAATCTAATGCAGTTAAAGAAAGAAGTTGTGGATAATCCATGAAGTTCCTGGTTACGATACTACTAATAACACTTACCTGTAAAAAAAATAGTTCCCAGGATCAGTCATTTCTTCTTACATTCCTCATAGCAACTAAAAGTGGTAAAGAATATCTACAGGTTTTTTGTTTGTTTGTTTGTTTGTTTGTGTTTTTGTTTGTTTTTTTATTAGAGATTTTTGCTATAGGGCATGTGAACCATATTAACCAATACAATATCAGTTCCCTATTATGGCCGAGCCTCAGTGGCACAGGTAGGAGTGAACTGAAATGCAGTGCTAGAAGTTACATGGTTGACTGCAGGTTCAAATCCTGAGTCAACTTAAAAAAATTTGGGCATGTGCCCATGTCTTAACAAGCAATATGAAGGGTATTGTAGGATAACCAGATCATGTTGAGGGTGTCTGTCTCTTTCTTTTTCTTTCCTCTCAAGAAATAAATAAACTTTAAAAAGTTTTCAATGTCCAGTGATATTACAATTTGTTCATATTATCATATGCAAGCTTTATATCCAGTAATCTCAATTAACTATGTTGTGTGAGGAGCTTTCTTTGGCATAGCAGGAGGTAATATCTGCAAAACAATTATATTGTATATTTCTTTAGACTTTGGCTATGATACTCATGACACATATTTCTGAGTCTAGAAGATTATTTAACATAAGAATAAAAAAAGTAATAGGCAACAGAATCATTTGAAACTGCACACTATTTTCATGCTTAAACAGGCTATCTTGTCTTGGTACCAGTTGCTAGAACTAAATATAAAATTGAACATTGAGTTTCTTAGTTGCCAAAGAGAGTAAAGAACAAAGAAAACAGAAGGAAACAATAAAGAAAGAAAAAACAAATAGCAAAAGAAGGAAGAAAGGAAAAATAAAGAGAAAGGAAAAAGAAAGAAAAAAGAAAAATAGAGATAAAGAAAGAAAAAGGAAAACTAATCTTTGGAGGCAATTATTGTCCTTTCTTCCCCTGTCTGAAAAGAGAATGTGTATAGAAAATTATAATTTTTACAATTGTCAACAATCTTTTCTTCTAACATTTTTGATAAAAGTCAAAGGCAAACATTATAACTCGATTCAGAGAAAGTGAATCTATGAGAGGTTAAATTGATGTGATATGATCCAGTATATAGATTGTGATTCCTTGACTTCATACTGTAATAGGATTTAGCCTGTCTTTTAAATGATCTTTTTTAAGATGTAATTTCTTTCCAAATAGCATTCAATAAGAGCCAATAACAGATTGAGAATGTCTCCTTAACCAGACTTGGAAAGCTGATTCTCTATTATTTGTTAAGATCAAATCCATGAGCATTGGAGACCAGATAAGGAAAGCATGGTAGAGAATAAATTGGTTTAGTGGGAGGGAGAATGTCATAAGAGAAAAACAGGAAAAACGATGAAGTTATTTTGAATATAGAAAATAGAGAGCCAGATAATAGGGGAAAATGTGAATGTTGGAGAGTTAGGAAAAGACTGGGCGACAATCATGTTTTAGGTAATTCCGTTGTATTAATTCCATTTTAAAAATTAACTACAAGAAGCTGAGGGGGTAAAGTAATATGGCAGCCGAGATTAATGCTGATTAATCATTTTGTTTCAAAATCTACACCGGACATGGCAGGAAATGATATCTCTGCAAAACAACTACATTTGATATTTCACCAGATAACTGTGTTAAGTAATTAACTCATTCTTCTTAGATACAAAGATATTTCATTAAGTCTTAGTACAGTTCCTTTCTGTTAGGTCCTTATTATCAGAAGTCATAAATGCTATTTTTGATGCTGCTGTATTATTTTTCCAATTACCAAGGAGAAATAAAAACAAATGAAAAATGATAATTCGTCTCTTGTGGACCATTAAACACAAACTATACATATAGTCTGCCATTTAAGAGAACCACTGAGGATGCTACAGACTAGTTTTCGCTTACGAAACTTTTTTTCTTCCCTCACAGATTTTGTGATACAGTTCATTCTACTTCTCCTCATTTTATTTTTCAATAAAGCCTATCTGTTATTTGCTAATATGCCTTGTGTGTCTGGGTGTCTTTATTTTTTACATTATGCAGCATATACAATTTAAAGAGCGAAAATATTATCCATATAAATGTTTGCTCTCTGAGGAATAAAAAGTTTACATAGCCTCTTATGTTTAAAGTTATTTATTTATTTTTGCTATCTTGCCTGTGATAGTTCAGCAAATTGATATTTGAGGCCTAGCTTGTATCAGAAACTATGGATATTAAAAAGTGACATGCCACAAGCCCTGTCATTAACACTTAATTACCATGAAATATGAAGAAATTCTATGATTTCTAAGGCAAGGGGTCTGTCTCTTATGTGGATAGTAGGTATATAATAGCAACACAGAAATTAGGGCTGGAAGAGACCCTGGAGATAACCTAGTTCCCCTTTGTAAAGAAGAGAAATCTGAAAAGTTAAATGATTTCCCTAAAGCTACTGAACATGTTTGTGTCAGTCTTTGAGAGTAGGACAAAGATTTTCTGACCACAAAGCAAGTAAACTCTACTATAACACACAAGCAGTTTGATTCAGGAGTTGGCGAATTAATTCAACCCTTTAGGGTTCAAGGTAACACACTGTTAGTTCACTTTCATTTCCTTTTCAGTTTTATTTATTTCTTCCATGAGCAAGAGAGAGAATGCCAGAGAAAGAGCACCCCAATAGGGTCTTGATACCACAATTCACATCAAGCCTCAGTCAGCCCCAGGTAATAAACATACATATCTCTAATAAGGAAGTCTCTGGAAGCAAACCAGAACCTTCCTTCATAGTTCATTCTCAAAGAGCTTCACATTTTAGCTCTGCACTACCATCAGGCCTCTTATATTTCTTCTTCTGCCTATCTCATCTCTCTTCTTTTCCTCCCTTTCAATATTTTTCTCTCAATTTTTTTCCAAATATGCAGGAAACTATTAAGGGAAAAGAACTCTGAATAGCTATAAAATACCAAAGAGCTATCTTGAAAAATCAAGGGATCCTTAAAAGTTACATCTTGATGATTTAAGTTTAAATTAATCAGAAAAGTAGAGGTGAAGGGCTAGATTGGCATTCCCCTCTGCAACCGCCTCATTTCATCAGTGTGCAGAGTTCCAACTAATTGCAATAAGAACTCCATGTACAGAAGCAATGAGGAGGGTGCAAGATGCATATTAATTTTGTAGAGCATTTACCCCAGTTACATGTGTTTTTTTTTAAAAAAATATATATTAAATGGGGAAGTGCCTGGTTAAACTGTTCAAGACATCCGAAGAACATCAAATGTAGCTGGGATCCCTAATTAATATGTGTTTTACAGAGAGGAACGCTTGTAAGTTTGAAAGCATTGGGGAGTTCGAAGTTATTTTTGAAATAAATTTTTAATTAAATTTTCCTTAATTGAGCATACTGAAATTCCAGTAAAGGATGCCAGTGAAGTACTCCTTGGGGTGTGGAGGAGATCCACAGAGGTGTGGAGAAATATGTGAATTGGGCTGAGTATCTCATTAATTCTTACAACACCCTCGGAAGAGGATCAGAAGCATACTGTGCAAGCCACAATTCACTGAAGTAAAATGACCTTGGAGGAAATGTGAAAACCTTTGATGTCTGGGGACTAAAGCAAGCTTCACACAATTTCTTTTCACCAACCTACTTCCTCTCCTCAAGTTACACCTTGTGCATGAGGCAGAAATCTAAGTCTGAAGAGTTTCTATTATCTTGGTTAAATGGCAAAAACAGGTATTTCAATAAAAATGGGTAAGATCTATCTTTTTGTTGTTCTTAAACAATTAAATTTAGCATTTACTATGAGGGATCCTCAAAAAGTTCATGAGAAAGTTATTAAAAATTATGCATGTATTTCACTTTTGTTCACCAAAATAGACTCATACTTTCATTTCATTTTTCCATGTACTACCTGAAGTCCCCTGGTACTATGCACAAGGCACTGAGTGTCCTCTCTTGGAGGCATAGAAATGAGTAACTCTGATTCTTCTTTTCTCTCTCATAGACATGTCCTATCTTTTATCATAAGTCCAAAATTATGGGAAATCCTGAAAGTTTTCAATCCTTTCTTAATGAATACAATTTCCATTATGACACTGAGATCATGAATCTGTGAGTTTTCATGTAAGACCCATGGTGTCTCGATGTCAAGATGAATATGAAAGACACAGAGAAAATCACTGTGCCTCCAAAACACTCCTGAACTGATAGATAAGAAAGAAAACAGACAAGAAGAGGTTAAGTGAGTAGTCACAGGCTCTTGGAATTTGAGGAAAAGGAAGTCTGTGAGATGTATCGGTCATGTAAACTTCACGGACAAGATAGGATCGATATATAGTGATCAGATTCTTAAGCCAATCTCAACTTCTATTCTACCCCTGTGAGCCCTAAACCTAATCTTCTTAACATCTATTCTTGGGTTGTCACCAAAGTAACAACCAGAAAATCTGACATATTAATTCCAGATGTCAAATCAAAATGAAATCCCTAGAATCAGGTTTACTGAAGGCTGCTAATGCAAGTAGGAAGATTCCAATTTTGCCCACTAAATTGAAGCAATTTGAGTTAGGCTTAAGGCATCTTGAACACAAAACAGAAAATTTAAAAATCAATTATGACTCCATTACATTTTTCTGATCAGTAAGTATCATGAAAAAGAATTAATTATATGATATGGTCCAAGAAGACATAATGTGATAATTTCCCTTCTTCTGAATTTTAAACTTCTCTGGGATAGTTTTGGTCTCATTTATTATTTTGCCTGAGAATCATGCATACTTACTAACACATAGGTTGTCACTGAGTAGTAAAAGTCTACTGAATGAGTGAATAAATGAATGTGCTTTATTGACTCTTTTCATAGTGATGAATAATTAACTTTCACAATATTAAAGGTTTTTGAACTATTAGGCTAACCTGCTTTAGACCAACATATAAATGAAAAAAAAAATAGTTTTGCTTAAGAATATTAAATTTAATGAAAGATTTACTAGATGTTGGCTTTTAAAGTTTGAGTGCTTTCTCTAATATATTCAAAAGTAAAACTGGATTTTTCAGTATAATATATGATTTTCTGTCAATGTATCCATTACATACAGTAAGATGTTTGTATTGGACTAAAGAATAACAGAGCCATTTTATTAATTTTTTAATTTTAATTTGCATTCTGTAGAGTTTACAGTGGCAAAGATTTTTAAAAAATAAGTTACATTACTTTGAATATCTTAACTCAGAATTCATTTAAATGTAGTTTATGTTGAAACTTGGCCTGAAGCCTCCACAACACACAATAGTATTTTCTTTACTAATTTACACCCTATTTACCTTGCTTTCTTTTATTTGATCTATAGGTTATGATATTCCTATTCAAGAAAACCTCTAAAGCTCATTCCTAAGTTCATAGATAACCTTTAAAATCATATCATGCTGAGATTGAGAAGGCTATTCTTCTTTATTCTTGTATTATGTTTTATTAAAATAGCATCTTGCCCAAGTATCTAGATACCATGTCAGGATTACATGAATAGATATAGAAGGATGTTTTCTGAGCTCAGAAAATCTAAATGTCATTCTAGAACAATAATAATCGTAACAACACTAATGGTAATGCTATCTTTTATTTGTATAACACCATGCCAGGCAAGCTATTTATTAGGCA
Organism: Tupaia belangeri chinensis; assembly: GCF_000334495.1. Lineage (NCBI taxonomy): Eukaryota > Metazoa > Chordata > Mammalia > Scandentia > Tupaiidae > Tupaia > Tupaia belangeri. Next base: position 2,083,210 of record NW_006160175.1, read on the forward strand.
ATTGCCAAAACAAACAAAGACAGAGTATAGGGACAGCCTAAAGAGATCTTCAAAGGAAAAGGAGCATTGTATTTTTTTAAACATCACATAATATGAAATTTTAAAGGCCCTAGAATATACTAGTTTCTAGGGTTGGTATTGCTGGCTTTCTTCCCTCATGGAATTTTTATAGGAATAATAGTATGCAATTTTGATATGTTTAAAATTTATAAGAGATATCAAATAGGCATGGTATTCATTGCTTTTTTTATTAGAAAAGATAAGAATGGACTATAGGTTATGACATTTCCTTTCAATGAAAACTCTAAAAAATCACTCTTAAGTGCACAGATAACCTTCAATATCACATCACACTAGTTCTTTGAAAAGAATATTCCTTCCTTATTTTTTTCTGTATTTCTCTCATATAACTTACTTGTCAAGATGTCCCAGGAATGCATATTTACCATTTTATAGTAGTTATATCTAGGTGAGTGTTCTTGGCTTTAGAAATAATAAATTCCAAATTATAAAAAGGCAATTATGATAATAATCAAAGCTATCCTGTTTTTGATTTGTAATAGCTAATTTCTTTCAAGATGTTTAAGATAAACATAGAATCAGAGTTTTTTTTTTTTCATTTAGAACAAAATTGATCAGTTTTTAAAGTTTGATTAAAAAAAAGAAAATTAAAGAAATGCAGGGTACATATTAAAATTCCAAATAAGATGCTGTTATGTTATCTTTAGAAATGAGAATTAATAAAACCAAGAAAGAATAATGAGTAGTGTCATGAAGTCAAGAAAGGTTAAATAAAAAGGGCATTAAGAACCCTGTGAAGTGTAGAGACATACTGAGTATACCAGGCCTCTACGTGCCCCTAGTCCATAGCCTGTTGGAGCTGGAGCTGGGTGTGGATTGTGGCATTGAGACCCTGTTATGGGTGTTCTCTCTCTGTCTCTCCTGCTCCTGGAAGAAATATTGTTAAACATTCTTTAAATAAGCAAACTTCGAATCACCATTTTTAAACATAATAGAGTAATTCTGAGTGATGGTGTTATCTTTGGACCTAGAAATAAGGAAAATCTTAGTATATTATAGTTCTTATTTATCTCATAGTAATAAACACAGCACTAAATCTGATCAAATCAAGAATAAAAGTATCTAAATGGCCCCAGTATCCCCTCTAGTAATTATAAGTAGAGATGCAAAATTATTAAAGTTACATGTAAGGTGTATTCCACTTCCATTGCTTTGAATTAGTATAATAACAGAAAATAAGTTAAAAATGTAAATGTTTTATTTGCACAGTTAGGAATGACCTTTGTCAAGGTACTGAAAGGAATATTTAAAGAACAAGGAAAATATAAAGGATTTGGATTTTAAAAGGACACGTTTTCAGCCAAAATTCTTGAGGCAGAGAATTTGGAAATTGCTTTTTTAAAGTTTATTTAATTTTTTTTTTAAGGGAGATTTTTTACTATAGGGCATGTGTGCTTACTGGAGACACAGACAGAAAGCGAGAAATCACCCTTCAGAGGGAATGACCATGCTGCAATCCCTTCTCTTTCATTCTCTTTTCAGGATTTAGGCATGCAAACACACATCCCTGGCGTGAGTTTCGAGTAGCCAGGTCCAGGACTGCAACTGCTGTCAGTCATGTGGGAGTCCACCACATAACCATTATGCCATCTTCTGGCCCAGTAAGTTTATTTCATTTATTTATTCCTTGGGAAGGAGAGAACCAACAACAGGAATCTAGAATCATAATCCACTCCCAGCTTCCAGGTAGCTCCAAATCATGGGCAAGTCTGTGCCTCACATATACAAGGAGTATTCAAGACCTGAACCAGGAACCTCTCCTTTGAGGGATCACCTCACATAGTGCCGTGCCACCATTTCCACTGGAAACCATTTCAGAGAGTATGGGGATAACTGGTAATGTCACTTACATGAATATAGTTTGTATGGGGAATAGGCACCACCTCTATCAGTGTTTAGTAAACATAACGTTGGTGATTTCATATATGGACTGTGTGTCACAAAGCAAAAGCTTCTATATCAAAAATGATAAAGAAGTATGACTAATAAATAATCCCTGCATTTATATGTATGGTGGCCATTATGGCACTATTGCCCCAATATGTTGAACTTCATAACTTAGTCACTATTAACATTATATGACCCTGGGGAACCAGCAGTTAGCGTAATGGCTATGTCGCTGGACTCCCCCGTAGTCGACTGCGGTTCACGTCCCAGACCCGGTGGCTTAAAACTCACGCGGGGCGCGTGTGTGTGCATGCCCAAGATCCTGAGAGGAGAATGGAGGAGAAGGGATTGTGGCGTGACCATACCCTTGGGGAGTGATTTCTCGCTTTCTGTCTCTCTGTCTCTCTCTGTCTGTCTGGCGAGCGCACACACCCTATAGTGAAAACCTCTCAAAAAAAAAAAAAAATTATATGACCCTTAACTAGCTACAGTCTCACAGCGATAACGTAGCACTCCATGACACTAAGACCAAATGGGAAAGTCCCGAGTCCACATCCCTAGGTCTCCCTGTGTGTATGCCTGTGCACATATACCCATGACCTTGCCTAGCTGAGACTGGATTGCAGTCTGAATCCCATTAAGGAGCCCTTCCACCAGGGAATATATAAATAAACAAACAAAAAATTTTGTAGAGGGGCCATCAGGTGACATGGTGGTTAAGACATTGGACTCCCACATGGCCAACTACAGTTCAAGCCCTGTATCCTGTGGCTTGATAATTACGCCTTGCACATGTGCGTGCCTGCCCCAAATCTTGAGAATAGAATGAGAAGAAGGGATTTTGACATGGCTATCTCCCTGTGGTATGGGGGGGGTGATTTCTCACTTTCCTTCTCTCTGTCTCTCAGTCTTTCTCTCTTTCTCCAGTGAGCACACATACTTTGGCAAAAAAATCTTTAAAAAAAAATTGTATAACCTTATTTTTTTATTTACCACTGAAAATTCTAAATTTGATTATATTGAAAAATTTAGTTGGCTTAATCAATTGTTGCTTTTTCTCTGCTACCCCTGTACTGGAAAGCTAAACAGTTACTAGAATTAACGGGTATGGCAAACACCATTGACAAATACCATTGTTAATCTTAACTAACACCCTGGAGATTTCTTCCCTAGACAATAAGAGGAAGTGTATGTACAAATTATACCACACTAACGTGGTATAATTTTTACAATTTAAACATATTGTTTCTCAGTTCTTTCTCATTACATTTCAATTATATATATGACATATAAGAATTTTTTCATGTATTTCAGGCTATATCTATTAAATTTATATGAAATATTGATATTTAAACTATGGCATATTGCATAATACACACAACAGTCTTGCAATAAGTTTACGTTTATACAATTAATTGGCATTGGCTTTTTATAAGTTATTGTTATTCTTCTTATGAATAATTATCTTTCATTGAGATAATACCCCATAGCAAAGTTTCTCCATGAAGTGTCTCTGATGATATTAACACAATAATGCTTCACTTATTTATTGTTATTAACTGGAGTGCCTCTACGGATTTGCTTATCATGGTTATTTTATTAAATCATACAACATGTGGAATTTTTTGTCTGGCTTCTTTCACTCAGTATAATATTCATTCTTTCACTTACCATAAACTTTATTTATGTTCTAGTATGTACAAGCTCATAACATTCGTACTTCTTTGTTGCTAAAGGTTTTTCCAATATATTATTGCCCAGTAATATAAATTTTCTTTCTCTCTCTTTCTTTCTTTCTTCCTTTCTTTCTTTCTTCCTTTCTTTCTTTCTTCCTTTCTTTCTTTCTTCCTTTCTTTCTTTCTTCCTTTCTTTCTTTCTTCCTTTCTTTCTTTCTTCCTTTCTTTCTTTCTTCCTTTCTTTCTTTCTTCCTTTCTTTCTTTCTTCCTTTCTTTCTTTCTTGTGAGAGGTTTTTGTTATAGGGCGTGTGTACTCGCCAGAAAGACAGAGAGACCAAAAGCAAAAAAATTTTAAAAAAAATCCCCTATGGGGGGGATGGCCACACTGCAATCCCTTCTCCCCCATCATCCTCTCGGGATCTTGGGCAAGCATGCACACACGCCCGGCATATGTTTAAGTCACCAGGTCCAGGATTCTTACCATAGTCGACTACATGGGAGTCCAGTGACATAGCCATTATGCTAACTGCTAATATTCTAGGTATATGTCTATACTGCTTCTGTTTTATCTATTTATCAGTTAATGGACTTTTAGACTGTTTCATATTTTTACTATTATAAAAAAGACTGCTATAACAAACTTCTGTACAAATTCTTTGTGAACATGTTTTCAGCTCTCTTTAGAATATATAAATGAATGAAACTGGTGGCTCACATGATAATAGTTATGTTTAGAATTTTGAGAAACTGACAAAGTTATTTTGCAACAGGTGCCATTTTGTATTTCCAATAAAAATGTATATACATTCTCACCAGCATATACTGCTTTTTTAACTATTTGTTTTAGCATCCTAGTGGTTGTGCAATGGGATCTCATTGTGGTTTTGATTTTCATTTTTTTACTGATTCACGGTGTTGAGCATCTTTTCACATGTCTTAGTCATTAGTTTATCTTCTTTGGAAAAGTCTCTACTAAAATTTCTTGCCCATCCTTCAATTGGGTCATTTTGTTGTTGTTACTGTGATGTTAGAGTTCTTTAAACTTTCTAGAATCAAGTTCTTTGTCAGATAAATAATCTGTAAAGATTTTCTACCCTTCTATCGATTTTTTCTCCCAATGAAGTTCTTTGATGAACAAATTTGTTACTGTAAGTCCAATTTACCAACTTTTGTTTTGTTGATTGTGCCTTTGGTATCATAACAAAGAAATCATCACTTAAGACCAGTCCACAGAGATTTACTATTATGTTTTCTACCAGGAACTTATGGTTTTAGTGCTTGCATTTTGTTTATGATGCATGTTAAGTTAATTTTTGTTTATAATGTAAATTACAGGTCCAATTTTATTATCTTCCATGCAGATATTCAGTTGTTACAACAAAATGTATAGAAATACTGTTTTTCTCCAGTTGAACTGCACCAACACTGTCAAAAATCTGTTGACCATAAATATGAGGATTTGTTTCTGGGTTCTTTTTATTTATTCTATTGATCTATATGTCTATCCTTATGCTAATATCATATAATCTTGGTTAATTATATTTTGAAATCAGAATGGGTGAGTCTTCAACATTGTTCTTATCTTCAAGATTATTTTATTTAAAAGCTATTCTGAGTCTTTCCATTCCCATACAAATTTCAGAATTAACTTGTCGATTTCCTTTTTCTTTCTTTTTTTTTTTTTTCTTGAGAGGTTTTTTTACTACAGGGCGCGTGCACTCACCAGACACACAGAAAGAGACATAGAGACAGAAAGCGAGAAATCACCTCCCAGGGGGGATGATCACGCCGCAATCCCTTCTCCTCCATTCTCCTCTCGGGATCTTGGGCATGCACGCACATGCGCCCGGCGTGAGTTTTAAGCCACCGGGTCCGGGACGTGAACCGCAGTCAACCACGTGGGAGTCCAGCGACATAGCCGTTATGCTAATTGCTGGTTCCCAACTTGTCAATTTCTACAAAAGAAAAGCAGTTAGACTATTGGTAGGAAATGTATACAGTCTGTGTAACAATTTGGGGATTATAGTCATTTTAATAATGTGACATCTTCAGATCCATAATGATGGGACTTATTTTCATTTATTTAGATGTGCTACAATTTCTTTTGTTGTTTTCAATGTGTAAGTTCTACACTTAGTTTGTTAAACACATTAAGGTATTTTATTTCTATAGTGTGCTGTTACTGTAATAGAGCTGTTTCTTAATTTTATTTTCATATTCTTCATTGGAATATGTAGATATATAATTATTTATGATATTATAGTCTGTCACATTGCCAAACTCATTTTTGAGTTCCAATACTTTTAGTAGATTCTTTAGATATTCTATATGTAAGATCATGTAATCCATAGAGAGTCTCTTACTTTCTTATTTTCTCATTTTAATACATTTGGTTACTGTTTTTGCTACTGGTGCCTAATTGTTGTGGCCAAAATCTGAAGTCCACTTGGAATTGAACTAGCTCTAGCACACACTCCTGTTCTTGATCTTAGGAAGAAATCGTTCATTCTCTTCCCATTAAATATGTTAGCTCTGGGTTTTTTGTAGAAATCCATTATTAAAATGAGGCCGTTTCTTTCTCTTTCCAGGCTATTGAATGCTTTAATAATAGAAAGGGATTAGTTTTTGTCAACTATGTTTTCTGATTACATTGAAGTGATATATGGTATTTTACTTTACTTTAGTAATATAATGGACCACTTTGATTACTTTTCATTTGTTGAGTCGTAACATAATTTGTGCATTTCTGTGATATTCTCACTTGGTTACATTGTATCATCCTTTCTTATGTTACTGAATTCAGTCTGTCTGTATATTGTTAAGGATTTTTCCATGTATACTTATCAAATATTAGTCTATAATTTTTCTTTTTTGTCTTTGTCTGAATTTACTATGAGATATAATTTTGTGAAGAGCCAATAATTGGTCAGTTTTCCTTTACTGCTTTGTCTGTAGTAAATGTCATGCTGGAAGATAAAGCTCAAACCCTCTGCTATCTGACCAAGGTTCAATTTCCCTTATACACTTTTCAGTTGTATGGCTTGGGTTAATGGCTAGAGCTAGGAAATGGTTAAGTTTTAGTTGTCTCAGCCATATTTTTTTTGAAAGGGGACATGAGTTTATTGAGGTACTTTATTGTCCATACGTTCCTTTCTGTTTGTTGTACTTGCAGCTATTGTCCTCCAGTTATCCAAGAACCTGGCTGTAATTGTTCCAGCTCCCCTCATGTCTTCTATGTTCTAAGGTACTATTTCCAGTTTACTTAGGCCTATATCTAGATCATCTCACACTAAACATAAATATAAAAGTCAATGGGATCAGCAGTTAGCATAATGGCTATGTTGCTGGACTCCCATGCAGTCGACCATGGTTCAAGTCCCGGACCCAGTGACTTAAACTCATGCCAGATGTGTGTGCGTGCGTGCCCAAGATCCCAAGAGGAATATGGAGGAGAAGGGATTGCAGCATGGCCATCCCCCCTGGGGGTGATATCTTGCTTTCTGTCTCTCTGTCTCTCTCGGTCTTTCTGATGAGTGCATGTGCTCTACAGCGAAAAACTCTCAAAAAAAGTCAAAAACACTATGAGCCAGCGTAAGAAATAGAAGTCAAAGATTCTCACTGCTCATGACATCCTTCTGCATTTCTTGTTGCTAAACTTGATACTTCTTTTACATTCTATTATGCATTTCTTTATTCCTTGTGAAATTTCTTTCTCTTATCTCGAGGGACTCTCCTGTCTATCTACATTTAGTTCATATATCTGTTACAACACTTACTTCACTGTACTGCACTTATCGATGTCTATTTCCTCCTCCAGACATTTACATCCCTGTTCTATAACTAAGGAATGCTATCCTTCAGTGAACATTATGTTGTTTAGAATTGTGGGTTTTGTCCAATTTTGGAAAATTTCTGCTATTATTTCTTCGAATACTGTTTCCTCTCACTTCCTCCCCAGCCTACACTTCTCATCTCTGGGACTCTGATGACACATGTGAAATCTTCCATTATACTCCAACATGCCCTTGAGGTTCTGTTCCACTTTCTTTTCCAGTCAGTTTTTCTCTCTGTTATTCAGTTTAGGTAATTCTTATTATGCTAACCAAGTTTACCAATTCTTTCCTGTGTTCTCTGTTCCTTGGTCTATCTTGCCTATCCATTAGGTATTGTTTTTTAAATAATTTCAGTTATTCTGGCTGTACCTTTGCAATGGTTATTTGATCTATTTATATGTCATTCTTTTTTTCTTTCTTTCTTTTTTTTTTTTTTTTGAGAGGTTTTTGCTATAGGGCACGTGTGCTGGCCAGACAGACAGAGAGAGACAGAGAGAAAGAAAGCGAGAAATCACCCGTCCCCCCAGGGGGATAGCCACGCCACAATCCCTTCTCCTCCATTCTCCTCTCGGGATCTTGGGCATGCACACACGCCCCGCGTGAGTTTTAAGCCACAGGATTCAAGACGTGAACCACAGTCGACTACATGGGAGTCCAGCAACATAGCCATTACGCTAACTGCTGGTCCCATCATCCGTTTTTAATGAATATTTCTATTTTGTGAATTTGTTTTAAGAATGTTCATAATACTCATTGAAGCATTTTTATTAGTGCTTTAAAATGTTTTGTAATATAACTCTAATATCTATATCATCTTATTTTTTTTCTTTTTTTGGAGAGATTTTCGCTATAGGGTGCGTGCACTCGCCAGACAGAGACCGACAGAGAGACAGAAAGTAAGAAATCACCCCCCAGGAGGTATGGTCACGCTGCAATCCCTTCTCCTCCATTCTCCTCTCGGGATCTTGGGCACACATGCACACGTGCCCGGTGTGAGTTTTAAGCCACTGGGTCCGGGACGCAAACCGCGGTTGACTATGTGGGAGTCCAGCGACATAGCCATTACGCTAACTTCTGGTTCCCATATCTATATCATCTTGAAATTGGTTTCTGTTAGTCTTTTTTTATTCAGTGTGAGATCTTCCTATTTGTAATAAAATAGGTAATATTCAGTTTAAACCTGGTGTCTTAGTCCTTTTAGGCTACTACCATAACAAAATTTCCTTAGATTTCATAACCTACAAACAACAGAAATTTATTTCTCAGAGTTCTAGAAGTTGGGAAATCCATGATCAAATTGATGATAGATTTGCTGTCTGGTGTGGGTCTCCTCACAGATATCACCGTATTATCTTTTAGTGATGTCCTCAGATGGCAGAAGAAGTTAGCTAGCTCTCTGGGGTTACTTTTATTAGGGTACTGATCTCATTCATGAATGTTCATAACCTAATCACCCTCGAAACCTAATCATATCCCACGGGCTCCAGTTTCCACTGGTGGGGGGGAGAGGGAGTAGGTTTTTACTTTTTAATTTGGAGAGAACATAAACATTAGAGTATAAAAACTTAAGCATTTTTGGGACCAGCAAATGGCATAATGGTTATGTCATTGGACTCCCATGTAGTCGACTGTGTTTCAAGTTCCAAACTTGGCGACTTAAAATTCATTCTGGACGTGCGTGTGTGTGTGTGCGCACACACACACACATGCAAAATCACAAGGAAAATGGAGGAGATGGGACTGTGGCATGGTCATTCACCCAGGGGTGATTTTTTGATTTCTCTCTCTCTTTTTTTCTTGGTCTCTCCAGCAAGTTAAAAAACTCTCTCAAGGGACCAGCAGTTAGCGTAATGGCTATGTCGCTGGACTCCCACGTAGTTGACTGCAGTTCGCGTCCTGGACCTGGTGGCTTAAAACTCACGCCGGGCAAGTGTGCGTGCGTGCCCGAGATCCCGAGAGGAGAATGGAGGAGAAGGGATTGCGGTGTGGCCATCCCCACCTGGGGGTGATTTCTAACTTTCTGTCTCTCTGGCTCTTTCTGTCTGGCGAGCGCATGCGTCCTATGGCAAAAACCTTTCCTCCCACCCCAACCCCCCCAAGAAAAAACAACTCTCTCAAAAAATAAAAAGACCAGAAGACCAGCAGATGGCAGATTGGTTGCATCACTGATCACTGGACTCCCCCATAGCCAACCACATTTGGAGTTCTGGAGCTGATGACTTAAACTCATGCTGGGTGCATGCACATCTGTAACCAAAATTCTGAGATGATAATGAAAGAGAAGGGATTGAGGTGTGACCATCCCTTCTAGGAGTTAAATTCTCACTTTCTGTCTCTTTATCTCTGTCTCCCTAGCAAGCACACATGCCCTATAGCACTTAAAAAAAAAAAAAAAAACAGGCATTTTCAGTATTATGGTTTAATACTCAGGATCTTTGATTTTAGTTTATTGATTTTGTTTTAATTTTCCAAAGAACACATAGAAGAGACACAGACACAGATAGAGAGGGGGAGAAATTACCCCTACACACTCCCGCAAAAAAATTTGGGTATGATCCTGCTACTAAAACCTTCTCCACTTTCTCATCTTGTTGCAATTTGGGAAAAGCACATACATGCACTAAGCGTCTTTTTCAAACCACTGGGGTTAAGATTTGAACCATGTAGTTAGCCATGTCAAATCTGGCTACTTTAACCAATAGACCATGGGGCTGACCCTATATCTCATTTTAGTTTTTTTGTTTTGTTTTGTTTTGGGTTTTTTTTTTGACTGTCTCTGGCTTTGCAGTGGCTGAATGGGACAGTTCACTGCCAGGAGGGGATCAAAATCAAAGTCTTCTGTTGGCCTTCTTTGATACCCAGGGACAAGTAACTCCTTGTTACTTCTGGTATGGGGTGATATAGGCTCCCCAGAAGACATCTACTGATACTACCCTTGTCGGGAGGAAGAGGGTCATCTTGCTACTATTCTTTACTGAACTCCACTGATACTGGATAGAAGGCTTTCTATGCCAAGCCAAGATGAACATTCTAGTTCCACATTCAGCTCTCTGCAATTTCACTTTGATAGGTGGGTAGAGTCACCTTGTTACAGCCTGGCACTGGTCTCTTTGTAGACTGGGACTGCAATTTTACCTGTGGTGATTGACTATCTAAAAAAAGAAATTTCACTTTTTTTATGTTGCCTTCTCCTGCTCTTTTGGTTATAAAATGCAAGATTTTCTTGAGAATTTTTGTCTGTATTTATTGACATTTCTAGATGCTATCTATTCCAATATTCAGTCTGAGACATGTGAAGCAAAAAGAAACTCAAGAAATGTACCAACATCTTTCCTTGGATCACAAAGTTCTTAGCTGGTCTAACTCATTCTCTGTAGCTTTCTGGGAAATCTCATGTTTGTTCTATACATAATGTCTGAAATTGTTTAGTTGTACTTAGCAGAAGGAAGAGGAAAAGAATACATCTTCTATGTCTTTCTAGAAGGGTAGCTGTAGCTTTGTGCAGTGGTGGTATCATAGCCAATGAGGTTTATCCGAGGCACGATTATTGCTAATAGAAGGGTAGCTGTCTCAAGACCTGCCCATCCATATTTTCTTGACTTTTCACACAATAGCTACCAGGTAATAAATATTTCATAAATCACTGTTAAATAAATGACTTAACAGCAAAGACTTACGTCTATCTTTTCGGGAACCTTAGACTCAATTTCACTCACTTCTGTTTCAGGACAAGGTGGACATTAGGGATTTCCAGAACACAACATTTTAGATTAAAGGCAGTATCAATGAAATTCAACTTTTATACTTTCTGTCATAATATTTTATTCAAATCAAATATTTGATTTGAAAAAAAAGCTAAACCTTTATTTTGCTATTGTTGCTGCCTTGATTTGCATTTAAAATATCCCCCAAAACAACTTTATTCTTTAAACATGTTATTCTTTGTTGTGCTGATTTATAGCTTATAAATACTTTAGAGAATGTAATTTGTAATTAAGAACATTCTCACTCACATATGCAAATTCTAATGACTACTTGTTATGATCTTGCTATTTTTAATAACATTAGAACGGCTGGGCTGAAATTTTTTAAAGATCAGACTTATTTTAATAGCTCAATGTTCTTTTTTATAATTGCTCAAATCACTCATTTTATTTTTCATCACAAGAATATTTGTTATTCTCTTTAATATTATGGTGCTTACAGAATCTGACATAAATACTTCGAACTTATGATGCAGTGAGCAATTGCCACTTAGAGTCTCTGTAGTCCTGGAAACCAGAAATAGAGCTTATTTAAAAGAATTCTTCAGTCCAAATGCTTTGACAGGCAGAGCCTTGATTGTGGCATTATTCCATCCCTCTGTTCCTTAACTAGTTTTAGACTAATTTGAACCTTTCAAGTTCTATTCTTAGTGTCTCCATTGAATAAATCAATTAAACCATGATCAGTTCAGGTAACCTTGCTTTCAATGAAAAACATTTGCCGGAAAATTATGTGGTTACAGTGATTACACTAGAATTAAGGCAACATGATATATATCGTGGAGATTTCATGACCAGGTAAACATTGCGGGAGAAGTACATTTCTGTGAGGCATTGTTAATGATACATTGTAGTAAGGAGTAAGACAGTAAATGAGCCACAACCCTTTCTTCCCCTATAAATAGAGAAATAGAAGCATGAACCCTAATGCACACTATGGACTCCAGGTGATTATAGTGTGTCAGAGTAAGTTTATCAATTGTAACAAAAGCACCAATCTGGTAGGAAATGTTGTTAATGAGGGAGGCTGGGCATTTGCACAGTTATCTTCCTCTCATTTTTCCTGTGAACCTACAACTGCTTTAAGAAAATTCAGCATTTAATGAAAAATAGAAAAACAGAAGCACAGATATCATTACTTTTCTAAACATTTTAAACAGTGACATCATAGTAATTTTAAATTTTCGGTCTATGTGGTAAGTATCAGAGGCTTTGACCAAATATGTCTGCATACAGCTCACAGCCCTGTAGGTACTATCATCCCGCTTCATGGAATAAGAATTAAATCTCAGAGAAGTTAAAACAACTTTTTAATGTCATAACAATAACAGATGCTTCATCTGGGCCCTGTGGCTTTAAACCTAGGTATCTCAAATTCTAGAATTTGTTCTTAACCTTTTTTAATCCATGCTTGTTACATCTTTAAATTTGAAATCTTAATAACTAATAATCATTCTTTTGTCTTGTTTGCATTTTTCTCAGTTTCTGGGCTATGATTACGTGATTTTAGAGCTCCAGTTTCTTTCTTCACTAGCCAAAGTGTCTAATACATTTCACTGGACCTAAGACGTGATCCACTGTAACATGCAAAGTGTTCAATATACTCTCAAGAAAGAAAACACCCTGCCATTTAAATTATGTGCACTGTCAATTGCAGCATACAGACAGATGTTATAAATATTAACATGTAAAGACATGAGTCTTAAAATCAATAAAATGTCGTTGTTTCCTGTTTTGTGCCTGGGCTTATCACAGAATTGTTTATGTATACGACTATGTGCAGAGTGGTAAGGCAATATGAAGAAGAAAGTGCCAGGGACAATTTGCTTTACCTGAGAGGAAAAAAAAATTTTTTTTTTAGTGTTTTTTTTTATTTATAGGATTCATGAGCTTGCCAGAGAGATACAGAGAGAGAGAGAGAGAGAGAGAGACAGAGAGATAATGAGAAATCACCAGATTTCACCAAATCACCAAGTCCTGGACACATTGGTCAGGTTGTAATCCTTTCTCTTCCATCCTCTTCTTGGGATTTTGGGCATGTGTGCACATACACTCAGTATGATATTCAGGCCTCCAGGTTCAAGACTTGAATTATAGTTGACCAGCTGGGAGTCCAGCACCTTAACCACTTGGACCCCTAATTTTTTTTTCATTGTCAGAAGGTATGTGTGCTAGCCAGAGAGAGAGGAAGAGGGGAAAGACAAAAAAGTAAGAAAGAAAGAAAAGAAAAAAGAAAGAGGAAGAAAGAAAGAGAAAAAGAAGAAAAAAGAAAGAAGAAATTAAAAAAAGCAAGGCAAGTGAAGGAGGGAGAGAGAGAGAGAGAGAAAGAAAGGAAGGAAGGAAGGAAGGAAGGAAGTAAAATGAAGGAAGGAAGAAAGAAGTAAAAGGAAGAAAGAAAGAAAAAAAAAGAGAGAGAGAACATGCAACCCACAACTGTGCATGGTCACACTGCAATCCTTTTTCTACCTGATTTCCTTCCTATCAGGATTTTGGGCGTGCATGCACATACACCCAACATATTTTTCAAGCTATTAGGGCTAGGATTCAAACCTAAGTGGGTGTAGCATCTGGTCCCAATACGTAGCACTTAACCACTCTGCTATGGTTAAGTGCTAGCCCATCTGAAGAATTTTTTAACTGCAGCACACATCTAATAATTTTCCAAGTATTTTGTTTGTGTGATTGTTCTGAAGAACATGGTAAAAAATAGTTTATAGGAAATTATTGCATGCAATTTTATAAAACTTGTAGAGATCTTCAAAGTTTGACAGTTCCTTTTCCATGACTACATTCTCCTAACCAAGGACCACTCCTAAACACACCACAAAACCATGGCAGCCTGAATCATCACCCTAAGGTTATGTCCTCACTATACCTCTGGGATCTTTGCAGTGATTTTAATGCCTTTGAGGGTGTTAACCCATGATCTTATAACTGCAACAGTCTAGAGACTGCTAAGCAGCACTGCTAGGATTGAAATTGCAGTGTGGTTTTCTGTTGGCAAATCCAGACTGTAGATTATAAATATTAAGTTATTGTCCAATCATATTCTTAATGGGACCAAATAAAGTTTATTCAAAAATATTTAAGACCATAGTAATCTTAATATGCTTTGGGGTGATAGCCGGTAGGTAGTGTGACGGCTAAGGCAGCAGGATCCCACATGGCTGACTATGTAGTTCAAGTTCCAGACACATTGTCTTGAGAGCATGCCAGGCATGTGTGAGTATTTGCTCAAAATCCTGAAAGGGAGAAATGTTAAGAAGCAAAAAAATATGAAAATGTGACCACTCACCATGGGGAGTGGGAGTTCTTTCTCACTTTCCTCCTCCTTTCTCTTTCTCTCTCCAGTAAGTGCATGCTCCCTGCGGAAAGAAACAACAAAATATATATGTATGTATACACACACACACACACACACACACACACACTTAGGCATTGCATGGTTAATGTAAAGTAGAGATGATTTTGATAGTAGATAGTAAGGAACAAGTAAAATTGAGAAGGCAGAATACAAACTACAAACCCGGATCTGTCTGACTTTAGATTTCTCATTCCTAAACATACTGTTGGACTTTTTTTCAGAACATTTTACTGTCAAGAACCCTAACTTCTTTTATGTAGAGATTAATGAGTCATAGGACATTGAGAAAACGGAATTGTCCCTATAAAACACTATACATTTAGATTCTGCATCTTTTCAGGTAAAATATTTTTATTTAGACTGAAAAACCAGGTAGAAAATTGTTTTCCAAAGATGATAAGCTAGCATGACTGCTCCACATAGACTCCCGCCATGCTTGCTAAAATGTCAAATGATAATATGAACATACTGACTAGAGCACTCAGATCTCCCTAGAACTGGACAAAAGTGTTTTTCAAGGTCTTTCAAGGCTGACTCTTTTATCCTCAAGTTCACCACTGGCCTCAGGGAAGCACCTCCTCTCAGATCCTGTCTTCTAAGAGAAGTGTTTTCTCCTCCTCCTATTCCAACCAATGATAGAGTAGCATACCTATCCTTGAATTATCTTTCAAGCTTTTTCTATGGCGTTATCCTTAATTCCAGCTCTTTTCAGATCATTGCTTTTCATTTCAAAAGTCCATTGGGAAAGTCAAAACTGGGCAATGTCTGTGTCCCCTCCTCCCATCAATGATAACAATCTTAATTTTCTTAGATCCAATGTGGCTACATCTGTCTAATTAAGAAAGGGTTCATAAGCAGGGAAATATGGCAGAGAAAGGCATAGGATACTTTTTAAATAATCATCTTGCTGTGTTCTCAGGAGAGAGTTTTTTCATCTCCAATTGTTTTTGTTTCTTTTGTTTTTGTTTTTAACTTCATTTAAGTGCTCTGTGCCCTACCCCTTTCAAAATGGATGACATAATTGAAATATCTTGGCTGAACTTGATTACAGATATTTACTTTTAAATTCTCTGAATCAAAAGAGGAATGGGTGGTCAGATTTCATTAGAGATATTCAGATTTTTGGCTCTCTTTCACCATGTTCCACACTTCAAAGGGTCCAATAAAAAGTTTCCAGTACCTATAGTGACCATTCTGTCATTCCAGGTTTTTAATTATAATTTCTTCTATTTGACTATGACTTGATTTCCCTTATTTTCTCTATAATAGTAAGAGTCAATGACTTCTACCACTTGGAAAGGCAGATCCCACCAATTCCTTAGCAAGCCTTAATAAATGGAATGCAGCATACATGTTTGTTTAAATGTTCTCCTGAAATGATTGGTATTTCCTCTTATTTTTTTATTTGGAAAAAAAAATCTAACTATACCTGTTGAACCGCCATTATCTGCTTTCATCCTTGAGTTTGTATTCATAAAATTGCTAAAATCAAACTAAGAGCAAATTTTGAGATTAGTTTTCAAAGGATAGAACAGAGGTCAACTCTAATTCAAGAGCATTATTATTTTTTCCTCTCTCTTCCCCCGTGACTGCTATGTTCACTGTTCAGAGTAGAGCTTTTGTCTTTTTAGAGATCTATGTAAGAGAATATGTGGCATTAGACACAGATAGTACATTGTTAATTAGTGACATCATATTAAAATCTCAGAGTCTTAATGCATCTTTCATCAGCATGGTGTGGGAAGAAGGCTCAAATTATGCGGAATGCAAAAATTATACTGTGCATCAGCCTAATGAAATGTATCAGTGCACTGTTCCTTACATCCCAGATTCCTCATAATGAGGAACCATTGGTTCTGTGTTAGGCTTGAGGACTAAATCTAACAAATATTGGTGGCTTTTTAGAAAATAACACCCCCCCCCCAAAAAAAAGCCTTCATACAACTGAGACTTTGAAGTTTTACCAATTAAAAAATGAATGAAAATCTTTTTGAAACTCTACTTCTCTTGGTATTGACTGAAAAAATAAAACTGATTTAAATATTCACCTATTTAGTTACAAAATTATTCTTGGCAAAATATAAATAATAACACTTCAGTTTACTAAACATATTGAAACGGATATGGTTGAAGTTATCCCTGAAGAAGTTAGCCTTCTCCCTACCTTCCCTTTAGGTTGACTTAGACTTTAGACAGGCTTCTTCCTGACTCTAAGTCCCTGACCTCCTTTTCTTAAAGCAGTTACTTTTTCTTCCCTTGGAGATGTAAATCTTTTTAAACACTTCTTGATAGTTTTACAACCCAAGGATGTCTTCTTTAAGATCTGGGAGCCATTCCTTTCAAATGTAACCATTAAGAAAAAAGCTCCTATGTCTCCAAACCAGAAGGAAGGAAGGTACCTAACTTAAGTGGGTGTTTTGTTCTGAGTTGTAAAACTACTTCCTACCAGGAAGGTTCACAAAAGGTTACTTTTCCTTTGGGTACCACTAATTAACAAACACAGAGGGTCTACTATACTCCTCCCACTATTCTTTTCAAGGCTCTTCAAAAACTCCCTACTCTTGTTTCAGCAGAGTTGCTGGAAGTCTGAGTTTTGTCCTCTCTAGACTGTGGTAATAACTGAATAATATCTTGCATGCTTTATTTGTCTGAGTCAGGTCGATATTTGCTTTGACATCCCTAAATAAGTCTTAATTTTACTAAATACTCATAAAAAGGATTTTGCATGTAATGGCATAGCATAGTATTTCTTTTCACTGTCCAAAAAGAAAAATTAATTCAACATGGTTTATAGATCTAAATGTGAAATTTTAAATTTAAAACTCTTAGAAGAAAACACAGAAAATATTCCTCAACTTGAATTTAACAATAGATTTTTAATATTGAAAGCAGGATCCGTAAAAGAAAATAAATCTATATATACATTTTTATGATATTATAGAAGAAATATTTTCTGATAAAATGATTTTTAAAAAAGGATATAAGATTTTAAAGTTATATCTTTAAATAAATCAGTTTTATACTCTAAGAGATTAGAGAGATTTAAAAAAATCAGACACAAAATTTATGAAAAATGATTTCAGATTCCCATTATGACTTACTTAATTCATTGTATTTATTTTGAGGACTTTCTTCATTTACTTTCTATTTTATTCCAAAATAATGAATTTGAAAATTTACTAATATTTTTCTGTTGCACCTCTATTTGTAAAAATTCAAGAAAATATACAAATGTTTACATGACAAAGTTGAGTGAATAATATCATGTTGCTATGCTCTGAATGTTTGTGTACCTCAAAATTCATATGTTGAAATCCTAACCCCTAAACTGGTTGAACTGTGAGCAGGAGCCTTTTGAATGGTGATTAGGTCATGAGGAAAGCCTTCATGCACAGGACTATTCCCCTTTAAAATAAGCTCAAGGGAACTTTTTTCTCCCTTTCTCCAAATGAGAACACGAGAAGACACTATTAACCAGGAAACTGGCTCTCAGCACACACTGAATCTGCCAGTGGCTTGCTCTTGAACTATCCAGTCTCTAGAACTCTGAAAAATAAATTTCTGTTGTTTACAATCCACTCGCCTCTCCTATAATGTTATACTAGCACAGATGGAATAAGATACATAATCTCTATTTCTCATTCCTTATGGCATCTCATATTGTAAAACATCCCATCCTATATCCACTCTCATTTTTTTTTAGAGTGCCTGATTTAATAGTTCCATATCTTTAACCACTGAACCATTTTTACTATCATTTGCCTTTCTTGAATAATATGAATATGTTAGACCTTAACTTTTCTGGTGTCATTGGATATTGATGCATTACTAAGGATTAAGAGTCTTTGTAACCAAGAAAAACCTTGAAAAAGAAAAAGAATTTATTATAAATGGATTAGGCTCTTTAATGGAGACAAAAGTAAAAATGCTTATAGGCTTCAGAAGAAGACTGAGATAATAACTAAAAAGCCTTTATACCCAAGCAATTTCCATTCCTCTGTTAGCCTTCTGCTCATATGCTTTCTACCCTCTATTATTCTCTCTCCCTGGAAGAATTTTCTCTGTATCTCTTACAAGGCATCACATACCATAGCATCACACATCTTGGTGACCTCTCCAAACCTTGGTAATTCCTCTCATCTTTAGAGCACCTAAAACGTCCTTCTCAGTTGTAATTATAAGTTTATTATCTAACTTTTTCTGTTGTCTCACCAAGGACTTCTGGGTTATTCATTATGTAAAGTAGTTTTCTTTCTTTCTTTCTTTCTTTCTTTCTTTCTTTCTTTCTTTCTTTCTTTCTTTCTTTCTTTCTTTCTTTCTTTCTTTTTCTTTCCTTTCTTTTTGCTATGGGGGTTGTGCTTCCAAGAGAGAGGGAAGGGGAAAGTGAAAAACCATCCACTGAGGAAAGAGGCATGCCATAATCGCTTCTCATCCATTTCTCTCTGGAGATTTTGGACATGCTCTCACATACATCTGACATGAGTTTTCAAGTTACCCAGTGCAGACTACTTGAACCACTCAGGTATAGGATTCAGTTGCTTGACCTCCATGCCATCTGCTGGTCCCAGGATAGTTATTTTGATAGAAGCCTTCATACATTTTATTAGGCTGTTGGGAAAGTCATGATGTACTTTTCCATGCAAAAATGTGTCATGACTTTCCTGATAATCCAATATATCAAAGCTTAGCATGTATGAGGTGAGATGTAATCGGATGATAGGGCTCCATATTTTTATTATCTAAACTATTGACTTCTGTGTTATTCATCTTGTAAAGTATTTTTCTTTCTTTCTTTCTTTCTTTCTTTCTTTCTTTCTTTCTTTCTTTCTTTTTCTTTCCTTTCTTTTTGCTATGGGGGTTGTGCTTCCAAGAGAGAGGGAAGGGGAAAGTGAAAAACCATCCACTGAGGAAAGAGGCATGCCATAATCGCTTCTCATCCATTTCTCTCTGGAGATTTTGGACATGCTCTCACATACATCTGACATGAGTTTTCAAGTTACCCAGTGCAGACTACTTGAACCACTCAGGTATAGGATTCAGTTGCTTGACCTCCATGCCATCTGCTGGTCCCAGGATAGTTATTTTGATAGAAGCCTTCATACATTTTATTAGGCTGTTGGGAAAGTCATGATGTACTTTTCCATGCAAAAATGTGTCATGACTTTCCTGATAATCCAATATATCAAAGCTTAGCATGTATGAGGTGAGATGTAATCGGATGATAGGGCTCCATATTTGAAATTATGACTGTCCTCACTTATCTGCTTGATTTGGTCCCATATTTCCTCGCCATTTTCAAAGTGCACTTATTCTTCCACTGATCACAGGGCTTTATTTTCCTCATTTTTTTTCTTCATTATACTTTCTATGTCTTCGATTTAGCTTTCTATTCTGTGTTTAGGTTTTTGAAAATGCCACTGGCTGTCCAATGTGCCCTCCCCTTCTATATCCTTGTTAGTTATTGTGTTGTTCCTCTGTCCTGAGGCCAGAGTAGAGACTATTTCCTTTTTGTTATTTACTAGTGTGCTGAGTGCACCATTAGCACTCAATAAATTAAGATAATAATGATACAGCTCATCATCATAATTATCTTTATTCCCTTAGGCAGATCCATCAGGGAATGAGAAAATTCAGACACTGCTCTGTTTTCTATAAATGCCCTCTAGAATGTCTGAGGACATAAAAGGAGCTTTTCGTGCCACTTTTTTTTTTTTGTCATATTAATAACAGAGCGTGGTCACCAAGGGATCACTCTTTGAGGCTTACAGGTAAAGAAGATAATAAGTTGTTTTTTGTTTCCACTCCTGAAACTTTTACTTTCCTTATCATTAATGTGAGAGGTCATACCACCCTTCCATTTTACTTGTAAATACATCACTATGCTCTTGGGGAAAGGAATAAGATTTCATTTACATACCAATGACGGTCATGAGCAGATCATAGTAAACACTTACTTGAAAGTTTGGATAAAATAATAGAGTTGGTGTTTATTAATTCACTTATATGGGGAACCTTTTCTATTAATGGGATCCAATAAACCAGAAGCTCCTAATAGTATGTGAGCTCCTCAAGTACATATTTTTTTAATCATCTACAACTAATAACCCATAGACTGATACAAAATGCACACGCAATAAATTTTTGAACTACAAGCAATCAAATGTAAATTAAGATTTTAATTATAATGCTGAAGTTGCATTTAGATTTTGTGTAATTTGTCCTTTTTCAAACTGAAATTACTCTTATCTCAAATACCTCTGGACAGAATTTTTACTGTTTTTGTTTTGTTTTATTAATTCACTGTCTGTACTATCCATTGTTCTACTCTCATGAAAAAACAAACCTACTTTGAAGGACATGTCAGTGGATAACACTGCTGTCTCTGCTTCCTGGATTTATTTATTTATTTTTTAATTTGCCAAAGGGCACATGCACTTACCAAGGAGAGACAGAGAGAGGGAGAGAGAAAAAGTGAGAAAGCACTCCCACTGGGGCATATTCATACAGTAATCTCTTCTCTATTTCTCCTCCTTTTGCGATTTCGGGCACACAGGTATACATTCCTACTATGCTTTTCAAGCTCCTGAGTCTGGGACTCCAACCACATGGTTGGTTAGCCATATAGGATTGAGCTGCGTTAACCACCACGCCATCTGCTGGCCTTCCTGAATGCTTTTATCACTATCAGCGACTAGTCTGACTTAAACTTTGCTCCTGACCCATTGTCTTCCTTTTTATTTCAGGCTGTGCTACCATTTTGGATCATTATAATACTTATGTGAAGAATTTCTTGGGACCAGCAGTTGGCGTAATGGCTGTCGCTGGACTCCCATGTAGTCGAACGCGGTTCGAGTCCCGGACCTGGTGGCTTAAACTCACGCCGGGCGCGTGTGCGTGCGTGCCCAAGATCCCGAGAGGAGACTGGAGGAGAAGGGATTGCGGCGTGGCCATCCTCCCTGCGGGGTGATTTCCTGCTTTCTATCTCTCTGTCTCTCTCTGTCTGTCTGGCGAGCGCACGCGCCCTATAGCAAAAAACCTCTCCAAAAAAAAAAAAAAAAGAATTTCTTAATGCATTAGCTTAAAAGGCAGCCTAGTTTTCACCCACATATATTTTAGCCACTGGCTTTCCACTAGCCATGCCCTGTGGATTAGAATCTTTCTTTACCTTAGGCATATAAAATGCTAAACTCACTTTCTGATCAAATCACTTATCTCTGATTTCATATCTCTAATTCATTAAGATTTGCCTGTTAGCCTCCTAAAAATCTCCAGTTTTTATATTTTTCTCACCTCATGAGTCCAATGGCCGTCTTCTCCTAGCTTTGTTTCCCCAACAGAGTATCGATCATAAGAACTGCTTAATTACTGTGCACACTCTTTTTTTTTTTTCTGATTAAAACTACCTAATCATAGAATCATTTACTATCAATCATCTCTGGCATACCTAGTCTTTATAATTGCTCAGATTTGTGAATGGGTGATATATTCCGTTGATATTTCTAACCTGAGATTGAATTTCAGTGCTGCACATCAACTGTTTTTCTTGTTTGGTATCTATAATCCTTTCACTTTTCTGAAATTTCTAAGCTTTTCTTATAGCTTTAGATAGCCCCTTTCTTTTTACCCTCTGAAAATTGTCTTGCCTTCTATATTAAGAAATAGAAAATCTAGATTATATCCTGTTCTGCCTTGGAAACTTCCCACCTATGTACTTATCTATATCCCACCTGACTGTAATGCCTTCTGTCCAGGCTCAGGGAATAAAGCTCTCACGGCTTTACTCTTGATTCTGTACACTCACTTCTTCTAGATCGCAATTCATTATTTAGCTCTTCACCAATGTCATGTATTCCAATCTTCATTTCTCATACTAGAAACTACTTTTCAATTTCTGTACATAAATAAAAGAAAATAAAATTTCTAATATTATATTCCCTCCTAGCTACTGCTCAATTTCTCTTCTTTCTCTTTCAGCTGTTGGTGGTAAGAATAGGGATGAGTCCATTAATCTCTAGCTGTCAACAAACAATTATTAAATATCTTCCCTATGTTGTAATCTGTACTGTGCCTAGAAAAATAAGATAGACCTGGTCCTGCTTGATGGAACATAAAGCTATAATTTCTTACTTCCTCTTCAGTATTCAACTTACTGCAATTATATTTCTACTTTGAAAAATTCTACTGAACAAGTTTTGCTCTTGACCTTTTCATTGACAAATCAAATAGTCTTATTAGTATTTATCTTCTTCTGCATTTTATGATATGATCCTTTCCTTATAACTTTCTATTCTTTAAGTTACATAACTCAAAACTTGTTCTATTGTTGATTTTTGTTTCTCCATCTCTCTCATAGGCACCTCTCTCTCAGTCCACAGCTGAAAAAATGATATTCCTCAGTTTCTGGTACTATCCATACCTCACCTCTCTTTTCATAATTTTATAGCCTCCACTACTAATTAACATCAGATGCATACAATGAACATGTGATAGTCTAACTCTGAGGCATTTTCAGATCACCTCATATTCTCAATGCCTATGAATAAACCCATAATATTTTCTTTTTTTTTCCTTAGAATTTTTTGCCATAGCATGCATGTGCTCACCAGATGGAGAAAGGAATAGAGACAATGAGTGAAAAAGTGAAAATGTACAACACCTCCCCCCATACACACACACGCACACGGAGAATGGCCGTGCAGCAATCCCTTCTCCTCCATTTTCCTCCTGGGATTTTGGGCACTCACACACTCACATGTACCCAGCATGATTTTCAAGTCACAGGTCCACAGCCATGGTTCACAGTGGGCCATGTGGGAGTCCAGCAATGTAACCACTATGCCATCTGTTGTCCCCTTTCTTATCTTCTTGATCTAACTCGGTGATACCTCTATTTTTCATTCTTCCAACCCAGTTCACTTTTTTTTTTTCCTTAGGTTTTTGCCATAGGGTCTGTGTGCTCACCAGAGATAGAGTCAGAGAGAAGGAATATGAAATCATCCCCTCAGGAGAATGGACTTGGTGCACTTCCTTCTACTTCATTCTCTTCTCCTCTTGCAATTTTTGGCACACATGTACATATGCCCAGTGTGGTTTTACGACAGTGAATCTAGAACTCAAACCATGGCCAGCCATGTGGGAGTCCAGTGCCTTAGTCACCACTCTTCCTGCTGGCCCTCAACCTTGTTCACTTTTACTTCTAACTATGACTTGTGAAGAGCCGTCTCTGCACTTAGTGAAAAGTTCATAGACCAAAAGATTTTTTTGTTTGTTTAATTTTGAAATTATGATGGATAACTTTTAAAAAGTATTATTACTTAAAATTAAACAGATATCACAGGCATGTGCCAGACAGATATTGAGAGAGCAGGAGAGGGAGAAAGCACCCCTCCATCCTTTAATGAGACATGATCACACTACAATTTCGTTTCTCCCATTTGTTCATCTGTCAGAATTTGGAGAATGCGTACACATAATAATTACTATTAATGTGACCAATGAGTGATTTTTTAAACTAGATATGTAGAAATAAATAAATTTTAGAGACCTCACTTAATATTCCTTTACTATAAAAAAGTTTAACCATACGTAATTAAACATACTATGTTTTAGGCCATGATTCTTACTTCTTATGAACAGATTTATGACAGCAATCTAAGAAAAAAATATAAAAGATAGTGTACAGTTTGATTTTGAATAGTGATACGTAAGTACAATGTGCTCTCTCTTTTGGCATTCTTCTGCAGTTAAAAAAAAAATCAGATTAAACACACTACAACATTTGAACTTACCTTAAGGGAAATGATGGCCTTTAGCCATTGTTCATGGGCAAAAAAATTTTATTTCATCTTGAATAAAATGGAAGGAGATTTCTATACCTTCACTAAAAGCAGGCTCATATATTTTTCTTATGGCCTGGAGTATTATTATATTCTGACCAAATTAAATGACTTTTATGTTCTTTACCACTTAGTGATTCTGTGGAGCCAAAGGTACCTTCTGTTACTTCCTGATAACATGGATATTATAAACATGAAATTACCAATTCAGAAAAGAATATTACATCATTTAATTTTTAAAAATTTTATTTCAATAAAAAAAAACCTCTTAAGTAGGGAAGCACTTATAATTCTTATAACGAGAACATTCGAACAAGTTATATAGTCCTATTAATTCACAAATGGACAAATGAAAGATGTTAATAGCCTAGAAAATCCAAGACAAGAATAATATCTTGAATTTAAAAATTCTATCTGCAGTGGATTTTTGTGGCCAAGTTACAAAACACTCAATCTAGAAGCTTATAATGGAAATGCAGAAAGACCTTTAAAAATAAGAGCAAAAAGAGATACTGCTATAATACAAAAGGAATTCTTTTTCAACAAAAGGCTGCATATATAAATCATTGTCATGAAAAATACCTTACTTCTTAGTTATATTCAATCTACAAATCATAAACTCATTCGTGCTAGCAAAAAACTGGCTTGGATTTTATTTCAATGTTGGTTTTTTCCCCCATGCTTCTCCTCATTCTACATCTGTTCTGACTCTTCCTTTCAGTCATTTTCTTTGTGATGGCTTCATGCTTCCTATATTTTGTTAGACCAAAATTTACTGTGCTCAAGGTTTATATTGGCAAGCCCATGCAGCTAGTGAGCTCTGAAGTTAACTTTCATCTTAAATGGGCAAGGCAGGGGAAAGTAGAGGGAAGAAGGCAGGCAGCAGAAAATGGAGGCAGAAGGAGAAAAAAAGCATTTATATTTCTAAGTGGCTAGTGTTCCTTGTACAAGTTCTTCTAGAAGAGAATACCTCTCTTAGATAAGTACTAGCAGCTGCGCCATCCGTGAAGCAAGATACCTGTTTCAAAACACGCAGCCTGGATTATTTCTAATGGTGTGATATCTGTCTCCCGTTTACTGTTATTTGTTAACATATCCTCCGATCTGCTGGCTTCATTAGCTCCCATTTACTCTGTTTTTGGCTCACCTTGTATTCTGCTGTCGACAACAAGTAACTAATGGGCCTTTGGGAGGCAGCTGGTCAGAAAATCTTTTCTCTCTGAAGCTCTGTAGGTTGCGCCAAGTTGTTTGGCCATATTAGCCAATGTGGGAGAAAAAAAAAAAAGATTAAGTTTATTCTGTAGTTTTAGTTTAATGGAAAAGGTCCATAATAAACTATAATAAATGATTCTGTACGTACAAAGAAAAAAAAGACTGTATTTTTATCCTTCCCATTAAGAACCTCCTTGAATTTCTAGGGATTGCCTAAGCAATAGCATATCAAATTCTACCTGTTTATGTGAGCAGTAATTATGCATTCTGGGTGTCAGAAAGCACTCGGCAGGGCTCTGAGGAAGTCTGTTAGTCATTTCATCATTCTGTGCAGCATTGATCTTGCTGACTGCACAGAGCACTAATAGAACAAGTTAATGGAGTTTATTCTGTCACAAATGCTGCCAGTTAAAGCAGATGATTGCCATGTATGGAAAACCAGGCTCTCTAACTTGCTCCTAAAGATATATAGAAATATTAACTCTGTTATCTGTCATAGAAGAAATACATAAATATTGCCTTCCTAATATGACTGCAGGTGGACTTTATTATTTCAAAGTAGAAATTGTGCAAGTTTTTGGCAACCTATGTTTGCAAAACCTGTAGTGAAATATAGCTGCTTATTTTTCATTAATGAATCATACAAAATGAACATGATGGGTTTTTTTCTTCCTGAAAGTCAAATGATCTTAAACAGAGAGCTGAGAAATGCATATTTTATGAGGTGAATATAAACGAAATTGTGGTGCTTAATAAGTAACTTGCAACCTTGGATTGATGTTGATAAAGATGTAAAAACCAAATGTTGTTTCCCAAGCTGCAAAATTGTGTGTTATTCATGCTAAAATATGAAGCCGATTATAAGATTCAATGGTAATCAGACTGAATTAATAGTAGTCCTGTAACAAACCTTCATTTTCCCAATAGTCCTGACAATTGAGGTAAATAAAAAATGAGAGGAGGTACTAGTTCAGAAAATGAATATAGGATCTTACTTAGTGCCTAAATATTTCTCTTACTGATCAATAAAGCTACCTAATTAAAATATTCTTTTATGGACTCGAAGCTTTTTACAAGAATATGGATTCCCACTTACATGGTCTAATTATTAGATGAAACTAATCAAGAACAAAAGATATATGTGGTTGTTTGTTGTCAGCATAAAACAAAGAAACTAATTGTGATTTACACAGTATATCAGTATTTTAATGTAATATTTCCCTCAGTAAAACTAGAACCTTTGGCTTTGTTTCAGGATGCTA
Source organism: Tupaia belangeri chinensis (assembly GCF_000334495.1). Lineage (NCBI taxonomy): Eukaryota > Metazoa > Chordata > Mammalia > Scandentia > Tupaiidae > Tupaia > Tupaia belangeri. The sequence continues at coordinate 2,110,125 of NW_006160175.1, forward strand.
AAAACTAGGAGAATTTTGTCCCTGAAGACGAAATCTCAAGTTTACAACATTTTAGAGTCTATTTTTCTTTCTTTATCTTTTGAGAGATTTTTGCTATAAAGTGCGTGGACTTGCTGAAAAGTGAGAGAGAGAAAGAGAGGGAGAGAGAAAGTGAGAAATCACCCCCCAGAGGGAATGGCCACTCCATCTTCTCTATTCTCCTCTCAGGATTTTGGCATGCATGCACATGTACCCAACATGAGTTTGAAGCCTCCAGGTCTGGTACTTGAACCATAGTTGGCCATTGGGGGAGTCCAGCACCTTAACCACCATCCTATGTGCTGGCCCTAAGTGAATTTTCTATTACAGTAATTTTTAAATGCTTTTCTACTCAAACTTGTAGCAGTTTAAAAAATAAGTGCTAGGCCTGTTTTTGGCCTCGAGGTTCAACATCATGGCGGTGAAGTCTTCCTCAGCTACTGTCCCTGGACCCAGATCCAGCACCAGCCAGTTAGGAAAGTGGATTTGCTCCCTCATGCTCTCCTCTGACTCTTCTTTTTTTTTTTTTTTTTTCTTTTTGAAAAACAACTCTCTTCCTTCCTTGTCCCTTTCTCTTGTTAATCTCTGTCTTTTTCTCCTCTAGGTCAGAAAGCCTCTGGCATCTCTACCTTTGCCTGTTTTTTGCCTTCGCCTCAGTGGTTTTCTATTTTCACCCCGATTTTATTTTTTGCGAAGTAATTTTTTTTTTCCTTTTTCCCATTTCTCTTCTAGTACTTTCATTCTTTTCTCTTTGCCCTCTCTCCATATATCTATTTCCTACTTTCTTTTTCTTTACCTTACTTTTTTGTTTTAATTCTCAGCCCTTACATTCTGCTTAGAGTCAATTAGGTTCATAGTAGCTAGCCATCTGAGCATTGGGAGTTTTAGATAATTCTTTGCACATCACTGAAGAGGTTGCAAAAATAGTTAATTTCTCCTTTATGAATCCAATTGTAAAGCTCCTCCTGTGATTCCCACATTTGAGAACTTAGTAGAAGGGGGAAAATAGCACCAAATTACTTCACAGTGGGGGAAACACATGAGATCACAGTCACAGAATCCCTCTCCAATTGACCAGAAGTGAATATCTTACCAAATGACTAAAAATTGAAGAAGATCCTCAAGGATGACAGAATCAAGTAATACTTCTCCACCAAGGGAACAATGTAACCTGTCTCCAAGTAGAAAAAATTTAGAGCATATTACCAAAATGTCAGAGAAAGAATTTAGAAGATTTCTGGTAACAAAATTCTATGAGATGCAAGAGAGACGAGATGTTGAGCTTCAAGAGATGAGGAAATCTTTTCACAATATGAAAGAAGAATTGGGACCAGCAGTTAGCATAGTGGCTATGTCGCTGAACTCCCATGTAGCTGACTGTGGTTCGAGTCCCAGACCTGGTGGCTTAAATTCACTCTGGGCATGTAGGCAGCATGTCCAAGATCCTGAGAGGAGAAAGGAGGAAAAGGGATTGAGGCTTGGCCATCCCCCCTGGGGGGTGATTTCTCGCTTTCTGTCTCTCTATCTCTCTCTGTCTTTCTGGCAAGCGCATGCACCCTATAGCAAAAACCTCTCCAAAAAATAAAAAGAAAAAAGAAAGAATTGAACACCAAAAAAAATTTTTTTAAAAGAACCAAATGGAGCTGTTAGATATGAAGGATGTAATACAGAAAATTAGAATCTCCCTTGAAGGTATCAAAAGCAGGTGAGACCGTGCAGAAGATCGATTTCGATAGTAGAAGACAAAACCAATCACCTAGAAAAAATTATTAAAAATACTGAAAAAACAGCCAAGAAAACTGAGGATAGTACATGAGAAATACCAGATACCATGATTGTCTAAATATACGAATAATTGATATCCCAGAAGGTGAAGAAACTAATAAGGGTAATGAAAATATATTCCATGCAATCCTGGATGAAAACTTTCAAAGTCTAGAGAGGTACTTAAATATCCAGACTCAAGAAATACAAAGAAACCCAAGTACAATCAGTTCAAGAAGATCCTCTCCACGGCACATCATAGCTAGACTGACAAAAATGACAAAGAAACAAGCAGTTAGCGTAATGGCTATGTCACTGGATTCCCATGTAGTAGATTGTGGTTTGTGTCCTGGACCTGGTGGCTTAAAACTCACTCTGGTCGCGTGTGCATGTGTGCCCGAGGTCCCAAGAGGAGAATGGAGGAGAAGGGATTGTGGCGTGGCCATCCCCCCCTGGGAGGGGGGTGATTTCTCAATTTCTGTCTCTCTGTCTCTCTCTGTCTGCCTGGTGAGTGGACACGCCCTATGACAAAAACCTCTCCAAAACAAAAACAAACAACAACAACAACAAAATGACAAAGACAATATATTAAGTTTGCCAAGAAGAGAGAAACATCTAATCACTTACAAAGGCTATCCCATGAGACTAATACCAGACCTCTCATTGGAAACAATGCAAGTAAGGAAAGAAGCAAGGAAAGAATGGGGAACTATATTCAAAGTGTTAAATAAAAAACAATTTTAATCAAGAATACTATAGAAAGTGAGAAATCACCCCCCAGAGGGAATGGCCACTCCATCTTCTCTATTCTCCTCTTAGGATTTTGGCATGCATGCACATGTACCCAACATGAGTTTGAAGCCTCCAGGTCTGGTACTTGAACCATAGTTGGCCATTGGGGGAGTCCAGCACCTTAACCACCATCCTATGTGCTGGCCCTAAGTGAATTTTCTATTACAGTAATTTTTAAATGCTTTTCTACTCAAACTTGTAGCAGTTTAAAAAATAAGTGCTAGGCCTGTTTTTGGCCTCGAGGTTCAACATCATGGCGGTGAAGTCTTCCTCAGCTACTGTCCCTGGACCCAGATCCAGCACCAGCCAGTTAGGAAAGTGGATTTGCTCCCTCCTTTTTTTTTTTTTTTTTTCTTTTTGAAAAACAACTCTCTTCCTTCCTTGTCCCTTTCTCTTGTTAATCTCTGTCTTTTTCTCCTCTAGGTCAGAAAGCCTCTGGCATCTCTACCTTTGCCTGTTTTTTGCCTTCGCCTCAGTGGTTTTCTATTTTCACCCCGATTTTATTTTTTGCGAAGTAATTTTTTTTTTCCTTTTTCCCATTTCTCTTCTAGTACTTTCATTCTTTTCTCTTTGCCCTCTCTCCATATATCTATTTCCTACTTTCTTTTTCTTTACCTTACTTTTTTGTTTTAATTCTCAGCCCTTACATTCTGCTTAGAGTCAATTAGGTTCATAGTAGCTAGCCATCTGAGCATTGGGAGTTTTAGATAATTCTTTGCACATCACTGAAGAGGTTGCAAAAATAGTTAATTTCTCCTTTATGAATCCAATTGTAAAGCTCCTCCTGTGATTCCCACATTTGAGAACTTAGTAGAAGGGGGAAAATAGCACCAAATTACTTCACAGTGGGGGAAACACATGAGATCACAGTCACAGAATCCCTCTCCAATTGACCAGAAGTGAATATCTTACCAAATGACTAAAAATTGAAGAAGATCCTCAAGGATGACAGAATCAAGTAATACTTCTCCACCAAGGGAACAATGTAACCTGTCTCCAAGTAGAAAAAATTTAGAGCATATTACCAAAATGTCAGAGAAAGAATTTAGAAGATTTCTGGTAACAAAATTCTATGAGATGCAAGAGAGACGAGATGTTGAGCTTCAAGAGATGAGGAAATCTTTTCACAATATGAAAGAAGAATTGGGACCAGCAGTTAGCATAGTGGCTATGTCGCTGAACTCCCATGTAGCTGACTGTGGTTCGAGTCCCAGACCTGGTGGCTTAAATTCACTCTGGGCATGTAGGCAGCATGTCCAAGATCCTGAGAGGAGAAAGGAGGAAAAGGGATTGAGGCTTGGCCATCCCCCCTGGGGGGTGATTTCTCGCTTTCTGTCTCTCTATCTCTCTCTGTCTTTCTGGCAAGCGCATGCACCCTATAGCAAAAACCTCTCCAAAAAATAAAAAGAAAAAAGAAAGAATTGAACACCAAAAAAAATTTTTTTAAAAGAACCAAATGGAGCTGTTAGATATGAAGGATGTAATACAGAAAATTAGAATCTCCCTTGAAGGTATCAAAAGCAGGTGAGACCGTGCAGAAGATCGATTTCGATAGTAGAAGACAAAACCAATCACCTAGAAAAAATTATTAAAAATACTGAAAAAACAGCCAAGAAAACTGAGGATAGTACATGAGAAATACCAGATACCATGATTGTCTAAATATACGAATAATTGATATCCCAGAAGGTGAAGAAACTAATAAGGGTAATGAAAATATATTCCATGCAATCCTGGATGAAAACTTTCAAAGTCTAGAGAGGTACTTAAATATCCAGACTCAAGAAATACAAAGAAACCCAAGTACAATCAGTTCAAGAAGATCCTCTCCACGGCACATCATAGCTAGACTGACAAAAATGACAAAGAAACAAGCAGTTAGCGTAATGGCTATGTCACTGGATTCCCATGTAGTAGATTGTGGTTTGTGTCCTGGACCTGGTGGCTTAAAACTCACTCTGGTCGCGTGTGCATGTGTGCCCGAGGTCCCAAGAGGAGAATGGAGGAGAAGGGATTGTGGCGTGGCCATCCCCCCCTGGGAGGGGGGTGATTTCTCAATTTCTGTCTCTCTGTCTCTCTCTGTCTGCCTGGTGAGTGGACACGCCCTATGACAAAAACCTCTCCAAAACAAAAACAAACAACAACAACAACAAAATGACAAAGACAATATATTAAGTTTGCCAAGAAGAGAGAAACATCTAATCACTTACAAAGGCTATCCCATGAGACTAATACCAGACCTCTCATTGGAAACAATGCAAGTAAGGAAAGAAGCAAGGAAAGAATGGGGAACTATATTCAAAGTGTTAAATAAAAAACAATTTTAATCAAGAATACTATACCCATCAAGATTATCCTTCATATGAGAAAAGAAAATAAAAACATTCTCAGATAAACAAAACCTGATACAATTTAACAACCACAGACCAGCTCTTTAAGAAATTCTGAAAGGAGTATTACCAAGAAAACTAAAGAGAGATAGTAATAAGAGAACAACAACAACAAAAAAAACAGAAATATGGCCAACACAATGGTCGGAACAAGTCTGGAAATATCAATAATAACATTGAATGTCAATGGATTAAATTCTCCTATCTAGAGACACAGTCTGACTGAATGGATTAAATATCAGAAACCCTCTGTCTGTTGGCTACAAGAAACCTATCTCATGGATATATACATATATAGACTAAAACTGAAAGGCTGGAAAAAGGTATTCCGTGCAAATGGAATCCAAAAAAGAGCAGGAGTCACTATACTGATTTCAGACAAAATAGGCTTTTAGACAAAAACCATAAGAAAAGACAAAGAAGGGCATTATAAAGTAGAAAAAGAGCTAATTCACTAAGAAGATACAATGCTTATAAATATCTATGCACCAAACTCAAGAGCACCCAAATATGTAAAGAAAAGACTGCTAGATCTAAAAGTAAAGATAAGCTGTAACACTGTAATTGTTGGAGATCTCAGCACTGCATTATCTCCTTTAGACAGACCAATGAGACAAACAAATAGGCAAAGAGACTCAGGACCTAAATGATACCACAAAATAGGTGGACTTGAAATACATCTATAGAGTTTTCCACTCAAAAAAATACAAAATATACATTTTTCTCAGCTCTGCATGATACTCTATCAAAGATTGAGCACATGATAAGGCACAAAACCAATCTTTACAGATTCAAAGGCATAGAAACTATATCCAGCATCTTCTCTGACCATAATGGAATTAAACTTGACATTAATCTCAGAAAAAGCACTCAAAAATATACAAATACATGGAAACTAAATAAACTGCTTCTGATTGACTCCATGACTACTGCAGAGATTAAAACAGAGAACAAAAGATACATGGAAACTAATGATAATGAATACACAAGTTTCCATAACCTATGGAATACTGAAAAAGCAGTCATAAAAGGGAAGTTCACAGCAATTAGTGTGCACAAGAAAAAGATGGAACAGTGGCAAAAGGACAATCTGACATCATGCCTCAGACAATTGGAAAAAGAACAACAAAAAAAATCCAAAAATGCCAGGAGAAAAGAAATAATAAAGATTCAAGCAGAAATAAATGAAATAAAAATTAAGCAAACTATATAGAAAATAAATGAAAGCAAAAGCTGCTTCTTTGAAAAGATAAATAGGATTGACAGACCATTAGCTAGACTAAGAAGAAAGGAATCAGATATGTCAAATTCACAACAAATCAGGCAACATTACAAAAGACATAACAGAAATGCAAAACTTCATTAGAGAATACTATGAGCAACTCTATGCCAAGAAAGAAGAAAATCTGGATGAAATGCACAAATTCCTAGACACATGTAATCTACCAAGAGTGACTCTGGAGGACATAGAAAGCCTGAATAGACCTCTAACAAGTAATGAGATTGAATCAGTAATAAATAACCTCCCAAAAAAGGAAAGTTTAGGCCCCGATAGCTTCACTGCCAAATTTACAAAGCTTTTAAAGAAGAGGTAACCCTCATCCTACTCACACATCGTCTAGAGACCCAAATGGAAGGAACCCTTCCAAATTCATTCTATGAAGCCTCTATTACTTTCATTCACAAAATGGATAAGAATATGACAAAAAAGAAAAACTACAGACCTATATCTCTGATGAATACAGAGGCAAAAATCCTCAACAGGATACTTGCTAACAGTATTCAACAGCATAACAAAAGGTTATTCATCACAACCAGGTAGACTTTATTCCAGGGAGGTGGAAGGGTGCAAGGGTGGTTCAATATATGCAACATCATAAATATAATACACCATATTAACAGAAAGAAAGATAAAAATCATATAATCATTTCAATTGATGCAGAAAAAGCATTTGACAAAATACAACATGCCTTTATTATCAAGACTCAGTAAAATTGGCATAGAAGAACCATTTCTCAGCATAATAAAAGCCATTTATGACATACTTACAGCTAATATTATACTAAATGGGGAGAAGCTAAAAGCTTTTCCACTAAAAACCGGTACAAGACAAGGCTGCCCACTTTCTCTGCTCCTATTCAATATACTACTGTAAGTTTTAGCCAATGCGATCAGACAAGAGAAAGAAATAAAAAGCATTCCAAAAGGGAAAGAAGAGCTCAAATGATCTCTTTTTGCTGCTGATATGATTGTATACATAGAAGAACTAATAGTATCCACAAAAAAATTCTTGAAGTAATAAATGCGTACAATAAATTGACTCAGTAGAAAATTAACTTACAAAAATCTATAGCATTTCTACATACAAACAGCAAGCAGACAGAGACAGAACTGAAGAATGCAATTCCATTTACCATAGCCACAAGAAGTCTAAGATATTTAGGAAAAAAACTAACCAAGGAAGTCAAAGACCTCTACAAGGAAAACTATGAAAACCTTAAAAAGGAAATTGAAAAGGACACTAAAAAGTGGAAGGACATCCCATGTTCCTGGATTGGCAGAATCAATATAATCAAAATGGCAATCCTATCCAAATTAATCTATTTGCTTAATGCAATCCCTATAAAATTACAATAAACATTCTTCACAGATCTAGAAAAGACAATCACAGAATTTGTCTGGAACCATAAAAGACCTTGTTTTGCTAAAGCCATCCTGCACAAGAAGACTGGAGTAGGTGGCATCTCATTTCCTGACCCTGAAAATATAGTACAAAGCTGTGATAATTAAATAGCTTGGCATTGGCACAAAAATAGACATGAGGACCAATAGAACAGAGTAGAGACTCCAGAAATAAACCCCAAAACACACAGCCAACTCATCTTTGAGAAAGGGTACCAGCCAATCCAGTGGGAAAAGGAAAAAACTCTTTAGCAAATGGTGCTAGAAAAACAGGGTATCCACTTGCACAAAGATTAATCTGAAACCCGATCTATCACGATTAACAAAGATCAACACAAAGTGGATCAAAGATCTAAACCTAAGACTGCAAACTATAAAACTACTGGTAGAAAACACTGGGGAAACGCTGGGAGACATTGCAGTAGGCAAAGACTTCTTAAACAAGACCACCAAAGCACAGGGAATAATCCCCAAAATAGACAGGTGGGATTACATCAGGATTCAAGCAGAAAAAAATTAAATAAAAAATAAATGATCTATACAGAAAATATATGAAACCAAAAGCTAGTTCTTTGAAAAGATTTTTAAAAATGATGCATCATTTGATAGACTAATTAAAAAGAGAGAAAGGAGCCAGATAAATTAAATTTGCAATGAAACAGGCCATATTACAACAGACATAATATATTATATTATATTAGAGAATATTATATTAAAATATATTAGAGAATATTATGAGTGACTATATGCCAACAAACAAGAAAACCTGAATGAGACTGAGAAATTCCTGTACACATATATTCTAAGATTGAATCAGGAAAATATAGAAAGCCTGAATAGACCAATAAGCAATGAGATTGAATCAGTAAAATAATAACCTCCCAACAAAGAAAAGTCCAGGTCCTGATGATTTCCCTTCTGAATTCTAAAAAAGTTTTGAAAGGATTAACCCCCATTCTACTCAAATTATTTATAAAGATACAAAAGGAAGGAACTCTCCCAAATTCATTTCATGAAGACTCCATCACCCTCTTCCCCCAAACAGATAAGACAGGGCAAAAAAAGAAATGATAGACCAATATCTCTGAAGAATATAGGTACAAAAATTCACAACAAGATACCAACAAAATGTAAAAAATGATTATACATCACAACCAGGTAGACTTTATTCCAGAAGTACAAGGGTGGTTCAACATATGAAAAACCATAAATGTAATACATCACAGTAACAGAAAGAAAGATTAAAACCGTATGATCATATCAATTGATGCAGAAAAAGCATTAAATAAAATACAGCATCAATGCCTCTTATTAAGACACTCAGCAAAATTGGGATAGGAGAGACATTTCTCAACACAATGAAAGCCATCTATAAAAATCCCTTAGCTAACATACTGAAAGCTTTTCCACTAAAAACTTTTCCACTAAAAGACAATGCTGCCCACATTCTCTGCTCCTTTTAAATACAGTGCTGGAAGTCCTAGCCAATGCAATCAGAAAAATATTAAAAGGCATTCAAATAGGGAAAGGAGAAGTGAAATTATCTCTATTTGAAGATAACATGATTGTATACATAGAAGACCCAAAAGTATTCAAAAAAAAAAAAAAAAACTCCTCAAAGTAATCAATGTATACAGTAAAGTGGTGGGCTACAAAATTAACTTACAAAAATCTATAGCATTTCTATACACAAACAACAACCAGACAGACCTGAAAAATGTAATCTCATTTACCATCACCACAAGAAGTATAAGATACCTAGGAATAAAACTAACCAAGGAAGTCAAAGGCCTCTATAAGGAAAACTATGAAAACCTTAAAAAGGAAATCAAAAAGGACACAAAAAAGTGAGAGGACATCCCATGTTACTGGATTGGCAATCAAAATGGCAATCCTACCCAAGTTAATCTACATATTTAACGCAATCCCTATAAAATTACAAGAGACATCTTTCACAGATCTAGAAAAGACTATCATAGAATTTGTCTGGAACCATAAAAGACCCCATATTGCCAAAGTATCCTATGCAAAAAGAGTGGAGTGGGTGGCATCTCACTTCCTGACTCCAAAATATATTACAAAACTGTGAATCAATACGGCATGGACTTGGCAGAAAAACAGACGGGAAGACCAATGGAATAGAGACCCTCAGAAAAAAACCCCAAAACATTATATACAACTGGGTTCTAGGCAACCCAGTGGGAAAAGGAAAACATCTTTAGCAAATAATGTTGGAAAAACTGGGTATCCACCTGCAGAAAGATGAATCTGAACCCCCAGCTGTCACTATTAACCAAAATCAACTCAAAGTGGATCAAAGGTCTAAACCTAAGACCACAAACTATAAAACTACTGGTGGAAAACACTGGGGAAACTGGGAGACATTGGGGTAGGCAAAAAAACCCCAAAGCATGAGCGATAATCCCCCAAAAAGACAAGTGGGATTACATCAGATTAAGAGTTTCCACATAGCAAAGGACACAGTAATTAGCTTGAGTCAACAACCCTGGGTATGGGAGAGAATTATTATAAACTATGACTATTTAAGGGACTGATGACCAGAATACACAGGGAACTCAAGCAGCTTACATGGAAGAAAATGATTAACCCAATTAAAAATGGGAAAATAAGCTGAAAAAACAACTCTCTAAGGAAGATACATGAACAGCCAAAAAGCATATGAAAAAAAATGCTCAACATCCCTCATTGTAAGGGAGATGCAGATCAAAACCAAAATGAGATACCACCTAACCCCAGTCAGACTGGTAAAGATTTTAAAAAAAAAAATGGTGATAAGTGCTGGAAAGGATGTGGTGAAAGGGGATCACTCCTATACTGTTGGTGGAAATGTAAATTGGTCCAGCCACTGTGGAGAACATAAGAGGTTTCTCTAAGACCTTCAAATAGAACTACCATATGATCCAGCAATTCCACTCCTGGGTATCTACCCAAAGGACAGAAGAGCAGTCAATTCAAAAAGTGCTTGCACAAATATTTTCATTGCCGCATTAATCACAATTGCTAAAACATGGAACCAATCCAAATGTCCACAAACTGATGAATGGATTGAAAAACTATGACACATATACTCCAAAGAATACTATTCAGCCTTAAAAAAGAACAAGGGGCTGGAATTTGATAGAAAATGGATGAATATGGAAGATATGTTGCTGAGTGAAGCAAGTCAGGCTATGAAAGAGAGACATTGTGTGTCTCCACTTAAAATATACCGACTGTCTGCACTCTATGGTAGAGACTGAAAGACTGGAGAACATAAAAGTATTAAAAATTGGAATGGACAGTAGAGACAAAGTGGAAAGCGTGTGTGTGTGTGTAGGGGGGAAGAGAGCAGTAAATGAAAGTGAGGGGAAAATGGAGAGGTAAGACACTTGTGGGACACAGATAAGGTTTATTATTTATTATTGACAGGGATGTGTATAATAGTCTCAACTAGGTTGGACTGAGATGTAAATTATGCTAGGTAAAGTCTTTTCACAATCTAAATGAGATATAGTTATTTGTGTATGAATAATAATAAAAATAAAAATAAAGAAAAAAATAGAAATTGTTTATTACCTGTTGATGATAACATGTATAGTATTCTCAACTGGACTGGTCTGATAAGTTGGGTAAATTCCTTATACAAACCAAATGATACATAGTGATTGAATGGTTAAAAAACAATAACAATAATCTAAGAAATGATGAAAAGGTATTTGATGATGATGTGGATAGTAATGTCTCTGTTTTGACTGATATGCATGGTAATCATGCTGGAAAAAGAAATATAATACACTGTAAAGATATATGTGATTCAATGTAATATAAAAAATCTTACAATAATAAACAAATTAAATTTTAAGGGAAGAAAAAATAATTAATTTAAAAAAATTAGTGCAAACTCTAGAAATACTTTCCTTTTGCATTCATGATTTATAAAAATGTAATTCCTGGGACTAGCAGTTAGCATAATGGCTATGTCACTGGACTCCCATGTAGTCAACAGCGGTTAGAGTCCTGGATCCGGTGGCTTAAAACCCATGCCGGGCGCGTGTGTGTGCGTGCCCAAGATCCCGAGAGGAGAATGGAGGAGAAGGGATTGTGGTGTGGCCACTACCCCTGGGGGGTGATTTCTCGCTTTCTGTCTCTCTGTCTGTCTGGCGAGTGCACGCGCCCCATGGAAAAACCTCTCCCCCTTCCCCCTGCAAAAAACAATGTAATTCCTTACAAGTGAAGTATCTAGATGATAATACATGTACTACTTTAAAGATTTAATGGAATCATTATAAAGTTTGTCGCCAAAAATCCGTCTTTAGAACTGAACCTGTTTAATAGTTAGAAACAGTAAATATCTAAAGAAAGATAATTTCATGACCACAATTTTGATGTTTTCTAATAGCTTTATCCTTCAACATACTAAGTCATGGGGCATTCTCCTCCTGTCTCCAACTCAATATAAATTGAATTTTAGACTCATCAATTTAGAGACCAACATTTAAATAATTTATCTCTTAAATACATTAAGGATGATGATAATGGATTTGCATTCAGAGAATATATAACTTGTTAATACAGCGAAAAAATGAACGTCTCACTTCCGATTCTGGATATGATGGAGCTGTTCATCCATATAATCACAAACAATTTTAAATGCAATTTTTTTTATAAATATATTCTTTAAACATTAAAAAAATAGCTAGATATTAAATAACCAAGGGATTAAACACTTCAGGGTGAAAAGGGAGTATACTGAAGTACTTTTAACATTATCAATTGCTTCTTTTTCTTTCTTTCTTTTTTTTTTGGAAAGGCAGACTGCCATGTGATGCGATGTCTCATTTGGACGTGTATGGAGTCTTGGAAGCTTGACTACCCTACGTTCTCCTACAGTGGACCTTGATAGCTTGTTTGGAGGTTCTAGCAGGGGAGTGCAGCTATTTGTATATCTTTGACCAAAGAAGGCCCTCTTCTATCGGGGATGGTCGTCCTCTTAGACCAAGCGACATCTTCGGAAGGGACGGACATGGAGCCATGAGCAAAGAAGAGGGCACCGGCCTAGGCAGCCAGATGAACTGAATCGAAACTGACGATCAGTGGGATGATAGATATCGCAACCAGATAGCCCTCACACCCTCAATTGCTTCTTTTCTGAAGGTGTTATTTCTATGCTAGATAGTATGCAAAGATATGAAAAATAATTAGAAAACAATAGCTAAGTAATTATAGAGATAAACAAAGCTTATATCAGTATCGTAGAGATAGTTAAATTTGGAATTTAAGACTTCCCAGGAAAAACAATACCATTAATATCTTAAGTTTTCAGTTGACATCCCTAAAGTGCTACACCCTAGAAATTAGACCTAAAAGAGACTTAGACGTAGAGGAAAGAAATAGAATAGTATTTGCAAGAACTGAAAGCTAGCTTTAACTAAGCAAATCATCTGATATTATGCTTTTAACTGATCTCATCACTTTATTTTACTGCCTGTCAGAAATTAAAATCTCTCTAACACAGTGTCATACTGAGTACCTCAAAAAATGTTAATAAAATGCATGAATTTCAATTCAATATAAACAGTTATACCAGGAGAAAGGACCAAATGATTAAAAACCTTGAGGAAAAAAGAGAAATAAAAGAGTAAACAATATTTACCAGGTATGTATTCTGAAAAATGCATATGTAATATATACAGTTTAGTAAGTTAAAAGGCAGAAGAATTTTAATAAGAAAGTTTATTACAGATTTGAAATCTATGAAATGTATTTAAATGAAAATTCTAATTTAAAATGTAAGTGTATTATAACTAAAATCAAGAACTAAAATAGATTTAAAAATGTATTAGGACAAATAAAGTAGAGAAGAAAGGATTATTGAATTGGAAGATAGAGAAGGAGACAACATGCAGCATATGCCTTGATGTAAAGAGAGAATATGATGCTATATTGATATAATGAAAGGGTCTTACGGTTTATGTAATAGAAGTAGGTGAGAGAGAACGTTTTCAGGTGATCAACCTAATTTTACAAAACTGGTTGGAAGACACTAATCCACAGATGAAGATGCCTGACAAACTTTAAAATCTTCAAACTAAGTTGTTGCAAAAGTCATGATGCATTTTTGCATAGAAAAAAATATATCATGATAACCCAATACAAAGAAAATCAAAGGTAGAGAGAAACTCTTAAAGCCATGCAGAAGAAAAAGAAAAGAAAATGTAGTAGCTTCAAAGAAGTCACAATAAGATTGGCATCTGACTTCTCCATAGAAATAATATTTAACAGAAGAAATTAAATGACATTTTAAGAGCACCTGCATTACAATATTGCCAATACCCAGATGAAATATGCCTCCAAAATGTATGTGGTTAGAAAAGAAATGATTTAATTAAAAAAAAAAAAAAAAAAACTGAGAGAACTTTTCAACATCTAAGTTTTCCAAAATGTCTTAAATCTGTTTAAATATTTACCAAAAAAACCCCGGCTACATCAAACAATAGTAATATGTATTGAGATTTTTTTTAATATGTAGATAATCAGAATACGTATCAATCACACATAATGTGGGTGAACATAAAAAGAAGGCAGTGTTCTAAGCTCTTTGCGTTAGAAAGGAAGTAACGGGATTAAGACTCTGAAAGCCAGGGATACATGTTTTCATCTCTCACATGGTTACCAGAATGATGAATGATGTGAAATAAAAAATCTAATTATGGGGGAAATTTAGGAATACATTATGCCTGAAGAATTTCTCCTATTGCCCTATGGTGTAACTGTACAAGGTTATCTCTTTAGGTATAAATACCTGAAACACTGGAAAAACTGAGTATCAGTAAACAATGTCTTTGTATTTTTGTGTACAAGGGATGCAAAATTTGGATGTAATAAATATGAAGTTATTGTTTAGAAAAATAACTGATGACCTGAAGTAAAAATGCTAACAATGTATTGCGAAGTCTACAGCATAAGTAGTTTTAAAAATCTAAAATAATAGCAAAAAAGAAGGATAAAGAACTTGGGACTATATCGAGATTCTTACTCAAGCATTGTCAATATTTTTTGAAGTTCAGCTCGAATGAATTAGAAATGCATAATTTATCTATCTCAGAGAAACCGATGCAAAATAAAGCAAAAATAGAAATTAACCTGAGATGAAATGAAAGAGACTATTCAAATACTTAAATAATCCTAAACAAAGATAAGATAAAAAAATTAAAAATATATTGAAATAAAGGGAAAATAAATAGCAGGATGGTTGACAGAAAAGTAACTTTTACTGCGTCATCTTTTCTATACAGATACAGTAGATTTTTTTTGAAGAATTATTTTATTTAACTTTATTTATTTTTTATTAATTTGACCAGAGCCAGAGAGGGACAGAGTGACAGTGAGCGAGAGAGAGAGAGAGAGACAGAGAGAGAGAGAGAGAGAGAGAGAGAGAGAGAGAGAGAGAAAGCGAGACACTAGGTCAGACACACGA